>NC_083433.1:24376394-24673763 GCF_020745735.1 Hemiscyllium ocellatum | reverse complement strand
TTCGACCGAGGGTGTGTTTGTGTGCTGTACATCTCTATGACTCGATGACTGGAAGTGTCAGTCTGAGTCAATCCGTTGTCTAGCTACGGGCAAGGTGACTCCATTGGATGATGTGAACCCAGCTGATGACCCTTTGGCCAAAGCTAGAGAACATTCTGGAAGATCAGGGAAAAGAAGGATATGAACACACACCTGGATGCCAGTCCCTTAGAGAAGCCTTGACTGCGATCTGCAGCAGAGCTCTGACCATGTGCTCCAAACTTGTTGATAAAAAGCCCGAGAGTGAGGGGGGCAAGCCATTCACCCCAGCAAGTCCACACTCAGCCTCTGATGAGCATCCCATCCAGGCCAAACCACTATCCTCTCAGCCTGCATTCCCCAAAGCCAATCCAGCGAACCTGCACATCTTTGGGCTGTGGGAGGAAAGCAAAGCACCCGCAGTAGCCCATGGAGAGAAGGTGCAAACTCGACACAAACAGAAAGCCAAGGGAGGAATCAAAGTCAGGTCCCCGATGCTGCGAGGCAGCAGTGCTACCCACTGAGCCACCATGCCAGCCCAGGAGATTCTCAGCAGGTTTTCAGCCATTGTGTCTGTGCTGTCTGTTCAGGGAATTCAGCTTTAATCCTGCAGATCCCCAAAAGAGCTGCGTAAGGCGCCACCTCACCCTATCAACTGAATGCAGATAAGCAGTTGTTGGCAAAGCAGATTAAGGACAGACAAGGAAGAGTCAGACACCCCAGATGGGATTTGAACCCAGAACCCCTGGCTTAGGAGGCCAGTGCCTTATCCATTAGGCCACTGGAGCTGCACAGTTCCATGCAGCATGCAGACTTTAAATACTGCGCCCTGACCTCTCATTGTGTGTTTTTGTGGATTTTCTCCTCTCAATGCACTGTGAGGATCCAAGATGGTGGTGATCTCGGACGATGGTGTTGCAGAGCTCGGCACCACAGCACAAGCGCCCAATCCGTTCCATCGCGATATCCTAGGAGTCTGAAAATGTTGTGGAGTCCCAGGACATTGTGAAAAATCAACTTTCCTGCGTTTCCTTCGTCCAGAGATGTTGAAGACGGATGGGCAGTGTCCGAGGCCAGGCCCCCGGCCCAGCCTGCAGGATCCTTGGGCTCGATTGCCTACCAGGCCCTGGCCAAATCTCGCGCGATCTTGGTTAAGCAGATAGAGGAGAAGCTGGCCCCGATCTCTATCGTGCTGCAGAAGCATGAACAGCAGCTGGGAGACCTGGAAAAGAGGACGGATGAGGTTGGACACAGAGGCACAGCGGTGGAAGCTGATACCGCTTCCTCTAAGGATAGGATCCAAGCATCGGAGGCTGAGGGCTGACCATACAGAGGTTTATAAAATCATGAGGAACATGAATAGGGTAAACAGCCAAGGTCTTTTCCCTGGGGTGTGGGAGTCCAGAACTAGAGGGCTTAGGTTTAGGGTGAGAGGGAAAAGATATAAAAGAGACCAAAGGGACAACATTTTCAGGCAGAAGGTGGTGTGTGTGTGTGGAATGAGCTGCCAGAGGAAGTGGTCGAGGCTGGTACAATTACATCATTTCAAAGGCATCTGGATGGGTATACGTATAGGAAGAGTTTGGAGGGAGATGGGCCGGGTGCTGGCAGGTGGGACTAGATTGGGTCGGGATATCTGTTCGACCGAGGGTGTGTTTGTGTGCTGTACATCTCTATGACTCGATGACTGGAAGTGTCAGTCTGAGTCAATCCGTTGTCTAGCTACGGGCAAGGTGACTCCATTGGATGATGTGAACCCAGCTGATGACCCCTTTGGCCAAAGCTAGAGAACATTCTGGAAGATCAGGGAAAAGAAGGATATGAACACACACCTGGATGCCAGTCCCTTAGCGAAGCCTTGACTGCGATCTGCAGCAGAGCTCTGACCATGTGCTCCAAACTTGTTCATAAAAGCCCGAGAGTGAGGGGGGCAAGCCATTCACCCCAGCAAGTCCACACTCAGCCTCTGATGAGCATCCCATCCAGGCCCAACCACTATCCTCTCAGCCTGCATTCCCCAAAGCCAATCCAGCGAACCTGCACATCTTTGGGCTGTGGGAGGAAAGCAAAGCACCCGCAGTAGCCCATGGAGAGAAGGTGCAAACTCGACACAAACAGAAAGCCAAGGGAGGAATCAAAGTCAGGTCCCCGATGCTGCGAGGCAGCAGTGCTACCCACTGAGCCACCATGCCAGCCCCAGGAGATTCTCAGCAGGTTTTCAGCCATTGTGTCTGTGCTGTCTGTTTCAGGGAATTCAGCTTTAATCCTGCAGATCCCCAAAAGAGCTGCGTAAGGCGACACCTCACCCTATCAACTGAATGCAGATAAGCAGTTGTTGGCAAAGCAGATTAAGGACAGACAAGGAAGAGTCAGACACCCCAGATGGGATTTGAACCCAGAACCCCTGGCTTAGGAGGCCAGTGCCTTATCCATTAGGCCACTGGAGCTGCACAGTTCCATGCAGCATGGCAGACTTTAAATACTGCGCCCTGACCTCTCATTGTGTGTTTTTGTGGATTTTCTCCTCTCAATGCACTGTGAGGATCCAAGATGGTGGTGATCTCGGACGATGGTGTTGCAGAGCTCGGCACCACAGCACAAGCGCCCAATCCGTTCCATCGCGATATCCTAGGAGTCTGAAAATGTTGTGGAGTCCCAGGACATTGTGAAAAATCAACTTTCCTGCGTTTTCCTTCGTCCAGAGATGTTGAAGACGGATGGGGCAGTGTCCGAGGCCAGGCCCCCGGCCCAGCCTGCAGGATCCTTGGGCTCGATTGCCTACCAGGCCCTGGCCAAATCTCGCGCGATCTTGGTTAAGCAGATAGAGGAGAAGCTGGCCCCGATCTCTATCGTGCTGCAGAAGCATGAACAGCAGCTGGGAGACCTGGAAAAGAGGACGGATGAGGTTGGACACAGAGGCACAGCGGTGGAAGCTGATACCGCTTCCTCTAAGGATAGGATCCAAGCATCGGAGGCTGAGGGCTGACCATACAGAGGTTTATAAAATCATGAGGAACATGAATAGGGTAAACAGCCAAGGTCTTTTCCCTGGGGTGTGGGAGTCCAGAACTAGAGGGCTTAGGTTTAGGGTGAGAGGGAAAAGATATAAAAGAGACCAAAGGGACAACATTTTCAGGCAGAAGGTGGTGTGTGTGTGTGGAATGAGCTGCCAGAGGAAGTGGTCGAGGCTGGTACAATTACATCATTTCAAAGGCATCTGGATGGGTATACGTATAGGAAGAGTTTGGAGGGAGATGGGCCGGGTGCTGGCAGGTGGGACTAGATTGGGTCGGGATATCTGTTCGACCGAGGGTGTGTTTGTGTGCTGTACATCTCTATGACTCGATGACTGGAAGTGTCAGTCTGAGTCAATCCGTTGTCTAGCTACGGGCAAGGTGACTCCATTGGATGATGTGAACCCAGCTGATGACCCCTTTGGCCAAAGCTAGAGAACATTCTGGAAGATCAGGGAAAAGAAGGATATGAACACACACCTGGATGCCAGTCCCTTAGCGAAGCCTTGACTGCGATCTGCAGCAGAGCTCTGACCATGTGCTCCAAACTTGTTCATAAAAGCCCGAGAGTGAGGGGGGCAAGCCATTCACCCCAGCAAGTCCACACTCAGCCTCTGATGAGCATCCCATCCAGGCCCAACCACTATCCTCTCAGCCTGCATTCCCCAAAGCCAATCCAGCGAACCTGCACATCTTTGGGCTGTGGGAGGAAAGCAAAGCACCCGCAGTAGCCCATGGAGAGAAGGTGCAAACTCGACACAAACAGAAAGCCAAGGGAGGAATCAAAGTCAGGTCCCCGATGCTGCGAGGCAGCAGTGCTACCCACTGAGCCACCATGCCAGCCCCAGGAGATTCTCAGCAGGTTTTCAGCCATTGTGTCTGTGCTGTCTGTTTCAGGGAATTCAGCTTTAATCCTGCAGATCCCCAAAAGAGCTGCGTAAGGCGACACCTCACCCTATCAACTGAATGCAGATAAGCAGTTGTTGGCAAAGCAGATTAAGGACAGACAAGGAAGAGTCAGACACCCCAGATGGGATTTGAACCCAGAACCCCTGGCTTAGGAGGCCAGTGCCTTATCCATTAGGCCACTGGAGCTGCACAGTTCCATGCAGCATGGCAGACTTTAAATACTGCGCCCTGACCTCTCATTGTGTGTTTTTGTGGATTTTCTCCTCTCAATGCACTGTGAGGATCCAAGATGGTGGTGATCTCGGACGATGGTGTTGCAGAGCTCGGCACCACAGCACAAGCGCCCAATCCGTTCCATCGCGATATCCTAGGAGTCTGAAAATGTTGTGGAGTCCCAGGACATTGTGAAAAATCAACTTTCCTGCGTTTCCTTCGTCCAGAGATGTTGAAGACGGATGGGGCAGTGTCCGAGGCCAGGCCCCCCGGCCCAGCCTGCAGGATCCTTGGGCTCGATTGCCTACCAGGCCCTGGCCAAATCTCGCGCGATCTTGGTTAAGCAGATAGAGGAGAAGCTGGCCCCGATCTCTATCGTGCTGCAGAAGCATGAACAGCAGCTGGGAGACCTGGAAAAGAGGACGGATGAGGTTGGACACAGAGGCACAGCGGTGGAAGCTGATACCGCTTCCTCTAAGGATAGGATCCAAGCATCGGAGGCTGAGGGCTGACCATACAGAGGTTTATAAAATCATGAGGAACATGAATAGGGTAAACAGCCAAGGTCTTTTCCCTGGGGTGTGGGAGTCCAGAACTAGAGGGCTTAGGTTTAGGGTGAGAGGGAAAAGATATAAAAGAGACCAAAGGGACAACATTTTCAGGCAGAAGGTGGTGTGTGTGTGTGGAATGAGCTGCCAGAGGAAGTGGTCGAGGCTGGTACAATTACATCATTTCAAAGGCATCTGGATGGGTATACGTATAGGAAGAGTTTGGAGGGAGATGGGCCGGGTGCTGGCAGGTGGGACTAGATTGGGTCGGGATATCTGTTCGACCGAGGGTGTGTTTGTGTGCTGTACATCTCTATGACTCGATGACTGGAAGTGTCAGTCTGAGTCAATCCGTTGTCTAGCTACGGGCAAGGTGACTCCATTGGATGGTGTGAACCCAGCTGATGACCCTTTGGCCAAAGCTAGAGAACATTCTGGAAGATCAGGGAAAAGAAGGATATGAACACACACCTGGATGCCAGTCCCTTAGCGAAGCCTTGACTGCGATCTGCAGCAGAGCTCTGACCATGTGCTCCAAACTTGTTCATAAAAGCCCGAGAGTGAGGGGGGCAAGCCATTCACCCCAGCAAGTCCACACTCAGCCTCTGATGAGCATCCCATCCAGGCCCAACCACTATCCTCTCAGCCTGCATTCCCCAAAGCCAATCCAGCGAACCTGCACATCTTTGGGCTGTGGGAGGAAAGCAAAGCACCCGCAGTAGCCCATGGAGAGAAGGTGCAAACTCGACACAAACAGAAAGCCAAGGGAGGAATCAAAGTCAGGTCCCCGATGCTGCGAGGCAGCAGTGCTACCCACTGAGCCACCATGCCAGCCCCAGGAGATTCTCAGCAGGTTTTCAGCCATTGTGTCTGTGCTGTCTGTTTCAGGGAATTCAGCTTTAATCCTGCAGATCCCCAAAAGGGCTGCGTAAGGCGACAGGGAACACCTCACCCTATCAACTGAATGCAGATAAGCAGTTGTTGGCAAAGCAGATTAAGGACAGACAAGGAAGAGTCAGACACCCAGATGGGACTTGAACCCAGAACCCCTGGCTTAGGAGGCCAGTGCCTTATCCATTAGGCCACTGGAGCTGCACAGTTCCATGCAGCATGGCAGACTTTAAATACTGCGCCCTGACCTCTCATTGTGTGTTTTTGTGGATTTTCTCCTCTCAATGCACTGTGAGGATCCAAGATGGTGGTGATCTCGGACGATGGTGTTGCAGAGCTCGGCACCACAGCACAAGCGCCCAATCCGTTCCATCGCGATATCCTAGGAGTCTGAAAATGTTGTGGAGTCCCAGGACATTGTGAAAAATCAACTTTCCTGCGTTTCCTTCGTCCAGAGATGTTGAAGACGGATGGGGCAGTGTCCGAGGCCAGGCCCCCGGCCCAGCCTGCAGGATCCTTGGGCTCGATTGCCTACCAGGCCCTGGCCAAATCTCGCGCGATCTTGGTTAAGCAGATAGAGGAGAAGCTGGCCCCGATCTCTATCGTGCTGCAGAAGCATGAACAGCAGCTGGGAGACCTGGAAAAGAGGACGGATGAGGTTGGACACAGAGGCACAGCGGTGGAAGCTGATACCGCTTCCTCTAAGGATAGGATCCAAGCATCGGAGGCTGAGGGCTGACCATACAGAGGTTTATAAAATCATGAGGAACATGAATAGGGTAAACAGCCAAGGTCTTTTCCCTGGGGTGTGGGAGTCCAGAACTAGAGGGCTTAGGTTTAGGGTGAGAGGGAAAAGATATAAAAGAGACCAAAGGGACAACATTTTCAGGCAGAAGGTGGTGTGTGTGTGTGGAATGAGCTGCCAGAGGAAGTGGTCGAGGCTGGTACAATTACATCATTTCAAAGGCATCTGGATGGGTATACGTATAGGAAGAGTTTGGAGGGAGATGGGCCGGGTGCTGGCAGGTGGGACTAGATTGGGTCGGGATATCTGTTCGACCGAGGGTGTGTTTGTGTGCTGTACATCTCTATGACTCGATGACTGGAAGTGTCAGTCTGAGTCAATCCGTTGTCTAGCTACGGGCAAGGTGACTCCATTGGATGATGTGAACCCAGCTGATGACCCCTTTGGCCAAAGCTAGAGAACATTCTGGAAGATCAGGGAAAAGAAGGATATGAACACACACCTGGATGCCAGTCCCTTAGCGAAGCCTTGACTGCGATCTGCAGCAGAGCTCTGACCATGTGCTCCAAACTTGTTGATAAAAGCCCGAGAGTGAGGGGGGCAAGCCATTCACCCCAGCAAGTCCACACTCAGCCTCTGATGAGCATCCCATCCAGGCCCAACCACTATCCTCTCAGCCTGCATTCCCCAAAGCCAATCCAGCGAACCTGCACATCTTTGGGCTGTGGGAGGAAAGCAAAGCACCCGCAGTAGCCCATGGAGAGAAGGTGCAAACTCGACACAAACAGAAAGCCAAGGGAGGAATCAAAGTCAGGTCCCCGATGCTGCGAGGCAGCAGTGCTACCCACTGAGCCACCATGCCAGCCCCAGGAGATTCTCAGCAGGTTTTCAGCCATTGTGTCTGTGCTGTCTGTTTCAGGGAATTCAGCTTTAATCCTGCAGATCCCCAAAAGAGCTGCGTAAGGCGACAGGGAACACCTCACCCTATCAACTGAATGCAGATAAGCAGTTGTTGGCAAAGCAGATTAAGGACAGACAAGGAAGAGTCAGACACCCCAGATGGGATTTGAACCCAGAACCCCTGGCTTAGGAGGCCAGTGCCTTATCCATTAGGCCACTGGAGCTGCACAGTTTCATGCAGCATGGCAGACTTTAAATACTGCGCCCTGACCTCTCATTGTGTGTTTTTGTGGATTTTCTCCTCTCAATGCACTGTGAGGATCCAAGATGGTGGTGATCTCGGACGATGGTGTTGCAGAGCTCGGCACCACAGCACAAGCGCCCAATCCGTTCCATCGCGATATCCTAGGAGTCTGAAAATGTTGTGGAGTCCCAGGACATTGTGAAAAATCAACTTTCCTGCGTTTCCTTCGTCCAGAGATGTTGAAGACGGATGGGGGCAGTGTCCGAGGCCAGGCCCCCGGCCCAGCCTGCAGGATCCTTGGGCTCGATTGCCTACCAGGCCCTGGCCAAATCTCGCGCGATCTTGGTTAAGCAGATAGAGGAGAAGCTGGCCCCGATCTCTATCGTGCTGCAGAAGCATGAACAGCAGCTGGGAGACCTGGAAAAGAGGACGGATGAGGTTGGACACAGAGGCACAGCGGTGGAAGCTGATACCGCTTCCTCTAAGGATAGGATCCAAGCATCGGAGGCTGAGGGCTGACCATACAGAGGTTTATAAAATCATGAGGAACATGAATAGGGTAAACAGCCAAGGTCTTTTCCCTGGGGTGTGGGAGTCCAGAACTAGAGGGCTTAGGTTTAGGGTGAGAGGGAAAAGATATAAAAGAGACCAAAGGGACAACATTTTCAGGCAGAAGGTGGTGTGTGTGTGTGGAATGAGCTGCCAGAGGAAGTGGTCGAGGCTGGTACAATTACATCATTTCAAAGGCATCTGGATGGGTATACGTATAGGAAGAGTTTGGAGGGAGATGGGCCGGGTGCTGGCAGGTGGGACTAGATTGGGTCGGGATATCTGTTCGACCGAGGGTGTGTTTGTGTGCTGTACATCTCTATGACTCGATGACTGGAAGTGTCAGTCTGAGTCAATCCGTTGTCTAGCTACGGGCAAGGTGACTCCATTGGATGATGTGAACCCAGCTGATGACCCCTTTGGCCAAAGCTAGAGAACATTCTGGAAGATCAGGGAAAAGAAGGATATGAACACACACCTGGATGCCAGTCCCTTAGCGAAGCCTTGACTGCGATCTGCAGCAGAGCTCTGACCATGTGCTCCAAACTTGTTGATAAAAGCCCGAGAGTGAGGGGGGCAAGCCATTCACCCCAGCAAGTCCACACTCAGCCTCTGATGAGCATCCCATCCAGGCCCAACCACTATCCTCTCAGCCTGCATTCCCCAAAGCCAATCCAGCGAACCTGCACATCTTTGGGCTGTGGGAGGAAAGCAAAGCACCCGCAGTAGCCCATGGAGAGAAGGTGCAAACTCGACACAAACAGAAAGCCAAGGGAGGAATCAAAGTCAGGTCCCCGATGCTGCGAGGCAGCAGTGCTACCCACTGAGCCACCATGCCAGCCCCAGGAGATTCTCAGCAGGTTTTCAGCCATTGTGTCTGTGCTGTCTGTTTCAGGGAATTCAGCTTTAATCCTGCAGATCCCCAAAAGGGCTGCGTAAGGCGACAGGGAACACCTCACCCTATCAACTGAATGCAGATAAGCAGTTGTTGGCAAAGCAGATTAAGGACAGACAAGGAAGAGTCAGACACCCCAGATGGGATTTGAACCCAGAACCCCTGGCTTAGGAGGCCAGTGCCTTATCCATTAGGCCACTGGAGCTGCACAGTTTCATGCAGCATGGCAGACTTTAAATACTGCGCCCTGACCTCTCATTGTGTGTTTTTGTGGATTTTCTCCTCTCAATGCACTGTGAGGATCCAAGATGGTGGTGATCTCGGACGATGGTGTTGCAGAGCTCGGCACCACAGCACAAGCGCCCAATCCGTTCCATCGCGATATCCTAGGAGTCTGAAAATGTTGTGGAGTCCCAGGACATTGTGAAAAATCAACTTTCCTGCGTTTCCTTCGTCCAGAGATGTTGAAGACGGATGGGGCAGTGTCCGAGGCCAGGCCCCCGGCCCAGCCTGCAGGATCCTTGGGCTCGATTGCCTACCAGGCCCTGGCCAAATCTCGCGCGATCTTGGTTAAGCAGATAGAGGAGAAGCTGGCCCCGATCTCTATCGTGCTGCAGAAGCATGAACAGCAGCTGGGAGACCTGGAAAAGAGGACGGATGAGGTTGGACACAGAGGCACAGCGGTGGAAGCTGATACCGCTTCCTCTAAGGATAGGATCCAAGCATCGGAGGCTGAGGGCTGACCATACAGAGGTTTATAAAATCATGAGGAACATGAATAGGGTAAACAGCCAAGGTCTTTTCCCTGGGGTGTGGGAGTCCAGAACTAGAGGGCTTAGGTTTAGGGTGAGAGGGAAAAGATATAAAAGAGACCAAAGGGACAACATTTTCAGGCAGAAGGTGGTGTGTGTGTGTGGAATGAGCTGCCAGAGGAAGTGGTCGAGGCTGGTACAATTACATCATTTCAAAGGCATCTGGATGGGTATACGTATAGGAAGAGTTTGGAGGGAGATGGGCCGGGTGCTGGCAGGTGGGACTAGATTGGGTCGGGATATCTGTTCGACCGAGGGTGTGTTTGTGTGCTGTACATCTCTATGACTCGATGACTGGAAGTGTCAGTCTGAGTCAATCCGTTGTCTAGCTACGGGCAAGGTGACTCCATTGGATGATGTGAACCCAGCTGATGACCCTTTGGCCAAAGCTAGAGAACATTCTGGAAGATCAGGGAAAAGAAGGATATGAACACACACCTGGATGCCAGTCCCTTAGCGAAGCCTTGACTGCGATCTGCAGCAGAGCTCTGACCATGTGCTCCAAACTTGTTCATAAAAGCCCGAGAGTGAGGGGGCAAGCCATTCACCCCAGCAAGTCCACACTCAGCCTCTGATGAGCATCCCATCCAGGCCCAACCACTATCCTCTCAGCCTGCATTCCCCAAAGCCAATCCAGCGAACCTGCACATCTTTGGGCTGTGGGAGGAAAGCAAAGCACCCGCAGTAGCCCATGGAGAGAAGGTGCAAACTCGACACAAACAGAAAGCCAAGGGAGGAATCAAAGTCAGGTCCCCGATGCTGCGAGGCAGCAGTGCTACCCACTGAGCCACCATGCCAGCCCCAGGAGATTCTCAGCAGGTTTTCAGCCATTGTGTCTGTGCTGTCTGTTTCAGGGAATTCAGCTTTAATCCTGCAGATCCCCAAAAGGGCTGCGTAAGGCGAACACCTCACCCTATCAACTGAATGCAGATAAGCAGTTGTTGGCAAAGCAGATTAAGGACAGACAAGGAAGAGTCAGACACCCCAGATGGGATTTGAACCCAGAACCCCTGGCTTAGGAGGCCAGTGCCTTATCCATTAGGCCACTGGAGCTGCACAGTTCCATGCAGCATGGCAGACTTTAAATACTGCGCCCTGACCTCTCATTGTGTGTTTTTGTGGATTTTCTCCTCTCAATGCACTGTGAGGATCCAAGATGGTGGTGATCTCGGACGATGGTGTTGCAGAGCTCGGCACCACAGCACAAGCGCCCAATCCGTTCCATCGCGATATCCTAGGAGTCTGAAAATGTTGTGGAGTCCCAGGACATTGTGAAAAATCAACTTTCCTGCGTTTCCTTCGTCCAGAGATGTTGAAGACGGATGGGGCAGTGTCCGAGGCCAGGCCCCCGGCCCAGCCTGCAGGATCCTTGGGCTCGATTGCCTACCAGGCCCTGGCCAAATCTCGCGCGATCTTGGTTAAGCAGATAGAGGAGAAGCTGGCCCCGATCTCTATCGTGCTGCAGAAGCATGAACAGCAGCTGGGAGACCTGGAAAAGAGGACGGATGAGGTTGGACACAGAGGCACAGCGGTGGAAGCTGATACCGCTTCCTCTAAGGATAGGATCCAAGCATCGGAGGCTGAGGGCTGACCATACAGAGGTTTATAAAATCATGAGGAACATGAATAGGGTAAACAGCCAAGGTCTTTTCCCTGGGGTGTGGGAGTCCAGAACTAGAGGGCTTAGGTTTAGGGTGAGAGGGGAAAAGATATAAAAGAGACCAAAGGGACAACATTTTCAGGCAGAAGGTGGTGTGTGTGTGTGGAATGAGCTGCCAGAGGAAGTGGTCGAGGCTGGTACAATTACATCATTTCAAAGGCATCTGGATGGGTATACGTATAGGAAGAGTTTGGAGGGAGATGGGCCGGGTGCTGGCAGGTGGGACTAGATTGGGTCGGGATATCTGTTCGACCGAGGGTGTGTTTGTGTGCTGTACATCTCTATGACTCGATGACTGGAAGTGTCAGTCTGAGTCAATCCGTTGTCTAGCTACGGGCAAGGTGACTCCATTGGATGATGTGAACCCAGCTGATGACCCCTTTGGCCAAAGCTAGAGAACATTCTGGAAGATCAGGGAAAAGAAGGATATGAACACACACCTGGATGCCAGTCCCTTAGCGAAGCCTTGACTGCGATCTGCAGCAGAGCTCTGACCATGTGCTCCAAACTTGTTGATAAAAGCCCGAGAGTGAGGGGGGCAAGCCATTCACCCCAGCAAGTCCACACTCAGCCTCTGATGAGCATCCCATCCAGGCCCAACCACTATCCTCTCAGCCTGCATTCCCCAAAGCCAATCCAGCGAACCTGCACATCTTTGGGCTGTGGGAGGAAAGCAAAGCACCCGCAGTAGCCCATGGAGAGAAGGTGCAAACTCGACACAAACAGAAAGCCAAGGGAGGAATCAAAGTCAGGTCCCCGATGCTGCGAGGCAGCAGTGCTACCCACTGAGCCACCATGCCAGCCCAGGAGATTCTCAGCAGGTTTTCAGCCATTGTGTCTGTGCTGTCTGTTTCAGGGAATTCAGCTTTAATCCTGCAGATCCCCAAAAGGGCTGCGTAAGGCGACAGGGAACACCTCACCCTATCAACTGAATGCAGATAAGCAGTTGTTGGCAAAGCAGATTAAGGACAGACAAGGAAGAGTCAGACACCCCAGATGGGATTTGAACCCAGAACCCCTGGCTTAGGAGGCCAGTGCCTTATCCATTAGGCCACTGGAGCTGCACAGTTTCATGCAGCATGGCAGACTTTAAATACTGCGCCCTGACCTCTCATTGTGTGTTTTTGTGGATTTTCTCCTCTCAATGCACTGTGAGGATCCAAGATGGTGGTGATCTCGGACGATGGTGTTGCAGAGCTCGGCACCACAGCACAAGCGCCCAATCCGTTCCATCGCGATATCCTAGGAGTCTGAAAATGTTGTGGAGTCCCAGGACATTGTGAAAAATCAACTTTCCTGCGTTTCCTTCGTCCAGAGATGTTGAAGACGGATGGGGCAGTGTCCGAGGCCAGGCCCCCGGCCCAGCCTGCAGGATCCTTGGGCTCGATTGCCTACCAGGCCCTGGCCAAATCTCGCGCGATCTTGGTTAAGCAGATAGAGGAGAAGCTGGCCCCGATCTCTATCGTGCTGCAGAAGCATGAACAGCAGCTGGGAGACCTGGAAAAGAGGACGGATGAGGTTGGACACAGAGGCACAGCGGTGGAAGCTGATACCGCTTCCTCTAAGGATAGGATCCAAGCATCGGAGGCTGAGGGCTGACCATACAGAGGTTTATAAAATCATGAGGAACATGAATAGGGTAAACAGCCAAGGTCTTTTCCCTGGGGTGTGGGAGTCCAGAACTAGAGGGCTTAGGTTTAGGGTGAGAGGGAAAAGATATAAAAGAGACCAAAGGGACAACATTTTCAGGCAGAAGGTGGTGTGTGTGTGTGGAATGAGCTGCCAGAGGAAGTGGTCGAGGCTGGTACAATTACATCATTTCAAAGGCATCTGGATGGGTATACGTATAGGAAGAGTTTGGAGGGAGATGGGCCGGGTGCTGGCAGGTGGGACTAGATTGGGTCGGGATATCTGTTCGACCGAGGGTGTGTTTGTGTGCTGTACATCTCTATGACTCGATGACTGGAAGTGTCAGTCTGAGTCAATCCGTTGTCTAGCTACGGGCAAGGTGACTCCATTGGATGATGTGAACCCAGCTGATGACCCCTTTGGCCAAAG
The DNA here is from genome assembly GCF_020745735.1 of Hemiscyllium ocellatum. Taxonomy (NCBI): domain Eukaryota; kingdom Metazoa; phylum Chordata; class Chondrichthyes; order Orectolobiformes; family Hemiscylliidae; genus Hemiscyllium; species Hemiscyllium ocellatum. The sequence goes on along the minus strand of NC_083433.1, from coordinate 24,660,307 downwards.
CTAGAGAACATTCTGGAAGATCAGGGAAAAGAAGGATATGAACACACACCTGGATGCCAGTCCCTTAGCGAAGCCTTGACTGCGATCTGCAGCAGAGCTCTGACCATGTGCTCCAAACTTGTTGATAAAAGCCCGAGAGTGAGGGGGGCAAGCCATTCACCCCAGCAAGTCCACACTCAGCCTCTGATGAGCATCCCATCCAGGCCCAACCACTATCCTCTCAGCCTGCATTCCCCAAAGCCAATCCAGCGAACCTGCACATCTTTGGGCTGTGGGAGGAAAGCAAAGCACCCGCAGTAGCCCATGGAGAGAAGGTGCAAACTCGACACAAACAGAAAGCCAAGGGAGGAATCAAAGTCAGGTCCCCGATGCTGCGAGGCAGCAGTGCTACCCACTGAGCCACCATGCCAGCCCCAGGAGATTCTCAGCAGGTTTTCAGCCATTGTGTCTGTGCTGTCTGTTTCAGGGAATTCAGCTTTAATCCTGCAGATCCCCAAAAGAGCTGCGTAAGGCGACACCTCACCCTATCAACTGAATGCAGATAAGCAGTTGTTGGCAAAGCAGATTAAGGACAGACAAGGAAGAGTCAGACACCCCAGATGGGATTTGAACCCAGAACCCCTGGCTTAGGAGGCCAGTGCCTTATCCATTAGGCCACTGGAGCTGCACAGTTCCATGCAGCATGGCAGACTTTAAATACTGCGCCCTGACCTCTCATTGTGTGTTTTTGTGGATTTTCTCCTCTCAATGCACTGTGAGGATCCAAGATGGTGGTGATCTCGGACGATGGTGTTGCAGAGCTCGGCACCACAGCACAAGCGCCCAATCCGTTCCATCGCGATATCCTAGGAGTCTGAAAATGTTGTGGAGTCCCAGGACATTGTGAAAAATCAACTTTCCTGCGTTTCCTTCGTCCAGAGATGTTGAAGACGGATGGGGCAGTGTCCGAGGCCAGGCCCCCGGCCCAGCCTGCAGGATCCTTGGGCTCGATTGCCTACCAGGCCCTGGCCAAATCTCGCGCGATCTTGGTTAAGCAGATAGAGGAGAAGCTGGCCCCGATCTCTATCGTGCTGCAGAAGCATGAACAGCAGCTGGGAGACCTGGAAAAGAGGACGGATGAGGTTGGACACAGAGGCACAGCGGTGGAAGCTGATACCGCTTCCTCTAAGGATAGGATCCAAGCATCGGAGGCTGAGGGCTGACCATACAGAGGTTTATAAAATCATGAGGAACATGAATAGGGTAAACAGCCAAGGTCTTTTCCCTGGGGTGTGGGAGTCCAGAACTAGAGGGCTTAGGTTTAGGGTGAGAGGGAAAAGATATAAAAGAGACCAAAGGGACAACATTTTCAGGCAGAAGGTGGTGTGTGTGTGTGGAATGAGCTGCCAGAGGAAGTGGTCGAGGCTGGTACAATTACATCATTTCAAAGGCATCTGGATGGGTATACGTATAGGAAGAGTTTGGAGGGAGATGGGCCGGGTGCTGGCAGGTGGGACTAGATTGGGTCGGGATATCTGTTCGACCGAGGGTGTGTTTGTGTGCTGTACATCTCTATGACTCGATGACTGGAAGTGTCAGTCTGAGTCAATCCGTTGTCTAGCTACGGGCAAGGTGACTCCATTGGATGATGTGAACCCAGCTGATGACCCCTTTGGCCAAAGCTAGAGAACATTCTGGAAGATCAGGGAAAAGAAGGATATGAACACACACCTGGATGCCAGTCCCTTAGCGAAGCCTTGACTGCGATCTGCAGCAGAGCTCTGACCATGTGCTCCAAACTTGTTGATAAAAGCCCGAGAGTGAGGGGGGCAAGCCATTCACCCCAGCAAGTCCACACTCAGCCTCTGATGAGCATCCCATCCAGGCCCAACCACTATCCTCTCAGCCTGCATTCCCCAAAGCCAATCCAGCGAACCTGCACATCTTTGGGCTGTGGGAGGAAAGCAAAGCACCCGCAGTAGCCCATGGAGAGAAGGTGCAAACTCGACACAAACAGAAAGCCAAGGGAGGAATCAAAGTCAGGTCCCCGATGCTGCGAGGCAGCAGTGCTACCCACTGAGCCACCATGCCAGCCCCAGGAGATTCTCAGCAGGTTTCAGCCATTGTGTCTGTGCTGTCTGTTTCAGGGAATTCAGCTTTAATCCTGCAGATCCCCAAAAGAGCTGCGTAAGGCGACAGGGAACACCTCTCCCTATCAACTGAATGCAGATAAGCAGTTGTTGGCAAAGCAGATTAAGGACAGACAAGGAAGAGTCAGACACCCCAGATGGGATTTGAACCCAGAACCCCTGGCTTAGGAGGCCAGTGCCTTATCCATTAGGCCACTGGAGCTGCACAGTTCCATGCAGCATGGCAGACTTTAAATACTGCGCCCTGACCTCTCATTGTGTGTTTTTGTGGATTTTCTCCTCTCAATGCACTGTGAGGATCCAAGATGGTGGTGATCTCGGACGATGGTGTTGCAGAGCTCGGCACCACAGCACAAGCGCCCAATCCGTTCCATCGCGATATCCTAGGAGTCTGAAAATGTTGTGGAGTCCCAGGACATTGTGAAAAATCAACTTTCCTGCGTTTCCTTCGTCCAGAGATGTTGAAGACGGATGGGGCAGTGTCCGAGGCCAGGCCCCCGGCCCAGCCTGCAGGATCCTTGGGCTCGATTGCCTACCAGGCCCTGGCCAAATCTCGCGCGATCTTGGTTAAGCAGATAGAGGAGAAGCTGGCCCCGATCTCTATCGTGCTGCAGAAGCATGAACAGCAGCTGGGAGACCTGGAAAAGAGGACGGATGAGGTTGGACACAGAGGCACAGCGGTGGAAGCTGATACCGCTTCCTCTAAGGATAGGATCCAAGCATCGGAGGCTGAGGGCTGACCATACAGAGGTTTATAAAATCATGAGGAACATGAATAGGGTAAACAGCCAAGGTCTTTTCCCTGGGTGTGGGAGTCCAGAACTAGAGGGCTTAGGTTTAGGGTGAGAGGGAAAAGATATAAAAGAGACCAAAGGGACAACATTTTCAGGCAGAAGGTGGTGTGTGTGTGTGGAATGAGCTGCCAGAGGAAGTGGTCGAGGCTGGTACAATTACATCATTTCAAAGGCATCTGGATGGGTATACGTATAGGAAGAGTTTGGAGGGAGATGGGCCGGGTGCTGGCAGGTGGGACTAGATTGGGTCGGGATATCTGTTCGACCGAGGGTGTGTTTGTGTGCTGTACATCTCTATGACTCGATGACTGGAAGTGTCAGTCTGAGTCAATCCGTTGTCTAGCTACGGGCAAGGTGACTCCATTGGATGATGTGAACCCAGCTGATGACCCTTTGGCCAAAGCTAGAGAACATTCTGGAAGATCAGGGAAAAGAAGGATATGAACACACACCTGGATGCCAGTCCCTTAGCGAAGCCTTGACTGCGATCTGCAGCAGAGCTCTGACCATGTGCTCCAAACTTGTTGATAAAAGCCCGAGAGTGAGGGGGGCAAGCCATTCACCCCAGCAAGTCCACACTCAGCCTCTGATGAGCATCCCATCCAGGCCCAACCACTATCCTCTCAGCCTGCATTCCCCAAAGCCAATCCAGCGAACCTGCACATCTTTGGGCTGTGGGAGGAAAGCAAAGCACCCGCAGTAGCCCATGGAGAGAAGGTGCAAACTCGACACAAACAGAAAGCCAAGGGAGGAATCAAAGTCAGGTCCCCGATGCTGCGAGGCAGCAGTGCTACCCACTGAGCCACCATGCCAGCCCCAGGAGATTCTCAGCAGGTTTTCAGCCATTGTGTCTGTGCTGTCTGTTTCAGGGAATTCAGCTTTAATCCTGCAGATCCCCAAAAGAGCTGCGTAAGGCGACAGGGAACACCTCACCCTATCAACTGAATGCAGATAAGCAGTTGTTGGCAAAGCAGATTAAGGACAGACAAGGAAGAGTCAGACACCCCAGATGGGATTTGAACCCAGAACCCCTGGCTTAGGAGGCCAGTGCCTTATCCATTAGGCCACTGGAGCTGCACAGTTCCATGCAGCATGGCAGACTTTAAATACTGCGCCCTGACCTCTCATTGTGTGTTTTTGTGGATTTTCTCCTCTCAATGCACTGTGAGGATCCAAGATGGTGGTGATCTCGGACGATGGTGTTGCAGAGCTCGGCACCACAGCACAAGCGCCCAATCCGTTCCATCGCGATATCCTAGGAGTCTGAAAATGTTGTGGAGTCCCAGGACATTGTGAAAAATCAACTTTCCTGCGTTTCCTTCGTCCAGAGATGTTGAAGACGGATGGGGCAGTGTCCGAGGCCAGGCCCCCGGCCCAGCCTGCAGGATCCTTGGGCTCGATTGCCTACCAGGCCCTGGCCAAATCTCGCGCGATCTTGGTTAAGCAGATAGAGGAGAAGCTGGCCCCGATCTCTATCGTGCTGCAGAAGCATGAACAGCAGCTGGGAGACCTGGAAAAGAGGACGGATGAGGTTGGACACAGAGGCACAGCGGTGGAAGCTGATACCGCTTCCTCTAAGGATAGGATCCAAGCATCGGAGGCTGAGGGCTGACCATACAGAGGTTTATAAAATCATGAGGAACATGAATAGGGTAAACAGCCAAGGTCTTTTCCCTGGGGTGTGGGAGTCCAGAACTAGAGGGCTTAGGTTTAGGGTGAGAGGGAAAAGATATAAAAGAGACCAAAGGGACAACATTTTCAGGCAGAAGGTGGTGTGTGTGTGTGGAATGAGCTGCCAGAGGAAGTGGTCGAGGCTGGTACAATTACATCATTTCAAAGGCATCTGGATGGGTATACGTATAGGAAGAGTTTGGAGGGAGATGGGCGGGTGCTGGCAGGTGGGACTAGATTGGGTCGGGATATCTGTTCGACCGAGGGTGTGTTTGTGTGCTGTACATCTCTATGACTCGATGACTGGAAGTGTCAGTCTGAGTCAATCCGTTGTCTAGCTACGGGCAAGGTGACTCCATTGGATGATGTGAACCCAGCTGATGACCCCTTTGGCCAAAGCTAGAGAACATTCTGGAAGATCAGGGAAAAGAAGGATATGAACACACACCTGGATGCCAGTCCCTTAGCGAAGCCTTGACTGCGATCTGCAGCAGAGCTCTGACCATGTGCTCCAAACTTGTTGATAAAAGCCCGAGAGTGAGGGGGCAAGCCATTCACCCCAGCAAGTCCACACTCAGCCTCTGATGAGCATCCCATCCAGGCCCAACCACTATCCTCTCAGCCTGCATTCCCCAAAGCCAATCCAGCGAACCTGCACATCTTTGGGCTGTGGGAGGAAAGCAAAGCACCCGCAGTAGCCCATGGAGAGAAGGTGCAAACTCGACACAAACAGAAAGCCAAGGGAGGAATCAAAGTCAGGTCCCCGATGCTGCGAGGCAGCAGTGCTACCCACTGAGCCACCATGCCAGCCCCAGGAGATTCTCAGCAGGTTTTCAGCCATTGTGTCTGTGCTGTCTGTTTCAGGGAATTCAGCTTTAATCCTGCAGATCCCCAAAAGAGCTGCGTAAGGCGACAGGGAACACCTCACCCTATCAACTGAATGCAGATAAGCAGTTGTTGGCAAAGCAGATTAAGGACAGACAAGGAAGAGTCAGACACCCCAGATGGGATTTGAACCCAGAACCCCTGGCTTAGGAGGCCAGTGCCTTATCCATTAGGCCACTGGAGCTGCACAGTTCCATGCAGCATGGCAGACTTTAAATACTGCGCCCTGACCTCTCATTGTGTGTTTTTGTGGATTTTCTCCTCTCAATGCACTGTGAGGATCCAAGATGGTGGTGATCTCGGACGATGGTGTTGCAGAGCTCGGCACCACAGCACAAGCGCCCAATCCGTTCCATCGCGATATCCTAGGAGTCTGAAAATGTTGTGGAGTCCCAGGACATTGTGAAAAATCAACTTTCCTGCGTTTCCTTCGTCCAGAGATGTTGAAGACGGATGGGGCAGTGTCCGAGGCCAGGCCCCGGCCCAGCCTGCAGGATCCTTGGGCTCGATTGCCTACCAGGCCCTGGCCAAATCTCGCGCGATCTTGGTTAAGCAGATAGAGGAGAAGCTGGCCCCGATCTCTATCGTGCTGCAGAAGCATGAACAGCAGCTGGGAGACCTGGAAAAGAGGACGGATGAGGTTGGACACAGAGGCACAGCGGTGGAAGCTGATACCGCTTCCTCTAAGGATAGGATCCAAGCATCGGAGGCTGAGGGCTGACCATACAGAGGTTTATAAAAATCATGAGGAACATGAATAGGGTAAACAGCCAAGGTCTTTTCCCTGGGGTGTGGGAGTCCAGAACTAGAGGGCTTAGGTTTAGGGTGAGAGGGAAAAGATATAAAAGAGACCAAAGGGACAACATTTTCAGGCAGAAGGTGGTGTGTGTGTGTGGAATGAGCTGCCAGAGGAAGTGGTCGAGGCTGGTACAATTACATCATTTCAAAGGCATCTGGATGGGTATACGTATAGGAAGAGTTTGGAGGGAGATGGGCCGGGTGCTGGCAGGTGGGACTAGATTGGGTCGGGATATCTGTTCGACCGAGGGTGTGTTTGTGTGCTGTACATCTCTATGACTCGATGACTGGAAGTGTCAGTCTGAGTCAATCCGTTGTCTAGCTACGGGCAAGGTGACTCCATTGGATGATGTGAACCCAGCTGATGACCCCTTTGGCCAAAGCTAGAGAACATTCTGGAAGATCAGGGAAAAGAAGGATATGAACACACACCTGGATGCCAGTCCCTTAGCGAAGCCTTGACTGCGATCTGCAGCAGAGCTCTGACCATGTGCTCCAAACTTGTTGATAAAAGCCCGAGAGTGAGGGGGGCAAGCCATTCACCCCAGCAAGTCCACACTCAGCCTCTGATGAGCATCCCATCCAGGCCCAACCACTATCCTCTCAGCCTGCATTCCCCAAAGCCAATCCAGCGAACCTGCACATCTTTGGGCTGTGGGAGGAAAGCAAAGCACCCGCAGTAGCCCATGGAGAGAAGGTGCAAACTCGACACAAACAGAAAGCCAAGGGAGGAATCAAAGTCAGGTCCCCGATGCTGCGAGGCAGCAGTGCTACCCACTGAGCCACCATGCCAGCCCAGGAGATTCTCAGCAGGTTTTCAGCCATTGTGTCTGTGCTGTCTGTTTCAGGGAATTCAGCTTTAATCCTGCAGATCCCCAAAAGAGCTGCGTAAGGCGACAGGGAACACCTCACCCTATCAACTGAATGCAGATAAGCAGTTGTTGGCAAAGCAGATTAAGGACAGACAAGGAAGAGTCAGACACCCCAGATGGGATTTGAACCCAGAACCCCTGGCTTAGGAGGCCAGTGCCTTATCCATTAGGCCACTGGAGCTGCACAGTTCCATGCAGCATGGCAGACTTTAAATACTGCGCCCTGACCTCTCATTGTGTGTTTTTGTGGATTTTCTCCTCTCAATGCACTGTGAGGATCCAAGATGGTGGTGATCTCGGACGATGGTGTTGCAGAGCTCGGCACCACAGCACAAGCGCCCAATCCGTTCCATCGCGATATCCTAGGAGTCTGAAAATGTTGTGGAGTCCCAGGACATTGTGAAAAATCAACTTTCCTGCGTTTCCTTCGTCCAGAGATGTTGAAGACGGATGGGGCAGTGTCCGAGGCCAGGCCCCCGGCCCAGCCTGCAGGATCCTTGGGCTCGATTGCCTACCAGGCGCTGGCCAAATCTCGCGCGATCTTGGTTAAGCAGATAGAGGAGAAGCTGGCCCCGATCTCTATCGTGCTGCAGAAGCATGAACAGCAGCTGGGAGACCTGGAAAAGAGGACGGATGAGGTTGGACACAGAGGCACAGCGGTGGAAGCTGATACCGCTTCCTCTAAGGATAGGATCCAAGCATCGGAGGCTGAGGGCTGACCATACAGAGGTTTATAAAATCATGAGGAACATGAATAGGGTAAACAGCCAAGGTCTTTTCCCTGGGGTGTGGGAGTCCAGAACTAGAGGGCTTAGGTTTAGGGTGAGAGGGAAAAAGATATAAAAGAGACCAAAGGGACAACATTTTCAGGCAGAAGGTGGTGTGTGTGTGTGGAATGAGCTGCCAGAGGAAGTGGTCGAGGCTGGTACAATTACATCATTTCAAAGGCATCTGGATGGGTATACGTATAGGAAGAGTTTGGAGGGAGATGGGCCGGGTGCTGGCAGGTGGGACTAGATTGGGTCGGGATATCTGTTCGACCGAGGGTGTGTTTGTGTGCTGTACATCTCTATGACTCGATGACTGGAAGTGTCAGTCTGAGTCAATCCGTTGTCTAGCTACGGGCAAGGTGACTCCATTGGATGATGTGAACCCAGCTGATGACCCCTTTGGCCAAAGCTAGAGAACATTCTGGAAGATCAGGGAAAAGAAGGATATGAACACACACCTGGATGCCAGTCCCTTAGCGAAGCCTTGACTGCGATCTGCAGCAGAGCTCTGACCATGTGCTCCAAACTTGTTGATAAAAGCCCGAGAGTGAGGGGGGCAAGCCATTCACCCCAGCAAGTCCACACTCAGCCTCTGATGAGCATCCCATCCAGGCCCAACCACTATCCTCTCAGCCTGCATTCCCCAAAGCCAATCCAGCGAACCTGCACATCTTTGGGCTGTGGGAGGAAAGCAAAGCACCCGCAGTAGCCCATGGAGAGAAGGTGCAAACTCGACACAAACAGAAAGCCAAGGGAGGAATCAAAGTCAGGTCCCCGATGCTGCGAGGCAGCAGTGCTACCCACTGAGCCACCATGCCAGCCCAGGAGATTCTCAGCAGGTTTTCAGCCATTGTGTCTGTGCTGTCTGTTTCAGGGAATTCAGCTTTAATCCTGCAGATCCCCAAAAGAGCTGCGTAAGGCGACAGGGAACACCTCACCCTAACAACTGAATGCAGATAAGCAGTTGTTGGCAAAGCAGATTAAGGACAGACAAGGAAGAGTCAGACACCCCAGATGGGATTTGAACCCAGAACCCCTGGCTTAGGAGGCCAGTGCCTTATCCATTAGGCCACTGGAGCTGCACAGTTCCATGCAGCATGGCAGACTTTAAATACTGCGCCCTGACCTCTCATTGTGTGTTTTTGTGGATTTTCTCCTCTCAATGCACTGTGAGGATCCAAGATGGTGGTGATCTCGGACGATGGTGTTGCAGAGCTCGGCACCACAGCACAAGCGCCCAATCCGTTCCATCGCGATATCCTAGGAGTCTGAAAATGTTGTGGAGTCCAGGACATTGTGAAAAATCAACTTTCCTGCGTTTCCTTCGTCCAGAGATGTTGAAGACGGATGGGGCAGTGTCCGAGGCCAGGCCCCCGGCCCAGCCTGCAGGATCCTTGGGCTCGATTGCCTACCAGGCCCTGGCCAAATCTCGCGCGATCTTGGTTAAGCAGATAGAGGAGAAGCTGGCCCCGATCTCTATCGTGCTGCAGAAGCATGAACAGCAGCTGGGAGACCTGGAAAAGAGGACGGATGAGGTTGGACACAGAGGCACAGCGGTGGAAGCTGATACCGCTTCCTCTAAGGATAGGATCCAAGCATCGGAGGCTGAGGGCTGACCATACAGAGGTTTATAAAATCATGAGGAACATGAATAGGGTAAACAGCCAAGGTCTTTTCCCTGGGGTGTGGGAGTCCAGAACTAGAGGGCTTAGGTTTAGGGTGAGAGGGAAAAGATATAAAAGAGACCAAAGGGACAACATTTTCAGGCAGTAGGTGGTGTGTGTGTGTGGAATGAGCTGCCAGAGGAAGTGGTCGAGGCTGGTACAATTACATCATTTCAAAGGCATCTGGATGGGTATACGTATAGGAAGAGTTTGGAGGGAGATGGGCCGGGTGCTGGCAGGTGGGACTAGATTGGGTCGGGATATCTGTTCGACCGAGGGTGTGTTTGTGTGCTGTACATCTCTATGACTCGATGACTGGAAGTGTCAGTCTGAGTCAATCCGTTGTCTAGCTACGGGCAAGGTGACTCCATTGGATGATGTGAACCCAGCTGATGACCCCTTTGGCCAAAGCTAGAGAACATTCTGGAAGATCAGGGAAAAGAAGGATATGAACACACACCTGGATGCCAGTCCCTTAGCGAAGCCTTGACTGCGATCTGCAGCAGAGCTCTGACCATGTGCTCCAAACTTGTTGATAAAAGCCCGAGAGTGAGGGGGGCAAGCCATTCACCCCAGCAAGTCCACACTCAGCCTCTGATGAGCATCCCATCCAGGCCCAACCACTATCCTCTCAGCCTGCATTCCCCAAAGCCAATCCAGCGAACCTGCACATCTTTGGGCTGTGGGAGGAAAGCAAAGCACCCGCAGTAGCCCATGGAGAGAAGGTGCAAACTCGACACAAACAGAAAGCCAAGGGAGGAATCAAAGTCAGGTCCCCGATGCTGCGAGGCAGCAGTGCTACCCACTGAGCCACCATGCCAGCCCCAGGAGATTCTCAGCAGGTTTTCAGCCATTGTGTCTGTGCTGTCTGTTTCAGGGAATTCAGCTTTAATCCTGCAGATCCCCAAAAGAGCTGCGTAAGGCGACAGGGAACACCTCACCCTATCAACTGAATGCAGATAAGCAGTTGTTGGCAAAGCAGATTAAGGACAGACAAGGAAGAGTCAGACACCCCAGATGGGATTTGAACCCAGAACCCCTGGCTTAGGAGGCCAGTGCCTTATCCATTAGGCCACTGGAGCTGCACAGTTCCATGCAGCATGGCAGACTTTAAATACTGCGCCCTGACCTCTCATTGTGTGTTTTTGTGGATTTTCTCCTCTCAATGCACTGTGAGGATCCAAGATGGTGGTGATCTCGGACGATGGTGTTGCAGAGCTCGGCACCACAGCACAAGCGCCCAATCCGTTCCATCGCGATATCCTAGGAGTCTGAAAATGTTGTGGAGTCCCAGGACATTGTGAAAAATCAACTTTCCTGCGTTTCCTTCGTCCAGAGATGTTGAAGACGGATGGGGCAGTGTCCGAGGCCAGGCCCCCGGCCCAGCCTGCAGGATCCTTGGGCTCGATTGCCTACCAGGCCCTGGCCAAATCTCGCGCGATCTTGGTTAAGCAGATAGAGGAGAAGCTGGCCCCGATCTCTATCGTGCTGCAGAAGCATGAACAGCAGCTGGGAGACCTGGAAAAGAGGACGGATGAGGTTGGACACAGAGGCACAGCGGTGGAAGCTGATACCGCTTCCTCTAAGGATAGGATCCAAGCATCGGAGGCTGAGGGCTGACCATACAGAGGTTTATAAAATCATGAGGAACATGAATAGGGTAAACAGCCAAGGTCTTTTCCCTGGGGTGTGGGAGTCCAGAACTAGAGGGCTTAGGTTTAGGGTGAGAGGGAAAAGATATAAAAGAGACCAAAGGGACAACATTTTCAGGCAGAAGGTGGTGTGTGTGTGTGGAATGAGCTGCCAGAGGAAGTGGTCGAGGCTGGTACAATTACATCATTTCAAAGGCATCTGGATGGGTATACGTATAGGAAGAGTTTGGAGGGAGATGGGCCGGGTGCTGGCAGGTGGGACTAGATTGGGTCGGGATATCTGTTCGACCGAGGGTGTGTTTGTGTGCTGTACATCTCTATGACTCGATGACTGGAAGTGTCAGTCTGAGTCAATCCGTTGTCTAGCTACGGGCAAGGTGACTCCATTGGATGATGTGAACCCAGCTGATGACCCCTTTGGCCAAAGCTAGAGAACATTCTGGAAGATCAGGGAAAAGAAGGATATGAACACACACCTGGATGCCAGTCCCTTAGCGAAGCCTTGACTGCGATCTGCAGCAGAGCTCTGACCATGTGCTCCAAACTTGTTGATAAAAGCCCGAGAGTGAGGGGGGCAAGCCATTCACCCCAGCAAGTCCACACTCAGCCTCTGATGAGCATCCCATCCAGGCCCAACCACTATCCTCTCAGCCTGCATTCCCCAAAGCCAATCCAGCGAACCTGCACATCTTTGGGCTGTGGGAGGAAAGCAAAGCACCCGCAGTAGCCCATGGAGAGAAGGTGCAAACTCGACACAAACAGAAAGCCAAGGGAGGAATCAAAGTCAGGTCCCCGATGCTGCGAGGCAGCAGTGCTACCCACTGAGCCACCATGCCAGCCCCAGGAGATTCTCAGCAGGTTTTCAGCCATTGTGTCTGTGCTGTCTGTTTCAGGGAATTCAGCTTTAATCCTGCAGATCCCCAAAAGAGCTGCGTAAGGCGACAGGGAACACCTCACCCTATCAACTGAATGCAGATAAGCAGTTGTTGGCAAAGCAGATTAAGGACAGACAAGGAAGAGTCAGACACCCCAGATGGGATTTGAACCCAGAACCCCTGGCTTAGGAGGCCAGTGCCTTATCCATTAGGCCACTGGAGCTGCACAGTTCCATGCAGCATGGCAGACTTTAAATACTGCGCCCTGACCTCTCATTGTGTGTTTTTGTGGATTTTCTCCTCTCAATGCACTGTGAGGATCCAAGATGGTGGTGATCTCGGACGATGGTGTTGCAGAGCTCGGCACCACAGCACAAGCGCCCAATCCGTTCCATCGCGATATCCTAGGAGTCTGAAAATGTTGTGGAGTCCCAGGACATTGTGAAAAATCAACTTTCCTGCGTTTCCTTCGTCCAGAGATGTTGAAGACGGATGGGGCAGTGTCCGAGGCCAGGCCCCCGGCCCAGCCTGCAGGATCCTTGGGCTCGATTGCCTACCAGGCCCTGGCCAAATCTCGCGCGATCTTGGTTAAGCAGATAGAGGAGAAGCTGGCCCCGATCTCTATCGTGCTGCAGAAGCATGAACAGCAGCTGGGAGACCTGGAAAAGAGGACGGATGAGGTTGGACACAGAGGCACAGCGGTGGAAGCTGATACCGCTTCCTCTAAGGATAGGATCCAAGCATCGGAGGCTGAGGGCTGACCATACAGAGGTTTATAAAATCATGAGGAACATGAATAGGGTAAACAGCCAAGGTCTTTTCCCTGGGGTGTGGGAGTCCAGAACTAGAGGGCTTAGGTTTAGGGTGAGAGGGAAAAGATATAAAAGAGACCAAAGGGACAACATTTTCAGGCAGAAGGTGGTGTGTGTGTGTGGAATGAGCTGCCAGAGGAAGTGGTCGAGGCTGGTACAATTACATCATTTCAAAGGCATCTGGATGGGTATACGTATAGGAAGAGTTTGGAGGGAGATGGGCCGGGTGCTGGCAGGTGGGACTAGATTGGGTCGGGATATCTGTTCGACCGAGGGTGTGTTTGTGTGCTGTACATCTCTATGACTCGATGACTGGAAGTGTCAGTCTGAGTCAATCCGTTGTCTAGCTACGGGCAAGGTGACTCCATTGGATGATGTGAACCCAGCTGATGACCCCTTTGGCCAAAGCTAGAGAACATTCTGGAAGATCAGGGAAAAGAAGGATATGAACACACACCTGGATGCCAGTCCCTTAGCGAAGCCTTGACTGCGATCTGCAGCAGAGCTCTGACCATGTGCTCCAAACTTGTTGATAAAAGCCCGAGAGTGAGGGGGGCAAGCCATTCACCCCAGCAAGTCCACACTCAGCCTCTGATGAGCATCCCATCCAGGCCCAACCACTATCCTCTCAGCCTGCATTCCCCAAAGCCAATCCAGCGAACCTGCACATCTTTGGGCTGTGGGAGGAAAGCAAAGCACCCGCAGTAGCCCATGGAGAGAAGGTGCAAACTCGACACAAACAGAAAGCCAAGGGAGGAATCAAAGTCAGGTCCCCGATGCTGCGAGGCAGCAGTGCTACCCACTGAGCCACCATGCCAGCCCCAGGAGATTCTCAGCAGGTTTTCAGCCATTGTGTCTGTGCTGTCTGTTTCAGGGAATTCAGCTTTAATCCTGCAGATCCCCAAAAGAGCTGCGTAAGGCGACAGGGAACACCTCACCCTATCAACTGAATGCAGATAAGCAGTTGTTGGCAAAGCAGATTAAGGACAGACAAGGAAGAGTCAGACACCCCAGATGGGATTTGAACCCAGAACCCCTGGCTTAGGAGGCCAGTGCCTTATCCATTAGGCCACTGGAGCTGCACAGTTCCATGCAGCATGGCAGACTTTAAATACTGCGCCCTGACCTCTCATTGTGTGTTTTTGTGGATTTTCTCCTCTCAATGCACTGTGAGGATCCAAGATGGTGGTGATCTCGGACGATGGTGTTGCAGAGCTCGGCACCACAGCACAAGCGCCCAATCCGTTCCATCGCGATATCCTAGGAGTCTGAAAATGTTGTGGAGTCCCAGGACATTGTGAAAAATCAACTTTCCTGCGTTTCCTTCGTCCAGAGATGTTGAAGACGGATGGGGCAGTGTCCGAGGCCAGGCCCCCGGCCCAGCCTGCAGGATCCTTGGGCTCGATTGCCTACCAGGCCCTGGCCAAATCTCGCGCGATCTTGGTTAAGCAGATAGAGGAGAAGCTGGCCCCGATCTCTATCGTGCTGCAGAAGCATGAACAGCAGCTGGGAGACCTGGAAAAGAGGACGGATGAGGTTGGACACAGAGGCACAGCGGTGGAAGCTGATACCGCTTCCTCTAAGGATAGGATCCAAGCATCGGAGGCTGAGGGCTGACCATACAGAGGTTTATAAAATCATGAGGAACATGAATAGGGTAAACAGCCAAGGTCTTTTCCCTGGGGTGTGGGAGTCCAGAACTAGAGGGCTTAGGTTTAGGGTGAGAGGGAAAAGATATAAAAGAGACCAAAGGGACAACATTTTCAGGCAGAAGGTGGTGTGTGTGTGTGGAATGAGCTGCCAGAGGAAGTGGTCGAGGCTGGTACAATTACATCATTTCAAAGGCATCTGGATGGGTATACGTATAGGAAGAGTTTGGAGGGAGATGGGCCGGGTGCTGGCAGGTGGGACTAGATTGGGTCGGGATATCTGTTCGACCGAGGGTGTGTTTGTGTGCTGTACATCTCTATGACTCGATGACTGGAAGTGTCAGTCTGAGTCAATCCGTTGTCTAGCTACGGGCAAGGTGACTCCATTGGATGATGTGAACCCAGCTGATGACCCCTTTGGCCAAAGCTAGAGAACATTCTGGAAGATCAGGGAAAAGAAGGATATGAACACACACCTGGATGCCAGTCCCTTAGCGAAGCCTTGACTGCGATCTGCAGCAGAGCTCTGACCATGTGCTCCAAACTTGTTGATAAAAGCCCGAGAGTGAGGGGGGCAAGCCATTCACCCCAGCAAGTCCACACTCAGCCTCTGATGAGCATCCCATCCAGGCCCAACCACTATCCTCTCAGCCTGCATTCCCCAAAGCCAATCCAGCGAACCTGCACATCTTTGGGCTGTGGGAGGAAAGCAAAGCACCCGCAGTAGCCCATGGAGAGAAGGTGCAAACTCGACACAAACAGAAAGCCAAGGGAGGAATCAAAGTCAGGTCCCCGATGCTGCGAGGCAGCAGTGCTACCCACTGAGCCACCATGCCAGCCCCAGGAGATTCTCAGCAGGTTTTCAGCCATTGTGTCTGTGCTGTCTGTTTCAGGGAATTCAGCTTTAATCCTGCAGATCCCCAAAAGAGCTGCGTAAGGCGACAGGGAACACCTCACCCTATCAACTGAATGCAGATAAGCAGTTGTTGGCAAAGCAGATTAAGGACAGACAAGGAAGAGTCAGACACCCCAGATGGGATTTGAACCCAGAACCCCTGGCTTAGGAGGCCAGTGCCTTATCCATTAGGCCACTGGAGCTGCACAGTTCCATGCAGCATGGCAGACTTTAAATACTGCGCCCTGACCTCTCATTGTGTGTTTTTGTGGATTTTCTCCTCTCAATGCACTGTGAGGATCCAAGATGGTGGTGATCTCGGACGATGGTGTTGCAGAGCTCGGCACCACAGCACAAGCGCCCAATCCGTTCCATCGCGATATCCTAGGAGTCTGAAAATGTTGTGGAGTCCCAGGACATTGTGAAAAATCAACTTTCCTGCGTTTCCTTCGTCCAGAGATGTTGAAGACGGATGGGGCAGTGTCCGAGGCCAGGCCCCCGGCCCAGCCTGCAGGATCCTTGGGCTCGATTGCCTACCAGGCCCTGGCCAAATCTCGCGCGATCTTGGTTAAGCAGATAGAGGAGAAGCTGGCCCCGATCTCTATCGTGCTGCAGAAGCATGAACAGCAGCTGGGAGACCTGGAAAAGAGGACGGATGAGGTTGGACACAGAGGCACAGCGGTGGAAGCTGATACCGCTTCCTCTAAGGATAGGATCCAAGCATCGGAGGCTGAGGGCTGACCATACAGAGGTTTATAAAATCATGAGGAACATGAATAGGGTAAACAGCCAAGGTCTTTTCCCTGGGGTGTGGGAGTCCAGAACTAGAGGGCTTAGGTTTAGGGTGAGAGGGAAAAGATATAAAAGAGACCAAAGGGACAACATTTTCAGGCAGAAGGTGGTGTGTGTGTGTGGAATGAGCTGCCAGAGGAAGTGGTCGAGGCTGGTACAATTACATCATTTCAAAGGCATCTGGATGGGTATACGTATAGGAAGAGTTTGGAGGGAGATGGGCCGGGTGCTGGCAGGTGGGACTAGATTGGGTCGGGATATCTGTTCGACCGAGGGTGTGTTTGTGTGCTGTACATCTCTATGACTCGATGACTGGAAGTGTCAGTCTGAGTCAATCCGTTGTCTAGCTACGGGCAAGGTGACTCCATTGGATGATGTGAACCCAGCTGATGACCCCTTTGGCCAAAGCTAGAGAACATTCTGGAAGATCAGGGAAAAGAAGGATATGAACACACACCTGGATGCCAGTCCCTTAGCGAAGCCTTGACTGCGATCTGCAGCAGAGCTCTGACCATGTGCTCCAAACTTGTTGATAAAAGCCCGAGAGTGAGGGGGGCAAGCCATTCACCCCAGCAAGTCCACACTCAGCCTCTGATGAGCATCCCATCCAGGCCCAACCACTATCCTCTCAGCCTGCATTCCCCAAAGCCAATCCAGCGAACCTGCACATCTTTGGGCTGTGGGAGGAAAGCAAAGCACCCGCAGTAGCCCATGGAGAGAAGGTGCAAACTCGACACAAACAGAAAGCCAAGGGAGGAATCAAAGTCAGGTCCCCGATGCTGCGAGGCAGCAGTGCTACCCACTGAGCCACCATGCCAGCCCCAGGAGATTCTCAGCAGGTTTTCAGCCATTGTGTCTGTGCTGTCTGTTTCAGGGAATTCAGCTTTAATCCTGCAGATCCCCAAAAGAGCTGCGTAAGGCGACAGGGAACACCTCACCCTATCAACTGAATGCAGATAAGCAGTTGTTGGCAAAGCAGATTAAGGACAGACAAGGAAGAGTCAGACACCCCAGATGGGATTTGAACCCAGAACCCCTGGCTTAGGAGGCCAGTGCCTTATCCATTAGGCCACTGGAGCTGCACAGTTCCATGCAGCATGGCAGACTTTAAATACTGCGCCCTGACCTCTCATTGTGTGTTTTTGTGGATTTTCTCCTCTCAATGCACTGTGAGGATCCAAGATGGTGGTGATCTCGGACGATGGTGTTGCAGAGCTCGGCACCACAGCACAAGCGCCCAATCCGTTCCATCGCGATATCCTAGGAGTCTGAAAATGTTGTGGAGTCCCAGGACATTGTGAAAAATCAACTTTCCTGCGTTTCCTTCGTCCAGAGATGTTGAAGACGGATGGGGCAGTGTCCGAGGCCAGGCCCCCGGCCCAGCCTGCAGGATCCTTGGGCTCGATTGCCTACCAGGCCCTGGCCAAATCTCGCGCGATCTTGGTTAAGCAGATAGAGGAGAAGCTGGCCCCGATCTCTATCGTGCTGCAGAAGCATGAACAGCAGCTGGGAGACCTGGAAAAGAGGACGGATGAGGTTGGACACAGAGGCACAGCGGTGGAAGCTGATACCGCTTCCTCTAAGGATAGGATCCAAGCATCGGAGGCTGAGGGCTGACCATACAGAGGTTTATAAAATCATGAGGAACATGAATAGGGTAAACAGCCAAGGTCTTTTCCCTGGGGTGTGGGAGTCCAGAACTAGAGGGCTTAGGTTTAGGGTGAGAGGGAAAAGATATAAAAGAGACCAAAGGGACAACATTTTCAGGCAGAAGGTGGTGTGTGTGTGTGGAATGAGCTGCCAGAGGAAGTGGTCGAGGCTGGTACAATTACATCATTTCAAAGGCATCTGGATGGGTATACGTATAGGAAGAGTTTGGAGGGAGATGGGCCGGGTGCTGGCAGGTGGGACTAGATTGGGTCGGGATATCTGTTCGACCGAGGGTGTGTTTGTGTGCTGTACATCTCTATGACTCGATGACTGGAAGTGTCAGTCTGAGTCAATCCGTTGTCTAGCTACGGGCAAGGTGACTCCATTGGATGATGTGAACCCAGCTGATGACCCCTTTGGCCAAAGCTAGAGAACATTCTGGAAGATCAGGGAAAAGAAGGATATGAACACACACCTGGATGCCAGTCCCTTAGCGAAGCCTTGACTGCGATCTGCAGCAGAGCTCTGACCATGTGCTCCAAACTTGTTGATAAAAGCCCGAGAGTGAGGGGGGCAAGCCATTCACCCCAGCAAGTCCACACTCAGCCTCTGATGAGCATCCCATCCAGGCCCAACCACTATCCTCTCAGCCTGCATTCCCCAAAGCCAATCCAGCGAACCTGCACATCTTTGGGCTGTGGGAGGAAAGCAAAGCACCCGCAGTAGCCCATGGAGAGAAGGTGCAAACTCGACACAAACAGAAAGCCAAGGGAGGAATCAAAGTCAGGTCCCCGATGCTGCGAGGCAGCAGTGCTACCCACTGAGCCACCATGCCAGCCCCAGGAGATTCTCAGCAGGTTTTCAGCCATTGTGTCTGTGCTGTCTGTTTCAGGGAATTCAGCTTTAATCCTGCAGATCCCCAAAAGAGCTGCGTAAGGCGACAGGGAACACCTCACCCTATCAACTGAATGCAGATAAGCAGTTGTTGGCAAAGCAGATTAAGGACAGACAAGGAAGAGTCAGACACCCCAGATGGGATTTGAACCCAGAACCCCTGGCTTAGGAGGCCAGTGCCTTATCCATTAGGCCACTGGAGCTGCACAGTTCCATGCAGCATGGCAGACTTTAAATACTGCGCCCTGACCTCTCATTGTGTGTTTTTGTGGATTTTCTCCTCTCAATGCACTGTGAGGATCCAAGATGGTGGTGATCTCGGACGATGGTGTTGCAGAGCTCGGCACCACAGCACAAGCGCCCAATCCGTTCCATCGCGATATCCTAGGAGTCTGAAAATGTTGTGGAGTCCCAGGACATTGTGAAAAATCAACTTTCCTGCGTTTCCTTCGTCCAGAGATGTTGAAGACGGATGGGGCAGTGTCCGAGGCCAGGCCCCCGGCCCAGCCTGCAGGATCCTTGGGCTCGATTGCCTACCAGGCCCTGGCCAAATCTCGCGCGATCTTGGTTAAGCAGATAGAGGAGAAGCTGGCCCCGATCTCTATCGTGCTGCAGAAGCATGAACAGCAGCTGGGAGACCTGGAAAAGAGGACGGATGAGGTTGGACACAGAGGCACAGCGGTGGAAGCTGATACCGCTTCCTCTAAGGATAGGATCCAAGCATCGGAGGCTGAGGGCTGACCATACAGAGGTTTATAAAATCATGAGGAACATGAATAGGGTAAACAGCCAAGGTCTTTTCCCTGGGGTGTGGGAGTCCAGAACTAGAGGGCTTAGGTTTAGGGTGAGAGGGAAAAGATATAAAAGAGACCAAAGGGACAACATTTTCAGGCAGAAGGTGGTGTGTGTGTGTGGAATGAGCTGCCAGAGGAAGTGGTCGAGGCTGGTACAATTACATCATTTCAAAGGCATCTGGATGGGTATACGTATAGGAAGAGTTTGGAGGGAGATGGGCCGGGTGCTGGCAGGTGGGACTAGATTGGGTCGGGATATCTGTTCGACCGAGGGTGTGTTTGTGTGCTGTACATCTCTATGACTCGATGACTGGAAGTGTCAGTCTGAGTCAATCCGTTGTCTAGCTACGGGCAAGGTGACTCCATTGGATGATGTGAACCCAGCTGATGACCCCTTTGGCCAAAGCTAGAGAACATTCTGGAAGATCAGGGAAAAGAAGGATATGAACACACACCTGGATGCCAGTCCCTTAGCGAAGCCTTGACTGCGATCTGCAGCAGAGCTCTGACCATGTGCTCCAAACTTGTTGATAAAAGCCCGAGAGTGAGGGGGGCAAGCCATTCACCCCAGCAAGTCCACACTCAGCCTCTGATGAGCATCCCATCCAGGCCCAACCACTATCCTCTCAGCCTGCATTCCCCAAAGCCAATCCAGCGAACCTGCACATCTTTGGGCTGTGGGAGGAAAGCAAAGCACCCGCAGTAGCCCATGGAGAGAAGGTGCAAACTCGACACAAACAGAAAGCCAAGGGAGGAATCAAAGTCAGGTCCCCGATGCTGCGAGGCAGCAGTGCTACCCACTGAGCCACCATGCCAGCCCCAGGAGATTCTCAGCAGGTTTTCAGCCATTGTGTCTGTGCTGTCTGTTTCAGGGAATTCAGCTTTAATCCTGCAGATCCCCAAAAGAGCTGCGTAAGGCGACAGGGAACACCTCACCCTATCAACTGAATGCAGATAAGCAGTTGTTGGCAAAGCAGATTAAGGACAGACAAGGAAGAGTCAGACACCCCAGATGGGATTTGAACCCAGAACCCCTGGCTTAGGAGGCCAGTGCCTTATCCATTAGGCCACTGGAGCTGCACAGTTCCATGCAGCATGGCAGACTTTAAATACTGCGCCCTGACCTCTCATTGTGTGTTTTTGTGGATTTTCTCCTCTCAATGCACTGTGAGGATCCAAGATGGTGGTGATCTCGGACGATGGTGTTGCAGAGCTCGGCACCACAGCACAAGCGCCCAATCCGTTCCATCGCGATATCCTAGGAGTCTGAAAATGTTGTGGAGTCCCAGGACATTGTGAAAAATCAACTTTCCTGCGTTTCCTTCGTCCAGAGATGTTGAAGACGGATGGGGCAGTGTCCGAGGCCAGGCCCCCGGCCCAGCCTGCAGGATCCTTGGGCTCGATTGCCTACCAGGCCCTGGCCAAATCTCGCGCGATCTTGGTTAAGCAGATAGAGGAGAAGCTGGCCCCGATCTCTATCGTGCTGCAGAAGCATGAACAGCAGCTGGGAGACCTGGAAAAGAGGACGGATGAGGTTGGACACAGAGGCACAGCGGTGGAAGCTGATACCGCTTCCTCTAAGGATAGGATCCAAGCATCGGAGGCTGAGGGCTGACCATACAGAGGTTTATAAAATCATGAGGAACATGAATAGGGTAAACAGCCAAGGTCTTTTCCCTGGGGTGTGGGAGTCCAGAACTAGAGGGCTTAGGTTTAGGGTGAGAGGGAAAAGATATAAAAGAGACCAAAGGGACAACATTTTCAGGCAGAAGGTGGTGTGTGTGTGTGGAATGAGCTGCCAGAGGAAGTGGTCGAGGCTGGTACAATTACATCATTTCAAAGGCATCTGGATGGGTATACGTATAGGAAGAGTTTGGAGGGAGATGGGCCGGGTGCTGGCAGGTGGGACTAGATTGGGTCGGGATATCTGTTCGACCGAGGGTGTGTTTGTGTGCTGTACATCTCTATGACTCGATGACTGGAAGTGTCAGTCTGAGTCAATCCGTTGTCTAGCTACGGGCAAGGTGACTCCATTGGATGATGTGAACCCAGCTGATGACCCCTTTGGCCAAAGCTAGAGAACATTCTGGAAGATCAGGGAAAAGAAGGATATGAACACACACCTGGATGCCAGTCCCTTAGCGAAGCCTTGACTGCGATCTGCAGCAGAGCTCTGACCATGTGCTCCAAACTTGTTGATAAAAGCCCGAGAGTGAGGGGGCAAGCCATTCACCCCAGCAAGTCCACACTCAGCCTCTGATGAGCATCCCATCCAGGCCCAACCACTATCCTCTCAGCCTGCATTCCCAAAGCCAATCCAGCGAACCTGCACATCTTTGGGCTGTGGGAGGAAAGCAAAGCACCCGCAGTAGCCCATGGAGAGAAGGTGCAAACTCGACACAAACAGAAAGCCAAGGGAGGAATCAAAGTCAGGTCCCCGATGCTGCGAGGCAGCAGTGCTACCCACTGAGCCACCATGCCAGCCCCAGGAGATTCTCAGCAGGTTTTCAGCCATTGTGTCTGTGCTGTCTGTTTCAGGGAATTCAGCTTTAATCCTGCAGATCCCCAAAAGAGCTGCGTAAGGCGACAGGGAACACCTCACCCTAACAACTGAATGCAGATAAGCAGTTGTTGGCAAAGCAGATTAAGGACAGACAAGGAAGAGTCAGACACCCCAGATGGGATTTGAACCCAGAACCCCTGGCTTAGGAGGCCAGTGCCTTATCCATTAGGCCACTGGAGCTGCACAGTTCCATGCAGCATGGCAGACTTTAAATACTGCGCCCTGACCTCTCATTGTGTGTTTTTGTGGATTTTCTCCTCTCAATGCACTGTGAGGATCCAAGATGGTGGTGATCTCGGACGATGGTGTTGCAGAGCTCGGCACCACAGCACAAGCGCCCAATCCGTTCCATCGCGATATCCTAGGAGTCTGAAAATGTTGTGGAGTCCCAGGACATTGTGAAAAATCAACTTTCCTGCGTTTCCTTCGTCCAGAGATGTTGAAGACGGATGGGGCAGTGTCCGAGGCCAGGCCCCCGGCCCAGCCTGCAGGATCCTTGGGCTCGATTGCCTACCAGGCCCTGGCCAAATCTCGCGCGATCTTGGTTAAGCAGATAGAGGAGAAGCTGGCCCCGATCTCTATCGTGCTGCAGAAGCATGAACAGCAGCTGGGAGACCTGGAAAAGAGGACGGATGAGGTTGGACACAGAGGCACAGCGGTGGAAGCTGATACCGCTTCCTCTAAGGATAGGATCCAAGCATCGGAGGCTGAGGGCTGACCATACAGAGGTTTATAAAATCATGAGGAACATGAATAGGGTAAACAGCCAAGGTCTTTTCCCTGGGGTGTGGGAGTCCAGAACTAGAGGGCTTAGGTTTAGGGTGAGAGGGAAAAGATATAAAAGAGACCAAAGGGACAACATTTTCAGGCAGAAGGTGGTGTGTGTGTGTGGAATGAGCTGCCAGAGGAAGTGGTCGAGGCTGGTACAATTACATCATTTCAAAGGCATCTGGATGGGTATACGTATAGGAAGAGTTTGGAGGGAGATGGGCCGGGTGCTGGCAGGTGGGACTAGATTGGGTCGGGATATCTGTTCGACCGAGGGTGTGTTTGTGTGCTGTACATCTCTATGACTCGATGACTGGAAGTGTCAGTCTGAGTCAATCCGTTGTCTAGCTACGGGCAAGGTGACTCCATTGGATGATGTGAACCCAGCTGATGACCCCTTTGGCCAAAGCTAGAGAACATTCTGGAAGATCAGGGAAAAGAAGGATATGAACACACACCTGGATGCCAGTCCCTTAGCGAAGCCTTGACTGCGATCTGCAGCAGAGCTCTGACCATGTGCTCCAAACTTGTTGATAAAAGCCCGAGAGTGAGGGGGGCAAGCCATTCACCCCAGCAAGTCCACACTCAGCCTCTGATGAGCATCCCATCCAGGCCCAACCACTATCCTCTCAGCCTGCATTCCCCAAAGCCAATCCAGCGAACCTGCACATCTTTGGGCTGTGGGAGGAAAGCAAAGCACCCGCAGTAGCCCATGGAGAGAAGGTGCAAACTCGACACAAACAGAAAGCCAAGGGAGGAATCAAAGTCAGGTCCCCGATGCTGCGAGGCAGCAGTGCTACCCACTGAGCCACCATGCCAGCCCCAGGAGATTCTCAGCAGGTTTTCAGCCATTGTGTCTGTGCTGTCTGTTTCAGGGAATTCAGCTTTAATCCTGCAGATCCCCAAAAGAGCTGCGTAAGGCGACAGGGAACACCTCACCCTAACAACTGAATGCAGATAAGCAGTTGTTGGCAAAGCAGATTAAGGACAGACAAGGAAGAGTCAGACACCCCAGATGGGATTTGAACCCAGAACCCCTGGCTTAGGAGGCCAGTGCCTTATCCATTAGGCCACTGGAGCTGCACAGTTCCATGCAGCATGGCAGACTTTAAATACTGCGCCCTGACCTCTCATTGTGTGTTTTTGTGGATTTTCTCCTCTCAATGCACTGTGAGGATCCAAGATGGTGGTGATCTCGGACGATGGTGTTGCAGAGCTCGGCACCACAGCACAAGCGCCCAATCCGTTTCATCGCGATATCCTAGGAGTCTGAAAATGTTGTGGAGTCCCAGGACATTGTGAAAAATCAACTTTCCTGCGTTTCCTTCGTCCAGAGATGTTGAAGACGGATGGGGCAGTGTCCGAGGCCAGGCCCCCGGCCCAGCCTGCAGGATCCTTGGGCTCGATTGCCTACCAGGCCCTGGCCAAATCTCGCGCGATCTTGGTTAAGCAGATAGAGGAGAAGCTGGCCCCGATCTCTATCGTGCTGCAGAAGCATGAACAGCAGCTGGGAGACCTGGAAAAGAGGACGGATGAGGTTGGACACAGAGGCACAGCGGTGGAAGCTGATACCGCTTCCTCTAAGGATAGGATCCAAGCATCGGAGGCTGAGGGCTGACCATACAGAGGTTTATAAAATCATGAGGAACATGAATAGGGTAAACAGCCAAGGTCTTTTCCCTGGGGTGTGGGAGTCCAGAACTAGAGGGCTTAGGTTTAGGGTGAGAGGGAAAAGATATAAAAGAGACCAAAGGGACAACATTTTCAGGCAGAAGGTGGTGTGTGTGTGTGAATGAGCTGCCAGAGGAAGTGGTCGAGGCTGGTACAATTACATCATTTCAAAGGCATCTGGATGGGTATACGTATAGGAAGAGTTTGGAGGGAGATGGGCCGGGTGCTGGCAGGTGGGACTAGATTGGGTCGGGATATCTGTTCGACCGAGGGTGTGTTTGTGTGCTGTACATCTCTATGACTCGATGACTGGAAGTGTCAGTCTGAGTCAATCCGTTGTCTAGCTACGGGCAAGGTGACTCCATTGGATGATGTGAACCCAGCTGATGACCCCTTTGGCCAAAGCTAGAGAACATTCTGGAAGATCAGGGAAAAGAAGGATATGAACACACACCTGGATGCCAGTCCCTTAGCGAAGCCTTGACTGCGATCTGCAGCAGAGCTCTGACCATGTGCTCCAAACTTGTTGATAAAAGCCCGAGAGTGAGGGGGGCAAGCCATTCACCCCAGCAAGTCCACACTCAGCCTCTGATGAGCATCCCATCCAGGCCCAACCACTATCCTCTCAGCCTGCATTCCCAAAGCCAATCCAGCGAACCTGCACATCTTTGGGCTGTGGGAGGAAAGCAAAGCACCCGCAGTAGCCCATGGAGAGAAGGTGCAAACTCGACACAAACAGAAAGCCAAGGGAGGAATCAAAGTCAGGTCCCCGATGCTGCGAGGCAGCAGTGCTACCCACTGAGCCACCATGCCAGCCCCAGGAGATTCTCAGCAGGTTTTCAGCCATTGTGTCTGTGCTGTCTGTTTCAGGGAATTCAGCTTTAATCCTGCAGATCCCCAAAAGAGCTGCGTAAGGCGACAGGGAACACCTCACCCTAACAACTGAATGCAGATAAGCAGTTGTTGGCAAAGCAGATTAAGGACAGACAAGGAAGAGTCAGACACCCCAGATGGGATTTGAACCCAGAACCCCTGGCTTAGGAGGCCAGTGCCTTATCCATTAGGCCACTGGAGCTGCACAGTTCCATGCAGCATGGCAGACTTTAAATACTGCGCCCTGACCTCTCATTGTGTGTTTTGTGGATTTTCTCCTCTCAATGCACTGTGAGGATCCAAGATGGTGGTGATCTCGGACGATGGTGTTGCAGAGCTCGGCACCACAGCACAAGCGCCCAATCCGTTCCATCGCGATATCCTAGGAGTCTGAAAATGTTGTGGAGTCCCAGGACATTGTGAAAAATCAACTTTCCTGCGTTTCCTTCGTCCAGAGATGTTGAAGACGGATGGGGCAGTGTCCGAG
The DNA here is from genome assembly GCF_020745735.1 of Hemiscyllium ocellatum. Taxonomy (NCBI): domain Eukaryota; kingdom Metazoa; phylum Chordata; class Chondrichthyes; order Orectolobiformes; family Hemiscylliidae; genus Hemiscyllium; species Hemiscyllium ocellatum. Next base: position 24,634,349 of record NC_083433.1, on the reverse strand, counting down.
GCCAGGCCCCGGCCCAGCCTGCAGGATCCTTGGGCTCGATTGCCTACCAGGCGCTGGCCAAATCTCGCGCGATCTTGGTTAAGCAGATAGAGGAGAAGCTGGCCCCGATCTCTATCGTGCTGCAGAAGCATGAACAGCAGCTGGGAGACCTGGAAAAGAGGACGGATGAGGTTGGACACAGAGGCACAGCGGTGGAAGCTGATACCGCTTCCTCTAAGGATAGGATCCAAGCATCGGAGGCTGAGGGCTGACCATACAGAGGTTTATAAAATCATGAGGAACATGAATAGGGTAAACAGCCAAGGTCTTTTCCCTGGGGTGTGGGAGTCCAGAACTAGAGGGCTTAGGTTTAGGGTGAGAGGGAAAAGATATAAAAGAGACCAAAGGGACAACATTTTCAGGCAGAAGGTGGTGTGTGTGTGTGGAATGAGCTGCCAGAGGAAGTGGTCGAGGCTGGTACAATTACATCATTTCAAAGGCATCTGGATGGGTATACGTATAGGAAGAGTTTGGAGGGAGATGGGCCGGGTGCTGGCAGGTGGGACTAGATTGGGTCGGGATATCTGTTCGACCGAGGGTGTGTTTGTGTGCTGTACATCTCTATGACTCGATGACTGGAAGTGTCAGTCTGAGTCAATCCGTTGTCTAGCTACGGGCAAGGTGACTCCATTGGATGATGTGAACCCAGCTGATGACCCCTTTGGCCAAAGCTAGAGAACATTCTGGAAGATCAGGGAAAAGAAGGATATGAACACACACCTGGATGCCAGTCCCTTAGCGAAGCCTTGACTGCGATCTGCAGCAGAGCTCTGACCATGTGCTCCAAACTTGTTGATAAAAGCCCGAGAGTGAGGGGGGCAAGCCATTCACCCCAGCAAGTCCACACTCAGCCTCTGATGAGCATCCCATCCAGGCCCAACCACTATCCTCTCAGCCTGCATTCCCCAAAGCCAATCCAGCGAACCTGCACATCTTTGGGCTGTGGGAGGAAAGCAAAGCACCCGCAGTAGCCCATGGAGAGAAGGTGCAAACTCGACACAAACAGAAAGCCAAGGGAGGAATCAAAGTCAGGTCCCCGATGCTGCGAGGCAGCAGTGCTACCCACTGAGCCACCATGCCAGCCCCAGGAGATTCTCAGCAGGTTTTCAGCCATTGTGTCTGTGCTGTCTGTTTCAGGGAATTCAGCTTTAATCCTGCAGATCCCCAAAAGAGCTGCGTAAGGCGACAGGGAACACCTCACCCTATCAACTGAATGCAGATAAGCAGTTGTTGGCAAAGCAGATTAAGGACAGACAAGGAAGAGTCAGACACCCCAGATGGGATTTGAACCCAGAACCCCTGGCTTAGGAGGCCAGTGCCTTATCCATTAGGCCACTGGAGCTGCACAGTTCCATGCAGCATGGCAGACTTTAAATACTGCGCCCTGACCTCTCATTGTGTGTTTTTGTGGATTTTCTCCTCTCAATGCACTGTGAGGATCCAAGATGGTGGTGATCTCGGACGATGGTGTTGCAGAGCTCGGCACCACAGCACAAGCGCCCAATCCGTTCCATCGCGATATCCTAGGAGTCTGAAAATGTTGTGGAGTCCCAGGACATTGTGAAAAATCAACTTTCCTGCGTTTCCTTCGTCCAGAGATGTTGAAGACGGATGGGGCAGTGTCCGAGGCCAGGCCCCCGGCCCAGCCTGCAGGATCCTTGGGCTCGATTGCCTACCAGGCCCTGGCCAAATCTCGCGCGATCTTGGTTAAGCAGATAGAGGAGAAGCTGGCCCCGATCTCTATCGTGCTGCAGAAGCATGAACAGCAGCTGGGAGACCTGGAAAAGAGGACGGATGAGGTTGGACACAGAGGCACAGCGGTGGAAGCTGATACCGCTTCCTCTAAGGATAGGATCCAAGCATCGGAGGCTGAGGGCTGACCATACAGAGGTTTATAAAATCATGAGGAACATGAATAGGGTAAACAGCCAAGGTCTTTTCCCTGGGGTGTGGGAGTCCAGAACTAGAGGGCTTAGGTTTAGGGTGAGAGGGAAAAGATATAAAAGAGACCAAAGGGACAACATTTTCAGGCAGAAGGTGGTGTGTGTGTGTGGAATGAGCTGCCAGAGGAAGTGGTCGAGGCTGGTACAATTACATCATTTCAAAGGCATCTGGATGGGTATACGTATAGGAAGAGTTTGGAGGGAGATGGGCCGGGTGCTGGCAGGTGGGACTAGATTGGGTCGGGATATCTGTTCGACCGAGGGTGTGTTTGTGTGCTGTACATCTCTATGACTCGATGACTGGAAGTGTCAGTCTGAGTCAATCCGTTGTCTAGCTACGGGCAAGGTGACTCCATTGGATGATGTGAACCCAGCTGATGACCCCTTTGGCCAAAGCTAGAGAACATTCTGGAAGATCAGGGAAAAGAAGGATATGAACACACACCTGGATGCCAGTCCCTTAGCGAAGCCTTGACTGCGATCTGCAGCAGAGCTCTGACCATGTGCTCCAAACTTGTTGATAAAAGCCCGAGAGTGAGGGGGGCAAGCCATTCACCCCAGCAAGTCCACACTCAGCCTCTGATGAGCATCCCATCCAGGCCCAACCACTATCCTCTCAGCCTGCATTCCCCAAAGCCAATCCAGCGAACCTGCACATCTTTGGGCTGTGGGAGGAAAGCAAAGCACCCGCAGTAGCCCATGGAGAGAAGGTGCAAACTCGACACAAACAGAAAGCCAAGGGAGGAATCAAAGTCAGGTCCCCGATGCTGCGAGGCAGCAGTGCTACCCACTGAGCCACCATGCCAGCCCCAGGAGATTCTCAGCAGGTTTTCAGCCATTGTGTCTGTGCTGTCTGTTTCAGGGAATTCAGCTTTAATCCTGCAGATCCCCAAAAGAGCTGCGTAAGGCGACAGGGAACACCTCACCCTATCAACTGAATGCAGATAAGCAGTTGTTGGCAAAGCAGATTAAGGACAGACAAGGAAGAGTCAGACACCCCAGATGGGATTTGAACCCAGAACCCCTGGCTTAGGAGGCCAGTGCCTTATCCATTAGGCCACTGGAGCTGCACAGTTCCATGCAGCATGGCAGACTTTAAATACTGCGCCCTGACCTCTCATTGTGTGTTTTTGTGGATTTTCTCCTCTCAATGCACTGTGAGGATCCAAGATGGTGGTGATCTCGGACGATGGTGTTGCAGAGCTCGGCACCACAGCACAAGCGCCCAATCCGTTCCATCGCGATATCCTAGGAGTCTGAAAATGTTGTGGAGTCCCAGGACATTGTGAAAAATCAACTTTCCTGCGTTTCCTTCGTCCAGAGATGTTGAAGACGGATGGGGCAGTGTCCGAGGCCAGGCCCCCGGCCCAGCCTGCAGGATCCTTGGGCTCGATTGCCTACCAGGCCCTGGCCAAATCTCGCGCGATCTTGGTTAAGCAGATAGAGGAGAAGCTGGCCCCGATCTCTATCGTGCTGCAGAAGCATGAACAGCAGCTGGGAGACCTGGAAAAGAGGACGGATGAGGTTGGACACAGAGGCACAGCGGTGGAAGCTGATACCGCTTCCTCTAAGGATAGGATCCAAGCATCGGAGGCTGAGGGCTGACCATACAGAGGTTTATAAAATCATGAGGAACATGAATAGGGTAAACAGCCAAGGTCTTTTCCCTGGGGTGTGGGAGTCCAGAACTAGAGGGCTTAGGTTTAGGGTGAGAGGGAAAAGATATAAAAGAGACCAAAGGGACAACATTTTCAGGCAGAAGGTGGTGTGTGTGTGTGGAATGAGCTGCCAGAGGAAGTGGTCGAGGCTGGTACAATTACATCATTTCAAAGGCATCTGGATGGGTATACGTATAGGAAGAGTTTGGAGGGAGATGGGCCGGGTGCTGGCAGGTGGGACTAGATTGGGTCGGGATATCTGTTCGACCGAGGGTGTGTTTGTGTGCTGTACATCTCTATGACTCGATGACTGGAAGTGTCAGTCTGAGTCAATCCGTTGTCTAGCTACGGGCAAGGTGACTCCATTGGATGATGTGAACCCAGCTGATGACCCCTTTGGCCAAAGCTAGAGAACATTCTGGAAGATCAGGGAAAAGAAGGATATGAACACACACCTGGATGCCAGTCCCTTAGCGAAGCCTTGACTGCGATCTGCAGCAGAGCTCTGACCATGTGCTCCAAACTTGTTGATAAAAGCCCGAGAGTGAGGGGGGCAAGCCATTCACCCCAGCAAGTCCACACTCAGCCTCTGATGAGCATCCCATCCAGGCCCAACCACTATCCTCTCAGCCTGCATTCCCCAAAGCCAATCCAGCGAACCTGCACATCTTTGGGCTGTGGGAGGAAAGCAAAGCACCCGCAGTAGCCCATGGAGAGAAGGTGCAAACTCGACACAAACAGAAAGCCAAGGGAGGAATCAAAGTCAGGTCCCCGATGCTGCGAGGCAGCAGTGCTACCCACTGAGCCACCATGCCAGCCCCAGGAGATTCTCAGCAGGTTTTCAGCCATTGTGTCTGTGCTGTCTGTTTCAGGGAATTCAGCTTTAATCCTGCAGATCCCCAAAAGAGCTGCGTAAGGCGACAGGGAACACCTCACCCTATCAACTGAATGCAGATAAGCAGTTGTTGGCAAAGCAGATTAAGGACAGACAAGGAAGAGTCAGACACCCCAGATGGGATTTGAACCCAGAACCCCTGGCTTAGGAGGCCAGTGCCTTATCCATTAGGCCACTGGAGCTGCACAGTTCCATGCAGCATGGCAGACTTTAAATACTGCGCCCTGACCTCTCATTGTGTGTTTTTGTGGATTTTCTCCTCTCAATGCACTGTGAGGATCCAAGATGGTGGTGATCTCGGACGATGGTGTTGCAGAGCTCGGCACCACAGCACAAGCGCCCAATCCGTTCCATCGCGATATCCTAGGAGTCTGAAAATGTTGTGGAGTCCCAGGACATTGTGAAAAATCAACTTTCCTGCGTTTCCTTCGTCCAGAGATGTTGAAGACGGATGGGGCAGTGTCCGAGGCCAGGCCCCCGGCCCAGCCTGCAGGATCCTTGGGCTCGATTGCCTACCAGGCCCTGGCCAAATCTCGCGCGATCTTGGTTAAGCAGATAGAGGAGAAGCTGGCCCCGATCTCTATCGTGCTGCAGAAGCATGAACAGCAGCTGGGAGACCTGGAAAAGAGGACGGATGAGGTTGGACACAGAGGCACAGCGGTGGAAGCTGATACCGCTTCCTCTAAGGATAGGATCCAAGCATCGGAGGCTGAGGGCTGACCATACAGAGGTTTATAAAATCATGAGGAACATGAATAGGGTAAACAGCCAAGGTCTTTTCCCTGGGGTGTGGGAGTCCAGAACTAGAGGGCTTAGGTTTAGGGTGAGAGGGAAAAGATATAAAAGAGACCAAAGGGACAACATTTTCAGGCAGAAGGTGGTGTGTGTGTGTGGAATGAGCTGCCAGAGGAAGTGGTCGAGGCTGGTACAATTACATCATTTCAAAGGCATCTGGATGGGTATACGTATAGGAAGAGTTTGGAGGGAGATGGGCCGGGTGCTGGCAGGTGGGACTAGATTGGGTCGGGATATCTGTTCGACCGAGGGTGTGTTTGTGTGCTGTACATCTCTATGACTCGATGACTGGAAGTGTCAGTCTGAGTCAATCCGTTGTCTAGCTACGGGCAAGGTGACTCCATTGGATGATGTGAACCCAGCTGATGACCCCTTTGGCCAAAGCTAGAGAACATTCTGGAAGATCAGGGAAAAGAAGGATATGAACACACACCTGGATGCCAGTCCCTTAGCGAAGCCTTGACTGCGATCTGCAGCAGAGCTCTGACCATGTGCTCCAAACTTGTTGATAAAAGCCCGAGAGTGAGGGGGGCAAGCCATTCACCCCAGCAAGTCCACACTCAGCCTCTGATGAGCATCCCATCCAGGCCCAACCACTATCCTCTCAGCCTGCATTCCCCAAAGCCAATCCAGCGAACCTGCACATCTTTGGGCTGTGGGAGGAAAGCAAAGCACCCGCAGTAGCCCATGGAGAGAAGGTGCAAACTCGACACAAACAGAAAGCCAAGGGAGGAATCAAAGTCAGGTCCCCGATGCTGCGAGGCAGCAGTGCTACCCACTGAGCCACCATGCCAGCCCCAGGAGATTCTCAGCAGGTTTTCAGCCATTGTGTCTGTGCTGTCTGTTTCAGGGAATTCAGCTTTAATCCTGCAGATCCCCAAAAGAGCTGCGTAAGGCGACAGGGAACACCTCACCCTATCAACTGAATGCAGATAAGCAGTTGTTGGCAAAGCAGATTAAGGACAGACAAGGAAGAGTCAGACACCCCAGATGGGATTTGAACCCAGAACCCCTGGCTTAGGAGGCCAGTGCCTTATCCATTAGGCCACTGGAGCTGCACAGTTCCATGCAGCATGGCAGACTTTAAATACTGCGCCCTGACCTCTCATTGTGTGTTTTTGTGGATTTTCTCCTCTCAATGCACTGTGAGGATCCAAGATGGTGGTGATCTCGGACGATGGTGTTGCAGAGCTCGGCACCACAGCACAAGCGCCCAATCCGTTCCATCGCGATATCCTAGGAGTCTGAAAATGTTGTGGAGTCCCAGGACATTGTGAAAAATCAACTTTCCTGCGTTTCCTTCGTCCAGAGATGTTGAAGACGGATGGGGCAGTGTCCGAGGCCAGGCCCCCGGCCCAGCCTGCAGGATCCTTGGGCTCGATTGCCTACCAGGCCCTGGCCAAATCTCGCGCGATCTTGGTTAAGCAGATAGAGGAGAAGCTGGCCCCGATCTCTATCGTGCTGCAGAAGCATGAACAGCAGCTGGGAGACCTGGAAAAGAGGACGGATGAGGTTGGACACAGAGGCACAGCGGTGGAAGCTGATACCGCTTCCTCTAAGGATAGGATCCAAGCATCGGAGGCTGAGGGCTGACCATACAGAGGTTTATAAAATCATGAGGAACATGAATAGGGTAAACAGCCAAGGTCTTTTCCCTGGGGTGTGGGAGTCCAGAACTAGAGGGCTTAGGTTTAGGGTGAGAGGGAAAAGATATAAAAGAGACCAAAGGGACAACATTTTCAGGCAGAAGGTGGTGTGTGTGTGTGGAATGAGCTGCCAGAGGAAGTGGTCGAGGCTGGTACAATTACATCATTTCAAAGGCATCTGGATGGGTATACGTATAGGAAGAGTTTGGAGGGAGATGGGCCGGGTGCTGGCAGGTGGGACTAGATTGGGTCGGGATATCTGTTCGACCGAGGGTGTGTTTGTGTGCTGTACATCTCTATGACTCGATGACTGGAAGTGTCAGTCTGAGTCAATCCGTTGTCTAGCTACGGGCAAGGTGACTCCATTGGATGATGTGAACCCAGCTGATGACCCCTTTGGCCAAAGCTAGAGAACATTCTGGAAGATCAGGGAAAAGAAGGATATGAACACACACCTGGATGCCAGTCCCTTAGCGAAGCCTTGACTGCGATCTGCAGCAGAGCTCTGACCATGTGCTCCAAACTTGTTGATAAAAGCCCGAGAGTGAGGGGGGGCAAGCCATTCACCCCAGCAAGTCCACACTCAGCCTCTGATGAGCATCCCATCCAGGCCCAACCACTATCCTCTCAGCCTGCATTCCCCAAAGCCAATCCAGCGAACCTGCACATCTTTGGGCTGTGGGAGGAAAGCAAAGCACCCGCAGTAGCCCATGGAGAGAAGGTGCAAACTCGACACAAACAGAAAGCCAAGGGAGGAATCAAAGTCAGGTCCCCGATGCTGCGAGGCAGCAGTGCTACCCACTGAGCCACCATGCCAGCCCCAGGAGATTCTCAGCAGGTTTTCAGCCATTGTGTCTGTGCTGTCTGTTTCAGGGAATTCAGCTTTAATCCTGCAGATCCCCAAAAGAGCTGCGTAAGGCGACAGGGAACACCTCACCCTAACAACTGAATGCAGATAAGCAGTTGTTGGCAAAGCAGATTAAGGACAGACAAGGAAGAGTCAGACACCCCAGATGGGATTTGAACCCAGAACCCCTGGCTTAGGAGGCCAGTGCCTTATCCATTAGGCCACTGGAGCTGCACAGTTCCATGCAGCATGGCAGACTTTAAATACTGCGCCCTGACCTCTCATTGTGTGTTTTTGTGGATTTTCTCCTCTCAATGCACTGTGAGGATCCAAGATGGTGGTGATCTCGGACGATGGTGTTGCAGAGCTCGGCACCACAGCACAAGCGCCCAATCCGTTCCATCGCGATATCCTAGGAGTCTGAAAATGTTGTGGAGTCCCAGGACATTGTGAAAAATCAACTTTCCTGCGTTTCCTTCGTCCAGAGATGTTGAAGACGGATGGGGCAGTGTCCGAGGCCAGGCCCCCGGCCCAGCCTGCAGGATCCTTGGGCTCGATTGCCTACCAGGCCCTGGCCAAATCTCGCGCGATCTTGGTTAAGCAGATAGAGGAGAAGCTGGCCCCGATCTCTATCGTGCTGCAGAAGCATGAACAGCAGCTGGGAGACCTGGAAAAGAGGACGGATGAGGTTGGACACAGAGGCACAGCGGTGGAAGCTGATACCGCTTCCTCTAAGGATAGGATCCAAGCATCGGAGGCTGAGGGCTGACCATACAGAGGTTTATAAAATCATGAGGAACATGAATAGGGTAAACAGCCAAGGTCTTTTCCCTGGGGTGTGGGAGTCCAGAACTAGAGGGCTTAGGTTTAGGGTGAGAGGGAAAAGATATAAAAGAGACCAAAGGGACAACATTTTCAGGCAGAAGGTGGTGTGTGTGTGTGGAATGAGCTGCCAGAGGAAGTGGTCGAGGCTGGTACAATTACATCATTTCAAAGGCATCTGGATGGGTATACGTATAGGAAGAGTTTGGAGGGAGATGGGCCGGGTGCTGGCAGGTGGGACTAGATTGGGTCGGGATATCTGTTCGACCGAGGGTGTGTTTGTGTGCTGTACATCTCTATGACTCGATGACTGGAAGTGTCAGTCTGAGTCAATCCGTTGTCTAGCTACGGGCAAGGTGACTCCATTGGATGATGTGAACCCAGCTGATGACCCCTTTGGCCAAAGCTAGAGAACATTCTGGAAGATCAGGGAAAAGAAGGATATGAACACACACCTGGATGCCAGTCCCTTAGCGAAGCCTTGACTGCGATCTGCAGCAGAGCTCTGACCATGTGCTCCAAACTTGTTGATAAAAGCCCGAGAGTGAGGGGGGCAAGCCATTCACCCCAGCAAGTCCACACTCAGCCTCTGATGAGCATCCCATCCAGGCCCAACCACTATCCTCTCAGCCTGCATTCCCCAAAGCCAATCCAGCGAACCTGCACATCTTTGGGCTGTGGGAGGAAAGCAAAGCACCCGCAGTAGCCCATGGAGAGAAGGTGCAAACTCGACACAAACAGAAAGCCAAGGGAGGAATCAAAGTCAGGTCCCCGATGCTGCGAGGCAGCAGTGCTACCCACTGAGCCACCATGCCAGCCCCAGGAGATTCTCAGCAGGTTTTCAGCCATTGTGTCTGTGCTGTCTGTTTCAGGGAATTCAGCTTTAATCCTGCAGATCCCAAAAGAGCTGCGTAAGGCGACAGGGAACACCTCACCCTAACAACTGAATGCAGATAAGCAGTTGTTGGCAAAGCAGATTAAGGACAGACAAGGAAGAGTCAGACACCCAGATGGGACTTGAACCCAGAACCCCTGGCTTAGGAGGCCAGTGCCTTATCCATTAGGCCACTGGAGCTGCACAGTTCCATGCAGCATGGCAGACTTTAAATACTGCGCCCTGACCTCTCATTGTGTGTTTTTGTGGATTTTCTCCTCTCAATGCACTGTGAGGATCCAAGATGGTGGTGATCTCGGACGATGGTGTTGCAGAGCTCGGCACCACAGCACAAGCGCCCAATCCGTTCCATCGCGATATCCTAGGAGTCTGAAAATGTTGTGGAGTCCCAGGACATTGTGAAAAATCAACTTTCCTGCGTTTCCTTCGTCCAGAGATGTTGAAGACGGATGGGGCAGTGTCCGAGGCCAGGCCCCCGGCCCAGCCTGCAGGATCCTTGGGCTCGATTGCCTACCAGGCCCTGGCCAAATCTCGCGCGATCTTGGTTAAGCAGATAGAGGAGAAGCTGGCCCCGATCTCTATCGTGCTGCAGAAGCATGAACAGCAGCTGGGAGACCTGGAAAAGAGGACGGATGAGGTTGGACACAGAGGCACAGCGGTGGAAGCTGATACCGCTTCCTCTAAGGATAGGATCCAAGCATCGGAGGCTGAGGGCTGACCATACAGAGGTTTATAAAATCATGAGGAACATGAATAGGGTAAACAGCCAAGGTCTTTTCCCTGGGGTGTGGGAGTCCAGAACTAGAGGGCTTAGGTTTAGGGTGAGAGGGAAAAGATATAAAAGAGACCAAAGGGACAACATTTTCAGGCAGAAGGTGGTGTGTGTGTGTGGAATGAGCTGCCAGAGGAAGTGGTCGAGGCTGGTACAATTACATCATTTCAAAGGCATCTGGATGGGTATACGTATAGGAAGAGTTTGGAGGGAGATGGGCCGGGTGCTGGCAGGTGGGACTAGATTGGGTCGGGATATCTGTTCGACCGAGGGTGTGTTTGTGTGCTGTACATCTCTATGACTCGATGACTGGAAGTGTCAGTCTGAGTCAATCCGTTGTCTAGCTACGGGCAAGGTGACTCCATTGGATGATGTGAACCCAGCTGATGACCCCTTTGGCCAAAGCTAGAGAACATTCTGGAAGATCAGGGAAAAGAAGGATATGAACACACACTGGATGCCAGTCCCTTAGCGAAGCCTTGACTGCGATCTGCAGCAGAGCTCTGACCATGTGCTCCAAACTTGTTGATAAAAGCCCGAGAGTGAGGGGGGCAAGCCATTCACCCCAGCAAGTCCACACTCAGCCTCTGATGAGCATCCCATCCAGGCCCAACCACTATCCTCTCAGCCTGCATTCCCCAAAGCCAATCCAGCGAACCTGCACATCTTTGGGCTGTGGGAGGAAAGCAAAGCACCCGCAGTAGCCCATGGAGAGAAGGTGCAAACTCGACACAAACAGAAAGCCAAGGGAGGAATCAAAGTCAGGTCCCCGATGCTGCGAGGCAGCAGTGCTACCCACTGAGCCACCATGCCAGCCCCAGGAGATTCTCAGCAGGTTTTCAGCCATTGTGTCTGTGCTGTCTGTTTCAGGGAATTCAGCTTTAATCCTGCAGATCCCCAAAAGAGCTGCGTAAGGCGACAGGGAACACCTCACCCTAACAACTGAATGCAGATAAGCAGTTGTTGGCAAAGCAGATTAAGGACAGACAAGGAAGAGTCAGACACCCCAGATGGGATTTGAACCCAGAACCCCTGGCTTAGGAGGCCAGTGCCTTATCCATTAGGCCACTGGAGCTGCACAGTTCCATGCAGCATGGCAGACTTTAAATACTGCGCCCTGACCTCTCATTGTGTGTTTTTGTGGATTTTCTCCTCTCAATGCACTGTGAGGATCCAAGATGGTGGTGATCTCGGACGATGGTGTTGCAGAGCTCGGCACCACAGCACAAGCGCCCAATCCGTTCCATCGCGATATCCTAGGAGTCTGAAAATGTTGTGGAGTCCCAGGACATTGTGAAAAATCAACTTTCCTGCGTTTCCTTCGTCCAGAGATGTTGAAGACGGATGGGGCAGTGTCCGAGGCCAGGCCCCCGGCCCAGCCTGCAGGATCCTTGGGCTCGATTGCCTACCAGGCGCTGGCCAAATCTCGCGCGATCTTGGTTAAGCAGATAGAGGAGAAGCTGGCCCCGATCTCTATCGTGCTGCAGAAGCATGAACAGCAGCTGGGAGACCTGGAAAAGAGGACGGATGAGGTTGGACACAGAGGCACAGCGGTGGAAGCTGATACCGCTTCCTCTAAGGATAGGATCCAAGCATCGGAGGCTGAGGGCTGACCATACAGAGGTTTATAAAATCATGAGGAACATGAATAGGGTAAACAGCCAAGGTCTTTTCCCTGGGGTGTGGGAGTCCAGAACTAGAGGGCTTAGGTTTAGGGTGAGAGGGAAAAGATATAAAAGAGACCAAAGGGACAACATTTTCAGGCAGAAGGTGGTGTGTGTGTGTGGAATGAGCTGCCAGAGGAAGTGGTCGAGGCTGGTACAATTACATCATTTCAAAGGCATCTGGATGGGTATACGTATAGGAAGAGTTTGGAGGGAGATGGGCCGGGTGCTGGCAGGTGGGACTAGATTGGGTCGGGATATCTGTTCGACCGAGGGTGTGTTTGTGTGCTGTACATCTCTATGACTCGATGACTGGAAGTGTCAGTCTGAGTCAATCCGTTGTCTAGCTACGGGCAAGGTGACTCCATTGGATGATGTGAACCCAGCTGATGACCCCTTTGGCCAAAGCTAGAGAACATTCTGGAAGATCAGGGAAAAGAAGGATATGAACACACACCTGGATGCCAGTCCCTTAGCGAAGCCTTGACTGCGATCTGCAGCAGAGCTCTGACCATGTGCTCCAAACTTGTTGATAAAAGCCCGAGAGTGAGGGGGGCAAGCCATTCACCCCAGCAAGTCCACACTCAGCCTCTGATGAGCATCCCATCCAGGCCCAACCACTATCCTCTCAGCCTGCATTCCCCAAAGCCAATCCAGCGAACCTGCACATCTTTGGGCTGTGGGAGGAAAGCAAAGCACCCGCAGTAGCCCATGGAGAGAAGGTGCAAACTCGACACAAACAGAAAGCCAAGGGAGGAATCAAAGTCAGGTCCCGATGCTGCGAGGCAGCAGTGCTACCCACTGAGCCACCATGCCAGCCCCAGGAGATTCTCAGCAGGTTTTCAGCCATTGTGTCTGTGCTGTCTGTTTCAGGGAATTCAGCTTTAATCCTGCAGATCCCCAAAAGAGCTGCGTAAGGCGACAGGGAACACCTCACCCTAACAACTGAATGCAGATAAGCAGTTGTTGGCAAAGCAGATTAAGGACAGACAAGGAAGAGTCAGACACCCCAGATGGGATTTGAACCCAGAACCCCTGGCTTAGGAGGCCAGTGCCTTATCCATTAGGCCACTGGAGCTGCACAGTTCCATGCAGCATGGCAGACTTTAAATACTGCGCCCTGACCTCTCATTGTGTGTTTTTGTGGATTTTCTCCTCTCAATGCACTGTGAGGATCCAAGATGGTGGTGATCTCGGACGATGGTGTTGCAGAGCTCGGCACCACAGCACAAGCGCCCAATCCGTTCCATCGCGATATCCTAGGAGTCTGAAAATGTTGTGGAGTCCCAGGACATTGTGAAAAATCAACTTTCCTGCGTTTTCCTTCGTCCAGAGATGTTGAAGACGGATGGGGCAGTGTCCGAGGCCAGGCCCCCGGCCCAGCCTGCAGGATCCTTGGGCTCGATTGCCTACCAGGCCCTGGCCAAATCTCGCGCGATCTTGGTTAAGCAGATAGAGGAGAAGCTGGCCCCGATCTCTATCGTGCTGCAGAAGCATGAACAGCAGCTGGGAGACCTGGAAAAGAGGACGGATGAGGTTGGACACAGAGGCACAGCGGTGGAAGCTGATACCGCTTCCTCTAAGGATAGGATCCAAGCATCGGAGGCTGAGGGCTGACCATACAGAGGTTTATAAAATCATGAGGAACATGAATAGGGTAAACAGCCAAGGTCTTTTCCCTGGGGTGTGGGAGTCCAGAACTAGAGGGCTTAGGTTTAGGGTGAGAGGGAAAAGATATAAAAGAGACCAAAGGGACAACATTTTCAGGCAGAAGGTGGTGTGTGTGTGTGTGGAATGAGCTGCCAGAGGAAGTGGTCGAGGCTGGTACAATTACATCATTTCAAAGGCATCTGGATGGGTATACGTATAGGAAGAGTTTGGAGGGAGATGGGCCGGGTGCTGGCAGGTGGGACTAGATTGGGTCGGGATATCTGTTCGACCGAGGGTGTGTTTGTGTGCTGTACATCTCTATGACTCGATGACTGGAAGTGTCAGTCTGAGTCAATCCGTTGTCTAGCTACGGGCAAGGTGACTCCATTGGATGATGTGAACCCAGCTGATGACCCCTTTGGCCAAAGCTAGAGAACATTCTGGAAGATCAGGGAAAAGAAGGATATGAACACACACCTGGATGCCAGTCCCTTAGCGAAGCCTTGACTGCGATCTGCAGCAGAGCTCTGACCATGTGCTCCAAACTTGTTGATAAAAGCCCGAGAGTGAGGGGGGGCAGCCATTCACCCCAGCAAGTCCACACTCAGCCTCTGATGAGCATCCCATCCAGGCCCAACCACTATCCTCTCAGCCTGCATTCCCCAAAGCCAATCCAGCGAACCTGCACATCTTTGGGCTGTGGGAGGAAAGCAAAGCACCCGCAGTAGCCCATGGAGAGAAGGTGCAAACTCGACACAAACAGAAAGCCAAGGGAGGAATCAAAGTCAGGTCCCGATGCTGCGAGGCAGCAGTGCTACCCACTGAGCCACCATGCCAGCCCCAGGAGATTCTCAGCAGGTTTTCAGCCATTGTGTCTGTGCTGTCTGTTTCAGGGAATTCAGCTTTAATCCTGCAGATCCCAAAAGAGCTGCGTAAGGCGACAGGGAACACCTCACCCTATCAACTGAATGCAGATAAGCAGTTGTTGGCAAAGCAGATTAAGGACAGACAAGGAAGAGTCAGACACCCCAGATGGGATTTGAACCCAGAACCCCTGGCTTAGGAGGCCAGTGCCTTATCCATTAGGCCACTGGAGCTGCACAGTTCCATGCAGCATGGCAGACTTTAAATACTGCGCCCTGACCTCTCATTGTGTGTTTTTGTGGATTTTCTCCTCTCAATGCACTGTGAGGATCCAAGATGGTGGTGATCTCGGACGATGGTGTTGCAGAGCTCGGCACCACAGCACAAGCGCCCAATCCGTTCCATCGCGATATCCTAGGAGTCTGAAAATGTTGTGGAGTCCCAGGACATTGTGAAAAATCAACTTTCCTGCGTTTCCTTCGTCCAGAGATGTTGAAGACGGATGGGGCAGTGTCCGAGGCCAGGCCCCCCGGCCCAGCCTGCAGGATCCTTGGGCTCGATTGCCTACCAGGCCCTGGCCAAATCTCGCGCGATCTTGGTTAAGCAGATAGAGGAGAAGCTGGCCCCGATCTCTATCGTGCTGCAGAAGCATGAACAGCAGCTGGGAGACCTGGAAAAGAGGACGGATGAGGTTGGACACAGAGGCACAGCGGTGGAAGCTGATACCGCTTCCTCTAAGGATAGGATCCAAACATCGGAGGCTGAGGGCTGACCATACAGAGGTTTATAAAATCATGAGGAACATGAATAGGGTAAACAGCCAAGGTCTTTTCCCTGGGGTGTGGGAGTCCAGAACTAGAGGGCTTAGGTTTAGGGTGAGAGGGAAAAGATATAAAAGAGACCAAAGGGACAACATTTTCAGGCAGAAGGTGGTGTGTGTGTGTGGAATGAGCTGCCAGAGGAAGTGGTCGAGGCTGGTACAATTACATCATTTCAAAGGCATCTGGATGGGTATACGTATAGGAAGAGTTTGGAGGGAGATGGGCCGGGGTGCTGGCAGGTGGGACTAGATTGGGTCGGGATATCTGTTCGACCGAGGGTGTGTTTGTGTGCTGTACATCTCTATGACTCGATGACTGGAAGTGTCAGTCTGAGTCAATCCGTTGTCTAGCTACGGGCAAGGTGACTCCATTGGATGATGTGAACACAGCTGATGACCCCTTTGGCCAAAGCTAAAGAACATTCTGGAAGATCAGGGAAAAGAAGGATATGAACACACACCTGGATGCCAGTCCCTTAGCGAAGCCTTGACTGCGATCTGCAGCAGAGCTCTGACCATGTGCTCCAAACTTGTTCATAAAAGCCCGAGAGTGAGGGGGGCAAGCCATTCACCCCAGCAAGTCCACACTCAGCCTCTGATGAGCATCCCATCCAGGCCCAACCACTATCCTCTCAGCCTGCATTCCCCAAAGCCAATCCAGCGAACCTGCACATCTTTGGGCTGTGGGAGGAAAGCAAAGCACCCGCAGTAGCCCATGGAGAGAAGGTGCAAACTCGACACAAACAGAAAGCCAAGGGAGGAATCAAAGTCAGGTCCCCGATGCTGCGAGGCAGCAGTGCTACCCACTGAGCCACCATGCCAGCCCCAGGAGATTCTCAGCAGGTTTTCAGCCATTGTGTCTGTGCTGTCTGTTTCAGGGAATTCAGCTTTAATCCTGCAGATCCCCAAAAGAGCTGCGTAAGGCGACAGGGAACACCCCACCAACTGAATGCAGATAAGCAGTTGTTGGCAAAGCAGATTAAGGACAGACAAGGAAGAGTCAGACACCCCAGATGGGATTTGAACCCAGAACCCCTGGCTTAGGAGGCCAGTGCCTTATCCATTAGGCCACTGGAGCTGCACAGTTACATGCAGCATGGCAGACTTTAAATACTGCGCCCTGACCTCTCATTGTGTGTTTTTTGTGGATTTTCTCCTCTCAATGCACTGTGAGGATCCAAGATGGTGGTGATCTCGGACGATGGTGTTGCAGAGCTCGGCACCACAGCACAAGCGCCCAATCCGTTCCATCGCGATATCCTAGGAGTCTGAAAATGTTGTGGAGTCCCAGGACATTGTGAAAAATCAACTTTCCTGCGTTTCTTCGTCCAGAGATGTTGAAGACGGATGGGGCAGTGTCCGAGGCCAGGCCCCCGGCCCAGCCTGCAGGATCCTTGGGCTCGATTGCCTACCAGGCCCTGGCCAAATCTCGCGCGATCTTGGTTAAGCAGATAGAGGAGAAGCTGGCCCCGATCTCTATCGTGCTGCAGAAGCATGAACAGCAGCTGGGAGACCTGGAAAAGAGGACGGATGAGGTTGGACACAGAGGCACAGCGGTGGAAGCTGATACCGCTTCCTCTAAGGATAGGATCCAAACATCGGAGGCTGAGGGCTGACCATACAGAGGTTTATAAAATCATGAGGAACATGAATAGGGTAAACAGCCAAGGTCTTTTCCCTGGTGTGTGGGAGTCCAGAACTAGAGGGCTTAGGTTTAGGGTGAGTGGGAAAAGATATAAAAGAGACCAAAGGGACAACATTTTCAGGCAGAAGGTGGTGTGTGTGTGTGTGGAATGAGCTGCCAGAGGAAGTGGTCGAGGCTGGTACAATTACATCATTTCAAAGGCATCTGGATGGGTATACGTATAGGAAGAGTTTGGAGGGAGATGGGCCGGGTGCTGGCAGGTGGGACTAGATTGGGTCGGGATATCTGTTCGACCGAGGGTGTGTTTGTGTGCTGTACATCTCTATGACTCGATGACTGGAAGTGTCAGTCTGAGTCAATCCGTTGTCTAGCTACGGGCAAGGTGACTCCATTGGATGATGTGAACACAGCTGATGACCCCTTTGGCCAAAGCTAAAGAACATTCTGGAAGATCAGGGAAAAGAAGGATATGAACACACACCTGGATGCCAGTCCCTTAGCGAAGCCTTGACTGCGATCTGCAGCAGAGCTCTGACCATGTGCTCCAAACTTGTTCATAAAAGCCCGAGAGTGAGGGGGGCAAGCCATTCACCCCAGCAAGTCCACACTCAGCCTCTGATGAGCATCCCATCCAGGCCCAACCACTATCCTCTCAGCCTGCATTCCCCAAAGCCAATCCAGCGAACCTGCACATCTTTGGGCTGTGGGAGGAAAGCAAAGCACCCGCAGTAGCCCATGGAGAGAAGGTGCAAACTCGACACAAACAGAAAGCCAAGGGAGGAATCAAAGTCAGGTCCCCGATGCTGCGAGGCAGCAGTGCTACCCACTGAGCCACCATGCCAGCCCCAGGAGATTCTCAGCAGGTTTTCAGCCATTGTGTCTGTGCTGTCTGTTTCAGGGAATTCAGCTTTAATCCTGCAGATCCCCAAAAGAGCTGCGTAAGGCGACAGGGAACACCCCACCAACTGAATGCAGATAAGCAGTTGTTGGCAAAGCAGATTAAGGACAGACAAGGAAGAGTCAGACACCCCAGACGGGGCTAGAACCCACAACCCCTGGATAAAGAGGGCAGTGCCTTATCCATTAGGCCACAGGGTCGGCACAGTTACACACAGCATGGCAGACTTTAAATACTGCGCCCTGACCTCTCATTGTGTGTTTTTGTGGATTTTCTCCTCTCAATGCACTGTGAGGATCCAAGATGGTGGTGATCTCGGACGATGGTGTTGCAGAGCTCGGCACCACAGCACAAGCGCCCAATCCGTTCCATCGCGATATCCTAGGAGTCTGAAAATGTTGTGGAGTCCCAGGACATTGTGAAAAATCAACTTTCCTGCGTTTTCTTCGTCCAGAGATGTTGAAGACGGATGGGGCAGTGTCCGAGGCCAGGCCCCCGGCCCAGCCTGCAGGATCCTTGGGCTCGATTGCCTACCAGGCCCTGGCCAAATCTCGCGCGATCTTGGTTAAGCAGATAGAGGAGAAGCTGGCCCCGATCTCTATCGTGCTGCAGAAGCATGAACAGCAGCTGGGAGACCTGGAAAAGAGGACGGATGAGGTTGGACACAGAGGCACAGCGGTGGAAGCTGATACCGCTTCCTCTAAGGATAGGATCCAAGCATCGGAGGCTGAGGGCTGACCATACAGAGGTTTATAAAATCATGACGAACATGAATAGGGTAAACAGCCAAGGTCTTTTCCCTGGTGTGTGGGAGTCCAGAACTAGAGGGCTTAGGTTTAGGGTGAGTGGGAAAAGATATAAAAGAGACCAAAGGGACAACATTTTCAGGCAGAAGGTGGTGTGTGTGTGTGTGGAATGAGCTGCCAGAGGAAGTGGTCGAGGCTGGTACAATTACATCATTTCAAAGGCATCTGGATGGGTATACGTATAGGAAGAGTTTGGAGGGAGATGGTCCGGGTGCTGGCAGGTGGGACTAGATTGGGTCGGGATATCTGTTCGACCGAGGGTGTGTTTGTGTGCTGTACATCTCTATGACTCGATGACTGGAAGTGTCAGTCTGAGTCAATCCGTTGTCTAGCTACGGGCAAGGTGACTCCATTGGATGATGTGAACCCAGCTGATGACCCCTTTGGCCAAAGCTAGAGAACATTCTGGAAGATCAGGGAAAAGAAGGATATGAACACACACCTGGATGCCAGTCCCTTAGCGAAGCCTTGACTGCGATCTGCAGCAGAGCTCTGACCATGTGCTCCAAACTTGTTCATAAAAGCCCGAGAGTGAGGGGGGCAAGCCATTCACCCCAGCAAGTCCACACTCAGCCTCTGATGAGCATCCCATCCAGGCCCAACCACTATCCTCTCAGCCTGCATTCCCCAAAGCCAATCCAGCGAACCTGCACATCTTTGGGCTGTGGGAGGAAAGCAAAGCACCCGCAGTAGCCCATGGAGAGAAGGTGCAAACTCGACACAAACAGAAAGCCAAGGGAGGAATCAAAGTCAGGTCCCCGATGCTGCGAGGCAGCAGTGCTACCCACTGAGCCACCATGCCAGCCCCAGGAGATTCTCAGCAGGTTTTCAGCCATTGTGTCTGTGCAGTCTCTTTCAGGGAATTCAGCTTTAATCCTGCAGATCCCCAAAAGTGCTGCGTAAGGCGACAGGGAACACCCCACCAACTGAATGCAGATAAGCAGTTGTTGGCAAAGCAGATTAAGGACAGACAAGGAAGAGTCAGACACCCCAGATGGGACTTGAACCCAGAACCCCTGGCTTAGGAAGCCAGTGCCTTATCCATTAGGCCACTGGAGCTGCACAGTTACATGCAGCATGGCAGACTTTAAATACTGCGCCCTGACCTCTCATTGTGTGTTTTTGTGGATTTTCTCCTCTCAATGCACTGTGAGGATCCAAGATGGTGGTGATCTCGGACGATGGTGTTGCAGAGCTCGGCACCACAGCACAAGCGCCCAATCCGTTCCATCGCGATATCCTAGGAGTCTGAAAATGTTGTGGAGTCCCAGGACATTGTGAAAAATCAACTTTCCTGCGTTTTCTTCGTCCAGAGATGTTGAAGACGGATGGGGCAGTGTCCGAGGCCAGGCCCCCGGCCCAGCCTGCAGGATCCTTGGGCTCGATTGCCTACCAGGCCCTGGCCAAATCTCGCGCGATCTTGGTTAAGCAGATAGAGGAGAAGCTGGCCCCGATCTCTATCGTGCTGCAGAAGCATGAACAGCAGCTGGGAGACCTGGAAAAGAGGACGGATGAGGTTGGACACAGAGGCACAGCGGTGGAAGCTGATACCGCTTCCTCTAAGGATAGGATCCAAGCATCGGAGGCTGAGGGCTGACCATACAGAGGTTTATAAAATCATGAGGAACATGAATAGGGTAAACAGCCAAGGTCTTTTCCCTGGTGTGTGGGAGTCCAGAACTAGAGGGCTTAGGTTTAGGGTGAGTGGGAAAAGATATAAAAGAGACCAAAGGGACAACATTTTCAGGCAGAAGGTGGTGTGTGTGTGTGTGTGGAATGAGCTGCCAGAGGAAGTGGTCGAGGCTGGTACAATTACATCATTTAAAGGCATCTGGATGGGTATACGTATAGGAAGAGTTTGGAGGGAGATGGGCCGGGTGCTGGCAGGTGGGACTAGATTGGGTCGGGATATCTGTTCGACCGAGGGTGTGTTTGTGTGCTGTACATCTCTATGACTCGATGACTGGAAGTGTCAGTCTGAGTCAATCCGTTGTCTAGCTACGGGCAAGGTGACTCCATTGGATGATGTGAACCCAGCTGATGACCCCTTTGGCCAAAGCTAGAGAGCATTCTGGAAGATCAGGGAAAAGAAGGATATGAACACACACCTGGATGCCAGTCCCTTAGCGAAGCCTTGACTGCGATCTGCAGCAGAGCTCTGACCATGTGCTCCAAACTTGTTCATAAAAGCCCGAGAGTGAGGGGGGCAAGCCATTCACCCCAGCAAGTCCACACTCAGCCTCTGATGAGCATCCCATCCAGGCCCAACCACTATCCTCTCAGCCTGCATTCCCCAAAGCCAATCCAGCGAACCTGCACATCTTTGGGCTGTGGGAGGAAAGCAAAGCACCCGCAGTAGCCCATGGAGAGAAGGTGCAAACTCGACACAAACAGAAAGCCAAGGGAGGAATCAAAGTCAGGTCCCCGATGCTGCGAGGCAGCAGTGCTACCCACTGAGCCACCATGCCATCCCCAGGAGATTCTCAGCAGGTTTTCAGCCATTGTGTCTGTGCTGTCTGTTTCAGGGAATTCAGCTTTAATCCTGCAGATCCCCAAAAGTGCTGCGTAAGGCGACAGGGAACACCCCACCAACTGAATGCAGATAAGCAGTTGTTGGCAAAGCAGATTAAGGACAGACAAGGAAGAGTCAGACACCCCAGATGGGATTTGAACCCACAACCCCTGGCTTAGGAGGCCAGTGCCTTATCCATTAGGCCACTGGAGCTGCACAGTTACATGCAGCATGGCAGACTTTAAATACTGCGCCCTGACCTCTCATTGTGTGTTTTTGTGGATTTTCTCCTCTCAATGCACTGTGAGGATCCAAGATGATGGTGATCTCGGACGATGGTGTTGCAGAGCTCGGCACCACAGCACAAGCGCCCAATCCGTTCCATCGCGATATCCTAGGAGTCTGAAAATGTTGTGGAGTCCCAGGACATTGTGAAAAATCAACTTTCCTGCGTTTCCTTCGTCCAGAGATGTTGAAGACGGATGGGGCAGTGTCTGAGGCCAGGCCCCCGGCCTAGCCTGCAGGATCCTTGGGCTCGATTGCCTACCAGGCCCTGGCCAAATCTCGCGCGATCTTGGTTAAGCAGATAGAGGAGAAGCTGGCCCCGATCTCTATCGTGCTGCAGAAGCATGAACAGCAGCTGGGAGACCTGGAAAAGAGGACGGATGAGGTTGGACACAGAGGCACAGCGGTGGAAGCTGATACCGCTTCCTCTAAGGATAGGATCCAAGCATCGGAGGCTGAGGGCTGACCATACAGAGGTTTATAAAATCATGAGGAACATGAATAGGGTAAACAGCCAAGGTCTTTTCCCTGGTGTGTGGGAGTCCAGAACTAGAGGGCTTAGGTTTAGGGTGAGTGGGAAAAGATATAAAAGAGACCAAAGGGACAACATTTTCAGGCAGAAGGTGTGTGTGTGTGTGTGTGGAATGAGCTGCCAGAGGAAGTGGTCGAGGCTGGTACAATTACATCATTTAAAAGGCATCTGGATGGGTATATGTATAGGAAGAGTTTGGAGGGAGATGGGCCGGGTGCTGGCAGGTGGGACTAGATTGGGTCGGGATATCTGTTCGACCGAGGGTGTGTTTGTGTGCTGTACATCTCTATGACTCGATGACTGGAAGTGTCAGTCTGAGTCAATCCGTTGTCTAGCTACGGGCAAGGTGACTCCATTGGATGATGTGAACACAGCTGATGACCCCTTTGGCCAAAGCTAAAGAACATTCTGGAAGATCAGGGAAAGAAGGATATGAACACACACCTGGATGCCAGTCCCTTAGCGAAGCCTTGACTGCGATCTGCAGCAGAGCTCTGACCATGTGCTCCAAACTTGTTCATAAAAGCCCAGGGAGTGAGGGGGGCAAGCCATTCACCCCAGCAAGTCCACACTCAGCCTCTGATGAGCATCCCATCCAGGCCCAAGCACTATCCTCTCAGCCTGCATTCCCCAAAGCCAATCCAGCGAACCTGCACATCTTTGGGCTGTGGGAGGAAAGCAAAGCACCCGCAGTAGCCCATGGAGAGAAGGTGCAAACTCGACACAAACAGAAAGCCAAGGGAGGAATCAAAGTCAGGTCCCCGATGCTGCGAGGCAGCAGTGCTACCCACTGAGCCACCATGCCATCCCCAGGAGATTCTCAGCAGGTTTTCAGCCATTGTGTCTGTGCTGTCTGTTTCAGGGAATTCAGCTTTAATCCTGCAGATCCCCAAAAGTGCTGCGTAAGGCGAGAGGGAACACCCCACCAACTGAATGCAGATAAGCAGTTGTTGGCAAAGCAGATTAAGGACAGACAAGGAAGAGTCAGACACCCCAGATGGGACTTGAACCCACAACCCCTGGCTTAGGAAGCCAGTGCCTTATCCATTAGGCCACTGGGGCTGCACAGTTACATGCAGCATGGCAGACTTTAAATACTGCGCCCTGACCTCTCATTGTGTGTTTTTGTGGATTTTCTCCTCTCAATGCACTGTGAGGATCCAAGATGATGGTGATCTCGGACGATGGTGTTGCAGAGCTCGGCACCACAGCACAAGCGCCCAATCCGTTCCATCGCGATATCCTAGGAGTCTGAAAATGTTGTGGAGTCCCAGGACATTGTGAAAAATCAACTTTCCTGCGTTTTCTTCGTCCAGAGATGTTGAAGACGGATGGGGCAGTGTCCGAGGCCAGGCCCCCGGCCCAGCCTGCAGGATCCTTGGGCTCGATTGCCTACCAGGCCCTGGCCAAATCTCGCGCGATCTTGGTTAAGCAGATAGAGGAGAAGCTGGCCCCGATCTCTATCGTGCTGCAGAAGCATGAACAGCAGCTGGGAGACCTGGAAAAGAGGACGGATGAGGTTGGACACAGAGGCACAGCGGTGGAAGCTGATACCGCTTCCTCTAAGGATAGGATCCAAACATCGGAGGCTGAGGGCTGACCATACAGAGGTTTATAAAATCATGAGGAACATGAATAGGGTAAACAGCCAAGGTCTTTTCCCTGGTGTGTGGGAGTCCAGAACTAGAGGGCTTAGGTTTAGGGTGAGTGGGAAAAGATATAAAAGAGACCAAAGGGACAACATTTTCAGGCAGAAGGTGGTGTGTGTGTGTGTGGAATGAGCTGCCAGAGGAAGTGGTCGAGGCTGGTACAATTACATCATTTAAAAGGCATCTGGATGGGTATATGTATAGGAAGAGTTTGGAGGGAGATGGGCCGGGTGCTGGCAGGTGGGACTAGATTGGGTGGGATATCTGTTCGACCGAGGGTGTGTTTGTGTGCTGTACATCTCTATGACTCGATGACTGGAAGTGTCAGTCTGAGTCAATCCGTTGTCTAGCTACGGGCAAGGTGACTCCATTGGATGATGTGAACCCAGCTGATGACCCTTTGGCCAAAGCTAGAGAACATTCTGGAAGATCAGGGAAAAGAAGGATATGAACACACACCTGGATGCCAGTCCCTTAGCGAAGCCTTGACTGCGATCTGCAGCAGAGCTCTGACCATGTGCTCCAAACTTGTTCATAAAAGCCCAGGGAGTGAGGGGGGCAAGCCATTCACCCCAGCAAGTCCACACTCAGCCTCTGATGAGCATCCCATCCAGGCCCAAGCACTATCCTCTCAGCCTGCATTCCCCAAAGCCAATCCAGCGAACCTGCACATCTTTGGGCTGTGGGAGGAAAGCAAAGCACCCGCAGTAGCCCATGGAGAGAAGGTGCAAACTCGACACAAACAGAAAGCCAAGGGAGGAATCAAAGTCAGGTCCCCGATGCTGCGAGGCAGCAGTGCTACCCACTGAGCCACCATGCCATCTCCAGGAGATTCTCAGCAGGTTTTCAGCCATTGTGTCTGTGCTGTCTGTTTCAGGGAATTCAGCTTTAATCCTGCAGATCCCCAAAAGTGCAGCGTAAGGCGAGAGGGAACACCCCACCAACTGAATGCAGATAAGCAGTTGTTGGCAAAGCAGATTAAGGACGCACAAAGAAGAGTCAGACACCCCAGATGGGACAAGAACCCACAAACCCTGGCTAAGGAGGGCAGTGCCTTATCCATTAGGCCACAGGGGCAGCACAGTTACATGCAGCATGGCAGACTTTAAATACTGCGCCCTGACCTCTCATTGTGTGTTTTTGTGGATTTTCTCCTCTCAATGCACTGTGAGGATCCAAGATGGTGGTGATCTCGGACGATGGTGTTGCAGAGCTCGGCACCACAGCACAAGCGCCCAATCCGTTCCATCGCGATATCCTAGGAGTCTGAAAATGTTGTGGAGTCCCAGGACATTGTGAAAAATCAACTTTCCTGCGTTTTCTTCGTCCAGAGATGTTGAAGACGGATGGGGCAGTGTCCGAGGCCAGGCCCCGGCCTAGCCTGCAGGATCCTTGGGCTCGATTGCCTACCAGGCCCTGGCCAAATCTCGCGCGATCTTGGTTAAGCAGATAGAGGAGAAGCTGGCCCCGATCTCTATCGTGCTGCAGAAGCATGAACAGCAGCTGGGAGACCTGGAAAAGAGGACGGATGAGGTTGGACACAGAGGCACAGCGGTGGAAGCTGATACCGCTTCCTCTAAGGATAGGATCCAAACATCGGAGGCTGAGGGCTGACCATACAGAGGTTTATAAAATCATGAGGAACATGAATAGGGTAAACAGCCAAGGTCTTTTCCCTGGTGTGTGGGAGTCCAGAACTAGAGGGCTTAGGTTTAGGGTGAGTGGGAAAAGATATAAAAGAGACCAAAGGGACAACATTTTCAGGCAGAAGGTGGTGTGTGTGTGTGTGGAATGAGCTGCCAGAGGAAGTGGTCGAGGCTGGTACAATTACATCATTTAAAAGGCATCTGGATGGGTATATGTATAGGAAGAGTTTGGAGGGAGATGGGCCGGGTGCTGGCAGGTGGGACTAGATTGGGTTGGGATATCTGTTCGACCGAGGGTGTGTTTGTGTGCTGTACATCTCTATGACTCGATGACTGGAAGTGTCAGTCTGAGTCAATCCGTTGTCTAGCTACGGGCAAGGTGACTCCATTGGATGATGTGAACACAGCTGATGACCCCTTTGGCCAAAGCTAAAGAACATTCTGGAAGATCAGGGAAAAGAAGGATATGAACACACACCTGGATGCCAGTCCCTTAGCGAAGCCTTGACTGCGATCTGCAGCAGAGCTCTGACCATGTGCTCCAAACTTGTTCATAAAAGCCCAGGGAGTGAGGGGGGCAAGCCATTCACCCCAGCAAGTCCACACTCAGCCTCTGATGAGCATCCCATCCAGGCCCAACCACTATCCTCTCAGCCTGCATTCCCCAAAGCCAATCCAGCGAACCTGCACATCTTTGGGCTGTGGGAGGAAAGCAAAGCACCCGCAGTAGCCCATGGAGAGAAGGTGCAAACTCGACACAAACAGAAAGCCAAGGGAGGAATCAAAGTCAGGTCCCCGATGCTGCGAGGCAGCAGTGCTACCCACTGAGCCACCATGCCATCTCCAGGAGATTCTCAGCAGGTTTTCAGCCATTGTGTCTGTGCTGTCTCTTTCAGGGAATTCAGCTTTAATCCTGCAGATCCCCAAAAGTGCAGCGTAAGGCGAGAGGGAACACCCCACCAACTGAATGCAGATAAGCAGTTGTTGGCAAAGCAGATTAAGGACACACAAGGAAGAGTCAGACACCCAAGATGGGACTTGAACCCAGAACCCCTGGCTTAGGAAGCCAGTGCCTTATCCATTAGGCCACTGGGGCTGCACAGTTACATGCAGCATGGCAGACTTTAAATACTGCGCCCTGACCTCTCATTGTGTGTTTTTGTGGATTTTCTCCTCTCAATGCACTGTGAGGATCCAAGATGATGGTGATCTCGGACGATGGTGTTGCAGAGCTCGGCACCACAGCACAAGCGCCCAATCCGTTCCATCGCGATATCCTAGGAGTCTGAAAATGTTGTGGAGTCCCAGGACATTGTGAAAAATCAACTTTCCTGCGTTTTCTTCGTCCAGAGATGTTGAAGACGGATGGGGCAGTGTCCGAGGCCAGGCCCCCGGCCTAGCCTGCAGGATCCTTGGGCTCGATTGCCTACCAGGCCCTGGCCAAATCTCGCGCGATCTTGGTTAAGCAGATAGAGGAGAAGCTGGCCCCGATCTCTATCGTGCTGCAGAAGCATGAACAGCAGCTGGGAGACCTGGAAAAGAGGACGGATGAGGTTGGACACAGAGGCACAGCGGTGGAAGCTGATACCGCTTCCTCTAAGGATAGGATCCAAACATCGGAGGCTGAGGGCTGACCATACAGAGGTTTATAAAATCATGAGGAACATGAATAGGGTAAACAGCCAAGGTCTTTTCCCTGGTGTGTGGGAGTCCAGAACTAGAGGGCTTAGGTTTAGGGTGAGTGGGAAAAGATATAAAAGAGACCAAAGGGACAACATTTTCAGGCAGAAGGTGTGTGTGTGTGTGTGGAATGAGCTGCCAGAGGAAGTGGTCGAGGCTGGTACAATTACATCATTTAAAAGGCATCTGGATGGGTATATGTATAGGAAGAGTTTGGAGGGAGATGGGCCGGGTGCTGGCAGGTGGGACTAGATTGGGTTGGGATATCTGTTCGACCGAGGGTGTGTTTGTGTGCTGTACATCTCTATGACTCGATGACTGGAAGTGTCAGTCTGAGTCAATCCGTTGTCTAGCTACGGGCAAGGTGACTCCATTGGATGATGTGAACACAGCTGATGACCCCTTTGGCCAAAGCTAAAGAACATTCTGGAAGATCAGGGAAAAGAAGGATATGAACACACACCTGGATGCCAGTCCCTTAGCGAAGCCTTGACTGCGATCTGCAGCAGAGCTCTGACCATGTGCTCCAAACTTGTTCATAAAAGCCCAGGGAGTGAGGGGGGCAAGCCATTCACCCCAGCAAGTCCACACTCAGCCTCTGATGAGCATCCCATCCAGGCCCAAGCACTATCCTCTCAGCCTGCATTCCCCAAAGCCAATCCAGCGAACCTGCACATCTTTGGGCTGTGGGAGGAAAGCAAAGCACCCGCAGTAGCCCATGGAGAGAAGGTGCAAACTCGACACAAACAGAAAGCCAAGGGAGGAATCAAAGTCAGGTCCCCGATGCTGCGAGGCAGCAGTGCTACCCACTGAGCCACCATGCCATCTCCAGGAGATTCTCAGCAGGTTTTCAGCCATTGTGACTGTGCTGTCTCTTTCAGGGAATTCAGCTTTAATCCTGCAGATCCCCAAAAGTGCTGCGTAAGGCGAGAGGGAACACCCCACCAACAGAATCCAGATAAGCGGTTGATGGCAATGCAGATTAAGGACACACAAGGAAGAGTCAGACACCCCAGATGGGACTTGAACCCACAACCCCTGGCTTAGGAAGCCAGTGCCTTATCCATTAGGCCACTGGGGCTGCACAGCTACATACAGCATGGCAGACTTTAAATACTGCGCCCTGACCTCTCATTGTGTGTTTTTGTGGATTTTCTCCTCTCAATGCACTGTGAGGATCCAAGATGGTGGTGATCTCGGACGATGGTGTTGCAGAGCTCGGCACCACAGCACAAGCGCCCAATCCGTTCCATCGCGATATCCTAGGAGTCTGAAAATGTTGTGGAGTCCCAGGACATTGTGAAAAATCAACTTTCCTGCGTTTTCTTCGTCCAGAGATGTTGAAGACGGATGGGGCAGTGTCCGAGGCCAGGCCCCCGGCCTAGCCTGCAGGATCCTTGGGCTCGATTGCCTACCAGGCCCTGGCCAAATCTCGCGCGATCTTGGTTAAGCAGATAGAGGAGAAGCTGGCCCCGATCTCTATCGTGCTGCAGAAGCATGAACAGCAGCTGGGAGACCTGGAAAAGAGGACGGATGAGGTTGGACACAGAGGCACAGCGGTGGAAGCTGATACCGCTTCCTCTAAGGATAGGATCCAAGCATCGGAGGCTGAGGGCTGACCATACAGAGGTTTATAAAATCATGAGGAACATGAATAGGGTAAACAGCCAAGGTCTTTTCCCTGGTGTGTGGGAGTCCAGAACTAGAGGGCTTAGGTTTAGGGTGAGTGGGAAAAGATATAAAAGAGACCAAAGGGACAACATTTTCAGGCAGAAGGTGGTGTGTGTGTGTGTGTGGAATGAGCTGCCAGAGGAAGTGGTCGAGGCTGGTACAATTACATCATTTAAAAGGCATCTGGATGGGTATATGTATAGGAAGAGTTTGGAGGGAGATGGGCCGGGTGCTGGCAGGTGGGACTAGATTGGGTTGGGATATCTGTTCGACCGAGGGTGTGTTTGTGTGCTGTACATCTCTATGACTCGATGACTGGAAGTGTCAGTCTGAGTCAATCCGTTGTCTAGCTACGGGCAAGGTGACTCCATTGGATGATGTGAACACAGCTGATGACCCCTTTGGCCAAAGCTAAAGAACATTCTGGAAGATCAGGGAAAAGAAGGATATGAACACACACCTGGATGCCAGTCCCTTAGCGAAGCCTTGACTGCGATCTGCAGCAGAGCTCTGACCATGTGCTCCAAACTTGTTCATAAAAGCCCAGGGAGTGAGGGGGGCAAGCCATTCACCCCAGCAAGTCCACACTCAGCCTCTGATGAGCATCCCATCCAGGCCCAAGCACTATCCTCTCAGCCTGCATTCCCCAAAGCCAATCCAGCGAACCTGCACATCTTTGGGCTGTGGGAGGAAAGCAAAGCACCCGCAGTAGCCCATGGAGAGAAGGTGCAAACTCGACACAAACAGAAAGCCAAGGGAGGAATCAAAGTCAGGTCCCCGATGCTGCGAGGCAGCAGTGCTACCCACTGAGCCACCATGCCATCCCCAGGAGATTCTCAGCAGGTTTTCAGCCATTGTGACTGTGCTGTCTCTTTCAGGGAATTCAGCTTTAATCCTGCAGATCCCAAAAGTGCTGCGTAAGGCGAGAGGGAACACCCCACCAACTGAATCCAGATAAGCGGTTGTTGGCAAAGCAGATTAAGGACACACAAGGAAGAGTCAGACACCCCAGATGGGACTTGAACCCACAACCCCTGGCTTAGGAAGCCAGTGCCTTATCCATTAGGCCACTGGGGCTGCACAGTTACATGCAGCATGGCAGACTTTAAATACTGCGCCCTGACCTCTCATTGTGTGTTTTTGTGGATTTTCTCCTCTCAATGCACTGTGAGGATCCAAGATGATGGTGATCTCGGACGATGGTGTTGCAGAGCTCGGCACCACAGCACAAGCGCCCAATCCGTTCCATCGCGATATCCTAGGAGTCTGAAAATGTTGTGGAGTCCCAGGACATTGTGAAAAATCAACTTTCCTGCGTTTTCTTCGTCCAGAGATGTTGAAGACGGATGGGGCAGTGTCCGAGGCCAGGCCCCCGGCCTAGCCTGCAGGATCCTTGGGCTCGATTGCCTACCAGGCCCTGGCCAAATCTCGCGCGATCTTGGTTAAGCAGATAGAGGAGAAGCTGGCCCCGATCTCTATCGTGCTGCAGAAGCATGAACAGCAGCTGGGAGACCTGGAAAAGAGGACGGATGAGGTTGGACACAGAGGCACAGCGGTGGAAGCTGATACCGCTTCCTCTAAGGATAGGATCCAAACATCGGAGGCTGAGGGCTGACCATACAGAGGTTTATAAAATCATGAGGAACATGAATAGGGTAAACAGCCAAGGTCTTTTCCCTGGTGTGTGGGAGTCCAGAACTAGAGGGCTTGGGTTTAGGGTGAGTGGGAAAAGATATAAAAGAGACCAAAGGGACAACATTTTCAGGCAGAAGGTGGTGTGTGTGTGTGTGGAATGAGCTGCCAGAGGAAGTGGTCGAGGCTGGTACAATTACATCATTTAAAAGGCATCTGGATGGGTATATGTATAGGAAGAGTTTGGAGGGAGATGGGCCGGGTGCTGGCAGGTGGGACTAGATTGGGTTGGGATATCTGTTCGACCGAGGGTGTGTTTGTGTGCTGTACATCTCTATGACTCGATGACTGGAAGTGTCAGTCTGAGTCAATCCGTTGTCTAGCTACGGGCAAGGTGACTCCATTGGATGATGTGAACACAGCTGATGACCCCTTTGGCCAAAGCTAAAGAACATTCTGGAAGATCAGGGAAAAGAAGGATATGAACACACACCTGGATGCCAGTCCCTTAGCGAAGCCTTGACTGCGATCTGCAGCAGAGCTCTGACCATGTGCTCCAAACTTGTTCATAAAAGCCCAGGGAGTGAGGGGGGCAAGCCATTCACCCCAGCAAGTCCACACTCAGCCTCTGATGAGCATCCCATCCAGGCCCAAGCACTATCCTCTCAGCCTGCATTCCCCAAAGCCAATCCAGCGAACCTGCACATCTTTGGGCTGTGGGAGGAAAGCAAAGCACCCGCAGTAGCCCATGGAGAGAAGGTGCAAACTCGACACAAACAGAAAGCCAAGGGAGGAATCAAAGTCAGGTCCCCGATGCTGCGAGGCAGCAGTGCTACCCACTGAGCCACCATGCCATCTCCAGGAGATTCTCAGCAGGTTTTCAGCCATTGTGACTGTGCTGTCTCTTTCAGGGAATTCAGCTTTAATCCTGCAGATCCCCAAAAGTGCAGCGTAAGGCGAGAGGGAACACCCCACCAACTGAATCCAGATAAGCGGTTGTTGGCAAAGCAGATGAAGGACACACAAGGAAGAGTCAGACACCCCAGATGGGACTTGAACCCACAACCCCAGGCTTAGGAAGCCAGTGCCTTATCCATTAGGCCACTGGGGCTGCACAGTTACATGCAGCATGGCAGACTTTAAATACTGCGCCCTGACCTCTCATTGTGTGTTTTTGTGGATTTTCTCCTCTCAATGCACTGTGAGGATCCAAGATGATGGTGATCTCGGACGATGGTGTTGCAGAGCTCGGCACCACAGCACAAGCGCCCAATCCGTTCCATCGCGATATCCTAGGAGTCTGAAAATGTTGTGGAGTCCCAGGACATTGTGAAAAATCAACTTTCCTGCGTTTTCTTCGTCCAGAGATGTTGAAGACGGATGGGGCAGTGTCCGAGGCCAGGCCCCCGGCCTAGCCTGCAGGATCCTTGGGCTCGATTGCCTACCAGGCCCTGGCCAAATCTCGCGCGATCTTGGTTAAGCAGATAGAGGAGAAGCTGGCCCCGATCTCTATCGTGCTGCAGAAGCATGAACAGCAGCTGGGAGACCTGGAAAAGAGGACGGATGAGGTTGGACACAGAGGCACAGCGGTGGAAGCTGATACCGCTTCCTCTAAGGATAGGATCCAAACATCGGAGGCTGAGGGCTGACCATACAGAGGTTTATAAAATCATGAGGAACATGAATAGGGTAAACAGCCAAGGTCTTTTCCCTGGTGTGTGGGAGTCCAGAACTAGAGGGCTTGGGTTTAGGGTGAGTGGGAAAAGATATAAAAGAGACCAAAGGGACAACATTTTCAGGCAGAAGGTGGTGTGTGTGTGTGTGGAATGAGCTGCCAGAGGAAGTGGTCGAGGCTGGTACAATTACATCATTTAAAAGGCATCTGGATGGGTATATGTATAGGAAGAGTTTGGAGGGAGATGGGCCGGGTGCTGGCAGGTGGGACTAGATTGGGTTGGGATATCTGTTCGACCGAGGGTGTGTTTGTGTGCTGTACATCTCTATGACTCGATGACTGGAAGTGTCAGTCTGAGTCAATCCGTTGTCTAGCTACGGGCAAGGTGACTCCATTGGATGATGTGAACACAGCTGATGACCCCTTTGGCCAAAGCTAAAGAACATTCTGGAAGATCAGGGAAAAGAAGGATATGAACACACACCTGGATGCCAGTCCCTTAGCGAAGCCTTGACTGCGATCTGCAGCAGAGCTCTGACCATGTGCTCCAAACTTGTTCATAAAAGCCCAGGGAGTGAGGGGGGCAAGCCATTCACCCCAGCAAGTCCACACTCAGCCTCTGATGAGCATCCCATCCAGGCCCAACCACTATCCTCTCAGCCTGCATTCCCCAAAGCCAATCCAGCGAACCTGCACATCTTTGGGCTGTGGGAGGAAAGCAAAGCACCCGCAGTAGCCCATGGAGAGAAGGTGCAAACTCGACACAAACAGAAAGGGAGGAATCAAAGTCAGGTCCCCGATGCTGCGAGGCAGCAGTGCTACCCACTGAGCCACCATGCCATCTCCAGGAGATTCTCAGCAGGTTTTCAGCCATTGTGACTGTGCTGTCTCTTTCAGGGAATTCAGCTTTAATCCTGCAGATTCCCAAAAGTGCTGCGTAAGGCGAGAGGGAACACACCACCAACCGAATCCAGATAAGCGGTTGTTGGCAAAGCAGATTAAGGACACACAAGGAAGAGTCAGACACCCCAGACGGGGCTAGAACCCACAACCCCTGGATAAAGAGGGCAGTGCCTTATCCATTAGGCCACAGGGTCGGCACAGTTACACACAGCATGGCAGACTTTAAATACTGCGCCCTGACCTCTCATTGTGTGTTTTTGTGGATTTTCTCCTCTCAATGCACTGTGAGGATCCAAGATGGTGGTGATCTCGGACGATGGTGTTGCAGAGCTCGGCACCACAGCACAAGCGCCCAATCCGTTCCATCGCGATATCCTAGGAGTCTGAAAATGTTGTGGAGTCCCAGGACATTGTGAAAAATCAACTTTCCTGCGTTTTCTTCGTCCAGAGATGTTGAAGACGGATGGGGCAGTGTCCGAGGCCAGGCCCCCGGCCTAGCCTGCAGGATCCTTGGGCTCGATTGCCTACCAGGCCCTGGCCAAATCTCGCGCGATCTTGGTTAAGCAGATAGAGGAGAAGCTGGCCCCGATCTCTATCGTGCTGCAGAAGCATGAACAGCAGCTGGGAGACCTGGAAAAGAGGACGGATGAGGTTGGACACAGAGGCACAGCGGTGGAAGCTGATACCGCTTCCTCTAAGGATAGGATCCAAGCATCGGAGGCTGAGGGCTGACCATACAGAGGTTTATAAAATCATGACGAACATGAATAGGGTAAACAGCCAAGGTCTTTTCCCTGGTGTGTGGGAGTCCAGAACTAGAGGGCTTGGGTTTAGGGTGAGTGGGAAAAGATATAAAAGAGACCAAAGGGACAACATTTTCAGGCAGAAGGTGGTGTGTGTGTGTGTGGAATGAGCTGCCAGAGGAAGTGGTCGAGGCTGGTACAATTACATCATTTAAAAGGCATCTGGATGGGTATATGTATAGGAAGAGTTTGGAGGGAGATGGTCCGGGTGCTGGCAGGTGGGACTAGATTGGGTTGGGATATCTGTTCGACCGAGGGTGTGTTTGTGTGCTGTACATCTCTATGACTCGATGACTGGAAGTGTCAGTCTGAGTCAATCCGTTGTCTAGCTACGGGCAAGGTGACTCCATTGGATGATGTGAACCCAGCTGATGACCCCTTTGGCCAAAGCTAGAGAACATTCTGGAAGATCAGGGAAAAGAAGGATATGAACACACACCTGGATGCCAGTCCCTTAGCGAAGCCTTGACTGCGATCTGCAGCAGAGCTCTGACCATGTGCTCCAAACTTGTTCATAAAAGCCCAGGGAGTGAGGGGGGCAAGCCATTCACCCCAGCAAGTCCACACTCAGCCTCTGATGAGCATCCCATCCAGGCCCAACCACTATCCTCTCAGCCTGCATTCCCCAAAGCCAATCCAGCGAACCTGCACATCTTTGGGCTGTGGGAGGAAAGCAAAGCACCCGCAGTAGCCCATGGAGAGAAGGTGCAAACTCGACACAAACAGAAAGCCAAGGGAGGAATCAAAGTCAGGTCCCCGATGCTGCGAGGCAGCAGTGCTACCCACTGAGCCACCATGCCATCTCCAGGAGATTCTCAGCAGGTTTTCAGCCATTGTGACTGTGCAGTCTCTTTCAGGGAATTCAGCTTTAATCCTGCAGATCCCCAAAAGTGCTGCGTAAGGCGAGAGGGAACACCCCACCTACTGAATCCAGATAAGCGGTTGTTGGCAAAGCAGATTAAGGACACACAAGGAAGAGTCAGACACCCAGATGGGACTTGAACCCACAACCCCTGGCTAAGGAGGGCAGTGCCTTATCCATTAGGCCACTGGGGCAGCACAGTTACATGCAGCATGGCAGACTTTAAATACTGCGCCCTGACCTCTCATTGTGTGTTTTTGTGGATTTTCTCCTCTCAATGCACTGTGAGGATCCAAGATGG
Organism: Hemiscyllium ocellatum; assembly: GCF_020745735.1. Lineage (NCBI taxonomy): Eukaryota > Metazoa > Chordata > Chondrichthyes > Orectolobiformes > Hemiscylliidae > Hemiscyllium > Hemiscyllium ocellatum. The sequence goes on along the minus strand of NC_083433.1, from coordinate 24,599,539 downwards.
TGGTGATCTCGGACGATGGTGTTGCAGAGCTCGGCACCACAGCACAAGCGCCCAATCCGTTCCATCGCGATATCCTAGGAGTCTGAAAATGTTGTGGAGTCCCAGGACATTGTGAAAAATCAACTTTCCTGCGTTTTCTTCGTCCAGAGATGTTGAAGACGGATGGGGCAGTGTCCGAGGCCAGGCCCCCGGCCTAGCCTGCAGGATCCTTGGGCTCGATTGCCTACCAGGCCCTGGCCAAATCTCGCGCGATCTTGGTTAAGCAGATAGAGGAGAAGCTGGCCCCGATCTCTATCGTGCTGCAGAAGCATGAACAGCAGCTGGGAGACCTGGAAAAGAGGACGGATGAGGTTGGACACAGAGGCACAGCGGTGGAAGCTGATACCGGTTCCTCTAAGGATAGGATCCAAGCATCGGAGGCTGAGGGCTGACCATACAGAGGTTTATAAAATCATGAGGAACATGAATAGGGTAAACAGCCAAGGTCTTTTCCCTGGTGTGTGGGAGTCCAGAACTAGAGGGCTTGGGTTTAGGGTGAGTGGGAAAAGATATAAAAGAGACCAAAGGGACAACATTTTCAGGCAGAAGGTGGTGTGTGTGTGTGTGGAATGAGCTGCCAGAGGAAGTGGTCGAGGCTGGTACAATTACATCATTTAAAAGGCATCTGGATGGGTATATGTATAGGAAGAGTTTGGAGGGAGATGGGCCGGGTGCTGGCAGGTGGGACTAGATTGGGTTGGGATATCTGTTCGACCGAGGGTGTGTTTGTGTGCTGTACATCTCTATGACTCGATGACTGGAAGTGTCAGTCTGAGTCAATCCGTTGTCTAGCTACGGGCAAGGTGACTCCATTGGATGATGTGAACCCAGCTGATGACCCCTTTGGCCAAAGCTAGAGAACATTCTGGAAGATCAGGGAAAAGAAGGATATGAACACACACCTGGATGCCAGTCCCTTAGCGAAGCCTTGACTGCGATCTGCAGCAGAGCTCTGACCATGTGCTCCAAACTTGTTCATAAAAGCCCAGGGAGTGAGGGGGGCAAGCCATTCACCCCAGCAAGTCCACACTCAGCCTCTGATGAGCATCCCATCCAGGCCCAAGCACTATCCTCTCAGCCTGCATTCCCCAAAGCCAATCCAGCGAACCTGCACATCTTTGGGCTGTGGGAGGAAAGCAAAGCACCCGCAGTACCCCATGGAGAGAAGGTGCAAACTCGACACAAACAGAAAGGGAGGAATCAAAGTCAGGTCCCCGATGCTGCGAGGCAGCAGTGCTACCCACTGAGCCACCATGCCATCTCCAGGAGATTCTCAGCAGGTTTTCAGCCATTGTGACTGTGCTGTCTCTTTCAGGGAATTCAGCTTTAATCCTGCAGATTCCCAAAAGTGCAGCGTAAGGCGAGAGGGAACACCCCACCAACTGAATCCAGATAAGCGGTTGTTGGCAAAGCAGATTAAGGACACACAAGGAAGAGTCAGACACCCCAGATGGGACTTGAACCCAGAACCCCTGGCTTAGGAAGCCAGTGCCTTATCCATTAGGCCACTGGGGCTGCACAGTTACATGCAGCATGGCAGACTTTAAATACTGCGCCCTGACCTCTCATTGTGTGTTTTTGTGGATTTTCTCCTCTCAATGCACTGTGAGGATCCAAGATGGTGGTGATCTCGGACGATGGTGTTGCAGAGCTCGGCACCACAGCACAAGCGCCCAATCCGTTCCATCGCGATATCCTAGGAGTCTGAAAATGTTGTGGAGTCCCAGGACATTGTGAAAAATCAACTTTCCTGCGTTTTCTTCGTCCAGAGATGTTGAAGACGGATGGGGCAGTGTCCGAGGCCAGGCCCCCGGCCTAGCCTGCAGGATCCTTGGGCTCGATTGCCTACCAGGCCCTGGCCAAATCTCGCGCGATCTTGGTTAAGCAGATAGAGGAGAAGCTGGCCCCGATCTCTATCGTGCTGCAGAAGCATGAACAGCAGCTGGGAGACCTGGAAAAGAGGACGGATGAGGTTGGACACAGAGGCACAGCGGTGGAAGCTGATACCGGTTCCTCTAAGGATAGGATCCAAGCATCGGAGGCTGAGGGCTGACCATACAGAGGTTTATAAAATCATGAGGAACATGAATAGGGTAAACAGCCAAGGTCTTTTCCCTGGTGTGTGGGAGTCCAGAACTAGAGGGCTTGGGTTTAGGGTGAGTGGGAAAAGATATAAAAGAGACCAAAGGGACAACATTTTCAGGCAGAAGGTGGTGTGTGTGTGTGTGGAATGAGCTGCCAGAGGAAGTGGTCGAGGCTGGTACAATTACATCATTTAAAAGGCATCTGGATGGGTATATGTATAGGAAGAGTTTGGAGGGAGATGGGCCGGGTGCTGGCAGGTGGGACTAGATTGGGTTGGGATATCTGTTCGACCGAGGGTGTGTTTGTGTGCTGTACATCTCTATGACTCGATGACTGGAAGTGTCAGTCTGAGTCAATCCGTTGTCTAGCTACGGGCAAGGTGACTCCATTGGATGATGTGAACCCAGCTGATGACCCCTTTGGCCAAAGCTAAAGAACATTCTGGAAGATCAGGGAAAAGAAGGATATGAACACACACCTGGATGCCAGTCCCTTAGCGAAGCCTTGACTGCGATCTGCAGCAGAGCTCTGACCATGTGCTCCAAACTTGTTCATAAAAGCCCAGGGAGTGAGGGGGACAAGCCATTCACCCCAGCAAGTCCACACTCAGCCTCTGATGAGCATCCCATCCAGGCCCAAGCACTATCCTCTCAGCCTGCATTCCCCAAAGCCAATCCAGCGAACCTGCACATCTTTGGGCTGTGGGAGGAAAGCAAAGCACCCGCAGTAGCCCATGGAGAGAAGGTGCAAACTCGACACAAACAGAAAGCCAAGGGAGGAATCAAAGTCAGGTCCCCGATGCTGCGAGGCAGCAGTGCTACCCACTGAGCCACCATGCCATCTCCAGGAGATTCTCAGCAGGTTTTCAGCCATTGTGACTGTGCTGTCTCTTTCAGGGAATTCAGCTTTAATCCTGCAGATCCCCAAAAGGGCTGCGTAAGGCGAGAGGGAACACCCCACCAACCGAATCCAGATAAGCGGTTGTTGGCAAAGCAGATTAAGGACACACAAGGAAGAGTCAGACACCCCAGACGGGACTAGAACCCACAACCCCTGGCTTAGGAAGCCAGTGCCTTATCCATTAGGCCACTGGGGCTGCACAGTTACATGCAGCATGGCAGACTTTAAATACTGCGCCCTGACCTCTCATTGTGTGTTTTTGTGGATTTTCTCCTCTCAATGCACTGTGAGGATCCAAGATGGTGGTGATCTCGGACGATGGTGTTGCAGAGCTCGGCACCACAGCACAAGCGCCCAATCCGTTCCATCGCGATATCCTAGGAGTCTGAAAATGTTGTGGAGTCCCAGGACATTGTGAAAAATCAACTTTCCTGCGTTTTCTTCGTCCAGAGATGTTGAAGACGGATGGGGCAGTGTCCGAGGCCAGGCCCCCGGCCTAGCCTGCAGGATCCTTGGGCTCGATTGCCTACCAGGCCCTGGCCAAATCTCGCGCGATCTTGGTTAAGCAGATAGAGGAGAAGCTGGCCCCGATCTCTATCGTGCTGCAGAAGCATGAACAGCAGCTGGGAGACCTGGAAAAGAGGACGGATGAGGTTGGACACAGAGGCACAGCGGTGGAAGCTGATACCGGTTCCTCTAAGGATAGGATCCAAGCATCGGAGGCTGAGGGCTGACCATACAGAGGTTTATAAAATCATGAGGAACATGAATAGGGTAAACAGCCAAGGTCTTTTCCCTGGTGTGTGGGAGTCCAGAACTAGAGGGCTTGGGTTTAGGGTGAGTGGGAAAAGATATAAAAGAGACCAAAGGGACAACATTTTCAGGCAGAAGGTGGTGTGTGTGTGTGTGGAATGAGCTGCCAGAGGAAGTGGTCGAGGCTGGTACAATTACATCATTTAAAAGGCATCTGGATGGGTATATGTATAGGAAGAGTTTGGAGGGAGATGGGCCGGGTGCTGGCAGGTGGGACTAGATTGGGTTGGGATATCTGTTCGACCGAGGGTGTGTTTGTGTGCTGTACATCTCTATGACTCGATGACTGGAAGTGTCAGTCTGAGTCAATCCGTTGTCTAGCTACGGGCAAGGTGACTCCATTGGATGATGTGAACCCAGCTGATGACCCCTTTGGCCAAAGCTAAAGAACATTCTGGAAGATCAGGGAAAAGAAGGATATGAACACACACCTGGATGCCAGTCCCTTAGCGAAGCCTTGACTGCGATCTGCAGCAGAGCTCTGACCATGTGCTCCAAACTTGTTCATAAAAGCCCAGGGAGTGAGGGGGGCAAGCCATTCACCCCAGCAAGTCCACACTCAGCCTCTGATGAGCATCCCATCCAGGCCCAAGCACTATCCTCTCAGCCTGCATTCCCCAAAGCCAATCCAGCGAACCTGCACATCTTTGGGCTGTGGGAGGAAAGCAAAGCACCCGCAGTAGCCCATGGAGAGAAGGTGCAAACTCGACACAAACAGAAAGCCAAGGGAGGAATCAAAGTCAGGTCCCCGATGCTGCGAGGCAGCAGTGCTACCCACTGAGCCACCATGCCATCCCAGGAGATTCTCAGCAGGTTTTCAGCCATTGTGACTGTGCTGTCTCTTTCAGGGAATTCAGCTTTAATCCTGCAGATCCCCAAAAGTGCTGCGTAAGGCGAGAGGGAACACCCCACCAACTGAATCCAGATAAGCGGTTGTTGGCAAAGCAGATTAAGGACACACAAGGAAGAGTCAGACACCCCAGATGGGATTTGAACCCAGAACCCCTGGCTTAGGAGGCCAGTGCCTTATCCATTAGGCCACTGGGGCTGCACAGTTACATGCAGCATGGCAGACTTTAAATACTGCGCCCTGACCTCTCATTGTGTGTTTTTGTGGATTTTCTCCTCTCAATGCACTGTGAGGATCCAAGATGATGGTGATCTCGGACGATGGTGTTGCAGAGCTCGGCACCACAGCACAAGCGCCCAATCCGTTCCATCGCGATATCCTAGGAGTCTGAAAATGTTGTGGAGTCCCAGGACATTGTGAAAAATCAACTTTCCTGCGTTTTCTTCGTCCAGAGATGTTGAAGACGGATGGGGCAGTGTCCGAGGCCAGGCCCCCGGCCTAGCCTGCAGGATCCTTGGGCTCGATTGCCTACCAGGCCCTGGCCAAATCTCGCGCGATCTTGGTTAAGCAGATAGAGGAGAAGCTGGCCCCGATCTCTATCGTGCTGCAGAAGCATGAACAGCAGCTGGGAGACCTGGAAAAGAGGACGGATGAGGTTGGACACAGAGGCACAGCGGTGGAAGCTGATACCGGTTCCTCTAAGGATAGGATCCAAACATCGGAGGCTGAGGGCTGACCATACAGAGGTTTATAAAATCATGAGGAACATGAATAGGGTAAACAGCCAAGGTCTTTTCCCTGGTGTGTGGGAGTCCAGAACTAGAGGGCTTGGGTTTAGGGTGAGTGGGAAAAGATATAAAAGAGACCAAAGGGACAACATTTTCAGGCAGAAGGTGGTGTGTGTGTGTGTGGAATGAGCTGCCAGAGGAAGTGGTCGAGGCTGGTACAATTACATCATTTAAAAGGCATCTGGATGGGTATATGTATAGGAAGAGTTTGGAGGGAGATGGGCCGGGTGCTGGCAGGTGGGACTAGATTGGGTTGGGATATCTGTTCGACCGAGGGTGTGTTTGTGTGCTGTACATCTCTATGACTCGATGACTGGAAGTGTCAGTCTGAGTCAATCCGTTGTCTAGCTACGGGCAAGGTGACTCCATTGGATGATGTGAACACAGCTGATGACCCCTTTGGCCAAAGCTAAAGAACATTCTGGAAGATCAGGGAAAAGAAGGATATGAACACACACCTGGATGCCAGTCCCTTAGCGAAGCCTTGACTGCGATCTGCAGCAGAGCTCTGACCATGTGCTCCAAACTTGTTCATAAAAGCCCAGGGAGTGAGGGGGGCAAGCCATTCACCCCAGCAAGTCCACACTCAGCCTCTGATGAGCATCCCATCCAGGCCCAACCACTATCCTCTCAGCCTGCATTCCCCAAAGCCAATCCAGCGAACCTGCACATCTTTGGGCTGTGGGAGGAAAGCAAAGCACCCGCAGTAGCCCATGGAGAGAAGGTGCAAACTCGACACAAACAGAAAGCCAAGGGAGGAATCAAAGTCAGGTCCCCGATGCTGCGAGGCAGCAGTGCTACCCACTGAGCCACCATGCCATCTCCAGGAGATTCTCAGCAGGTTTTCAGCCATTGTGACTGTGCTGTCTCTTTCAGGGAATTCAGCTTTAATCCTGCAGATCCCCAAAAGTGCTGCGTAAGGCGAGAGGGAACACCCCATCCCATCAACTGAACGCAGATAAGCAGTTGTTGGCAAAGCAGATTAAGGACACACAAGGAAGAGTCAGACACCCCAGATGGGACTTGAACCCACAACCCCTGGCTTAGGAAGCCAGTGCCTTATCCATTAGGCCACTGGGGCTGCACAGTTACATGCAGCATGGCAGACTTTAAATACTGCGCCCTGACCTCTCATTGTGTGTTTTTGTGGATTTTCTCCTCTCAATGCACTGTGAGGATCCAAGATGATGGTGATCTCGGACGATGGTGTTGCAGAGCTCGGCACCACAGCACAAGCGCCCAATCCGTTCCATCGCGATATCCTAGGAGTCTGAAAATGTTGTGGAGTCCCAGGACATTGTGAAAAATCAACTTTCCTGCGTTTTCTTCGTCCAGAGATGTTGAAGACGGATGGGGCAGTGTCCGAGGCCAGGCCCCCGGCCTAGCCTGCAGGATCCTTGGGCTCGATTGCCTACCAGGCCCTGGCCAAATCTCGCGCGATCTTGGTTAAGCAGATAGAGGAGAAGCTGGCCCCGATCTCTATCGTGCTGCAGAAGCATGAACAGCAGCTGGGAGACCTGGAAAAGAGGACGGATGAGGTTGGACACAGAGGCACAGCGGTGGAAGCTGATACCGGTTCCTCTAAGGATAGGATCCAAGCATCGGAGGCTGAGGGCTGACCATACAGAGGTTTATAAAATCATGAGGAACATGAATAGGGTAAACAGCCAAGGTCTTTTCCCTGGTGTGTGGGAGTCCAGAACTAGAGGGCTTGGGTTTAGGGTGAGTGGGAAAAGATATAAAAGAGACCAAAGGGACAACATTTTCAGGCAGAAGGTGGTGTGTGTGTGTGTGGAATGAGCTGCCAGAGGAAGTGGTCGAGGCTGGTACAATTACATCATTTAAAAGGCATCTGGATGGGTATATGTATAGGAAGAGTTTGGAGGGAGATGGGCCGGGTGCTGGCAGGTGGGACTAGATTGGGTTGGGATATCTGTTCGACCGAGGGTGTGTTTGTGTGCTGTACATCTCTATGACTCGATGACTGGAAGTGTCAGTCTGAGTCAATCCGTTGTCTAGCTACGGGCAAGGTGACTCCATTGGATGATGTGAACACAGCTGATGACCCCTTTGGCCAAAGCTAAAGAACATTCTGGAAGATCAGGGAAAAGAAGGATATGAACACACACCTGGATGCCAGTCCCTTAGCGAAGCCTTGACTGCGATCTGCAGCAGAGCTCTGACCATGTGCTCCAAACTTGTTCATAAAAGCCCAGGGAGTGAGGGGGGCAAGCCATTCACCCCAGCAAGTCCACACTCAGCCTCTGATGAGCATCCCATCCAGGCCCAACCACTATCCTCTCAGCCTGCATTCCCCAAAGCCAATCCAGCGAACCTGCACATCCTTGGGCTGTGGGAGGAAAGCAAAGCACCCGCAGTAGCCCATGGAGAGAAGGTGCAAACTCGACACAAACAGAAAGCCAAGGGAGGAATCAAAGTCAGGTCCCCGATGCTGCGAGGCAGCAGTGCTACCCACTGAGCCACCATGCCAGCCCAGGAGATTCTCAGCAGGTTTTCAGCCATTGTGACTGTGCAGTCTCTTTCAGGGAATTCAGCTTTAATCCTGCAGATCCCCAAAAGTGCAGCGTAAGGCGAGAGGGAACACCCCACCTACTGAATCCAGATAAGCGGTTGTTGGCAAAGCAGATTAAGGACACACAAGGAAGAGTCAGACACCCCAGATGGGATTTGAACCCAGAACCCCTGGCTTAGGAAGCCAGTGCCTTATCCATTAGGCCACTGGGGCTGCACAGTTACATGCAGCATGGCAGACTTTAAATACTGCGCCCTGACCTCTCATTGTGTGTTTTTGTGGATTTTCTCCTCTCAATGCACTGTGAGGATCCAAGATGATGGTGATCTCGGACGATGGTGTTGCAGAGCTCGGCACCACAGCACAAGCGCCCAATCCGTTCCATCGCGATATCCTAGGAGTCTGAAAATGTTGTGGAGTCCCAGGACATTGTGAAAAATCAACTTTCCTGCGTTTTCTTCGTCCAGAGATGTTGAAGACGGATGGGGCAGTGTCCGAGGCCAGGCCCCCGGCCTAGCCTGCAGGATCCTTGGGCTCGATTGCCTACCAGGCCCTGGCCAAATCTCGCGCGATCTTGGTTAAGCAGATAGAGGAGAAGCTGGCCCCGATCTCTATCGTGCTGCAGAAGCATGAACAGCAGCTGGGAGACCTGGAAAAGAGGACGGATGAGGTTGGACACAGAGGCACAGCGGTGGAAGCTGATACCGGTTCCTCTAAGGATAGGATCCAAACATCGGAGGCTGAGGGCTGACCATACAGAGGTTTATAAAATCATGAGGAACATGAATAGGGTAAACAGCCAAGGTCTTTTCCCTGGTGTGTGGGAGTCCAGAACTAGAGGGCTTGGGTTTAGGGTGAGTGGGAAAAGATATAAAAGAGACCAAAGGGACAACATTTTCAGGCAGAAGGTGGTGTGTGTGTGTGTGGAATGAGCTGCCAGAGGAAGTGGTCGAGGCTGGTACAATTACATCATTTAAAAGGCATCTGGATGGGTATATGTATAGGAAGAGTTTGGAGGGAGATGGGCCGGGTGCTGGCAGGTGGGACTAGATTGGGTTGGGATATCTGTTCGACCGAGGGTGTGTTTGTGTGCTGTACATCTCTATGACTCGATGACTGGAAGTGTCAGTCTGAGTCAATCCGTTGTCTAGCTACGGGCAAGGTGACTCCATTGGATGATGTGAACACAGCTGATGACCCCTTTGGCCAAAGCTAAAGAACATTCTGGAAGATCAGGGAAAAGAAGGATATGAACACACACCTGGATGCCAGTCCCTTAGCGAAGCCTTGACTGCGATCTGCAGCAGAGCTCTGACCATGTGCTCCAAACTTGTTCATAAAAGCCCAGGGAGTGAGGGGGGCAAGCCATTCACCCCAGCAAGTCCACACTCAGCCTCTGATGAGCATCCCATCCAGGCCCAACCACTATCCTCTCAGCCTGCATTCCCCAAAGCCAATCCAGCGAACCTGCACATCTTTGGGCTGTGGGAGGAAAGCAAAGCACCCGCAGTAGCCCATGGAGAGAAGGTGCAAACTCGACACAAACAGAAAGGGAGGAATCAAAGTCAGGTCCCCGATGCTGCGAGGCAGCAGTGCTACCCACTGAGCCACCATGCCATCTCCAGGAGATTCTCAGCAGGTTTTCAGCCATTGTGACTGTGCTGTCTCTTTCAGGGAATTCAGCTTTAATCCTGCAGATTCCCAAAAGTGCTGCGTAAGGCGAGAGGGAACACACCACCAACCGAATCCAGATAAGCGGTTGTTGGCAAAGCAGATTAAGGACACACAAGGAAGAGTCAGACACCCCAGACGGGGCTAGAACCCACAACCCCTGGATAAAGAGGGCAGTGCCTTATCCATTAGGCCACTGGGGCTGCACAGTTACATGCAGCATGGCAGACTTTAAATACTGCGCCCTGACCTCTCATTGTGTGTTTTTGTGGATTTTCTCCTCTCAATGCACTGTGAGGATCCAAGATGATGGTGATCTCGGACGATGGTGTTGCAGAGCTCGGCACCACAGCACAAGCGCCCAATCCGTTCCATCGCGATATCCTAGGAGTCTGAAAATGTTGTGGAGTCCCAGGACATTGTGAAAAATCAACTTTCCTGCGTTTTCTTCGTCCAGAGATGTTGAAGACGGATGGGGCAGTGTCCGAGGCCAGGCCCCCGGCCTAGCCTGCAGGATCCTTGGGCTCGATTGCCTACCAGGCCCTGGCCAAATCTCGCGCGATCTTGGTTAAGCAGATAGAGGAGAAGCTGGCCCCGATCTCTATCGTGCTGCAGAAGCATGAACAGCAGCTGGGAGACCTGGAAAAGAGGACGGATGAGGTTGGACACAGAGGCACAGCGGTGGAAGCTGATACCGGTTCCTCTAAGGATAGGATCCAAGCATCGGAGGCTGAGGGCTGACCATACAGAGGTTTATAAAATCATGAGGAACATGAATAGGGTAAACAGCCAAGGTCTTTTCCCTGGTGTGTGGGAGTCCAGAACTAGAGGGCTTGGGTTTAGGGTGAGTGGGAAAAGATATAAAAGAGACCAAAGGGACAACATTTTCAGGCAGAAGGTGGTGTGTGTGTGTGTGGAATGAGCTGCCAGAGGAAGTGGTCGAGGCTGGTACAATTACATCATTTAAAAGGCATCTGGATGGGTATATGTATAGGAAGAGTTTGGAGGGAGATGGGCCGGGTGCTGGCAGGTGGGACTAGATTGGGTTGGGATATCTGTTCGACCGAGGGTGTGTTTGTGTGCTGTACATCTCTATGACTCGATGACTGGAAGTGTCAGTCTGAGTCAATCCGTTGTCTAGCTACGGGCAAGGTGACTCCATTGGATGATGTGAACACAGCTGATGACCCCTTTGGCCAAAGCTAAAGAACATTCTGGAAGATCAGGGAAAAGAAGGATATGAACACACACCTGGATGCCAGTCCCTTAGCGAAGCCTTGACTGCGATCTGCAGCAGAGCTCTGACCATGTGCTCCAAACTTGTTCATAAAAGCCCAGGGAGTGAGGGGGACAAGCCATTCACCCCAGCAAGTCCACACTCAGCCTCTGATGAGCATCCCATCCAGGCCCAAGCACTATCCTCTCAGCCTGCATTCCCCAAAGCCAATCCAGCGAACCTGCACATCTTTGGGCTGTGGGAGGAAAGCAAAGCACCCGCAGTAGCCCATGGAGAGAAGGTGCAAACTCGACACAAACAGAAAGCCAAGGGAGGAATCAAAGTCAGGTCCCCGATGCTGCGAGGCAGCAGTGCTACCCACTGAGCCACCATGCCATCTCCAGGAGATTCTCAGCAGGTTTTCAGCCATTGTGACTGTGCAGTCTCTTTCAGGGAATTCAGCTTTAATCCTGCAGATCCCCAAAAGTGCAGCGTAAGGCGAGAGGGAACACCCCACCTACGGAATCCAGATAAGCGGTTGTTGGCAAAGCAGACTAAGGACACACAAGGAAGAGTCAGACACCCCAGATGGGACTTGAACCCACAACCCCTGGCTTAGGAGCCAGTGCCTTATCCATTAGGCCACTGGGGCTGCACAGCTACATACAGCATGGCAGACTTTAAATACTGCGCCCTGACCTCTCATTGTGTGTTTTTGTGGATTTTCTCCTCTCAATGCACTGTGAGGATCCAAGATGGTGGTGATCTCGGACGATGGTGTTGCAGAGCTCGGCACCACAGCACAAGCGCCCAATCCGTTCCATCGCGATATCCTAGGAGTCTGAAAATGTTGTGGAGTCCCAGGACATTGTGAAAAATCAACTTTCCTGCGTTTTCTTCGTCCAGAGATGTTGAAGACGGATGGGGCAGTGTCCGAGGCCAGGCCCCCGGCCTAGCCTGCAGGATCCTTGGGCTCGATTGCCTACCAGGCCCTGGCCAAATCTCGCGCGATCTTGGTTAAGCAGATAGAGGAGAAGCTGGCCCCGATCTCTATCGTGCTGCAGAAGCATGAACAGCAGCTGGGAGACCTGGAAAAGAGGACGGATGAGGTTGGACACAGAGGCACAGCGGTGGAAGCTGATACCGGTTCCTCTAAGGATAGGATCCAAACATCGGAGGCTGAGGGCTGACCATACAGAGGTTTATAAAATCATGAGGAACATGAATAGGGTAAACAGCCAAGGTCTTTTCCCTGGTGTGTGGGAGTCCAGAACTAGAGGGCTTGGGTTTAGGGTGAGTGGGAAAAGATATAAAAGAGACCAAAGGGACAACATTTTCAGGCAGAAGGTGGTGTGTGTGTGTGTGGAATGAGCTGCCAGAGGAAGTGGTCGAGGCTGGTACAATTACATCATTTAAAAGGCATCTGGATGGGTATATGTATAGGAAGAGTTTGGAGGGAGATGGGCCGGGTGCTGGCAGGTGGGACTAGATTGGGTTGGGATATCTGTTCGACCGAGGGTGTGTTTGTGTGCTGTACATCTCTATGACTCGATGACTGGAAGTGTCAGTCTGAGTCAATCCGTTGTCTAGCTACGGGCAAGGTGACTCCATTGGATGATGTGAACACAGCTGATGACCCCTTTGGCCAAAGCTAAAGAACATTCTGGAAGATCAGGGAAAAGAAGGATATGAACACACACCTGGATGCCAGTCCCTTAGCGAAGCCTTGACTGCGATCTGCAGCAGAGCTCTGACCATGTGCTCCAAACTTGTTCATAAAAGCCCAGGGAGTGAGGGGGGCAAGCCATTCACCCCAGCAAGTCCACACTCAGCCTCTGATGAGCATCCCATCCAGGCCCAAGCACTATCCTCTCAGCCTGCATTCCCCAAAGCCAATCCAGCGAACCTGCACATCTTTGGGCTGTGGGAGGAAAGCAAAGCACCCGCAGTAGCCCATGGAGAGAAGGTGCAAACTCGACACAAACAGAAAGCCAAGGGAGGAATCAAAGTCAGGTCCCCGATGCTGCGAGGCAGCAGTGCTACCCACTGAGCCACCATGCCATCTCCAGGAGATTCTCAGCAGGTTTTCAGCCATTGTGACTGTGCTGTCTCTTTCAGGGAATTCAGCTTTAATCCTGCAGATCCCCAAAAGTGCTGCGTAAGGCGAGAGGGAACACCCCACCAACTGAATCCAGATAAGCGGTTGTTGGCAAAGCAGATTAAGGACACACAAGGAAGAGTCAGACACCCCAGATGGGACTAGAACCCACAACCCCTGGCTTAGGAAGCCAGTGCCTTATCCATTAGGCCACTGGGGCTGCACAGCTACATAGAGCATGGCAGACTTTAAATACTGCGCCCTGACCTCTCATTGTGTGTTTTTGTGGATTTTCTCCTCTCAATGCACTGTGAGGATCCAAGATGATGGTGATCTCGGACGATGGTGTTGCAGAGCTCGGCACCACAGCACAAGCGCCCAATCCGTTCCATCGCGATATCCTAGGAGTCTGAAAATGTTGTGGAGTCCCAGGACATTGTGAAAAATCAACTTTCCTGCGTTTTCTTCGTCCAGAGATGTTGAAGACGGATGGGGCAGTGTCCGAGGCCAGGCCCCCGGCCTAGCCTGCAGGATCCTTGGGCTCGATTGCCTACCAGGCCCTGGCCAAATCTCGCGCGATCTTGGTTAAGCAGATAGAGGAGAAGCTGGCCCCGATCTCTATCGTGCTGCAGAAGCATGAACAGCAGCTGGGAGACCTGGAAAAGAGGACGGATGAGGTTGGACACAGAGGCACAGCGGTGGAAGCTGATACCGGTTCCTCTAAGGATAGGATCCAAACATCGGAGGCTGAGGGCTGACCATACAGAGGTTTATAAAATCATGAGGAACATGAATAGGGTAAACAGCCAAGGTCTTTTCCCTGGTGTGTGGGAGTCCAGAACTAGAGGGCTTGGGTTTAGGGTGAGTGGGAAAAGATATAAAAGAGACCAAAGGGACAACATTTTCAGGCAGAAGGTGGTGTGTGTGTGTGTGGAATGAGCTGCCAGAGGAAGTGGTCGAGGCTGGTACAATTACATCATTTAAAAGGCATCTGGATGGGTATATGTATAGGAAGAGTTTGGAGGGAGATGGGCCGGGTGCTGGCAGGTGGGACTAGATTGGGTTGGGATATCTGTTCGACCGAGGGTGTGTTTGTGTGCTGTACATCTCTATGACTCGATGACTGGAAGTGTCAGTCTGAGTCAATCCGTTGTCTAGCTACGGGCAAGGTGACTCCATTGGATGATGTGAACACAGCTGATGACCCCTTTGGCCAAAGCTAAAGAACATTCTGGAAGATCAGGGAAAAGAAGGATATGAACACACACCTGGATGCCAGTCCCTTAGCGAAGCCTTGACTGCGATCTGCAGCAGAGCTCTGACCATGTGCTCCAAACTTGTTCATAAAAGCCCAGGGAGTGAGGGGGACAAGCCATTCACCCCAGCAAGTCCACACTCAGCCTCTGATGAGCATCCCATCCAGGCCCAAGCACTATCCTCTCAGCCTGCATTCCCCAAAGCCAATCCAGCGAACCTGCACATCTTTGGGCTGTGGGAGGAAAGCAAAGCACCCGCAGTAGCCCATGGAGAGAAGGTGCAAACTCGACACAAACAGAAAGCCAAGGGAGGAATCAAAGTCAGGTCCCCGATGCTGCGAGGCAGCAGTGCTACCCACTGAGCCACCATGCCATCTCCAGGAGATTCTCAGCAGGTTTTCAGCCATTGTGACTGTGCAGTCTCTTTCAGGGAATTCAGCTTTAATCCTGCAGATTCCCAAAAGTGCAGCGTAAGGCGAGAGGGAACACCCCACCTACGGAATCCAGATAAGCGGTTGTTGGCAAAGCAGACTAAGGACACACAAGGAAGAGTCAGACGCCCCAGATGGGACTTGAACCCACAACCCCGGACTTAGGGAGCCAGTGCCTTATCCATTAGGCCACTGGGGCTGCACAGCTACATACAGCATGGCAGACTTTAAATACTGCGCCCTGACCTCTCATTGTGTGTTTTTGTGGATTTTCTCCTCTCAATGCACTGTGAGGATCCAAGATGATGGTGATCTCGGACGATGGTGTTGCAGAGCTCGGCACCACAGCACAAGCGCCCAATCCGTTCCATCGCGATATCCTAGGAGTCTGAAAATGTTGTGGAGTCCCAGGACATTGTGAAAAATCAACTTTCCTGCGTTTTCTTCGTCCAGAGATGTTGAAGACGGATGGGGCAGTGTCCGAGGCCAGGCCCCCGGCCTAGCCTGCAGGATCCTTGGGCTCGATTGCCTACCAGGCCCTGGCCAAATCTCGCGCGATCTTGGTTAAGCAGATAGAGGAGAAGCTGGCCCCGATCTCTATCGTGCTGCAGAAGCATGAACAGCAGCTGGGAGACCTGGAAAAGAGGACGGATGAGGTTGGACACAGAGGCACAGCGGTGGAAGCTGATACCGGTTCCTCTAAGGATAGGATCCAAGCATCGGAGGCTGAGGGCTGACCATACAGAGGTTTATAAAATCATGAGGAACATGAATAGGGTAAACAGCCAAGGTCTTTTCCCTGGTGTGTGGGAGTCCAGAACTAGAGGGCTTGGGTTTAGGGTGAGTGGGAAAAGATATAAAAGAGACCAAAGGGACAACATTTTCAGGCAGAAGGTGGTGTGTGTGTGTGTGTGGAATGAGCTGCCAGAGGAAGTGGTCGAGGCTGGTACAATTACATCATTTAAAAGGCATCTGGATGGGTATATGTATAGGAAGAGTTTGGAGGGAGATGGGCCGGGTGCTGGCAGGTGGGACTAGATTGGGTTGGGATATCTGTTCGACCGAGGGTGTGTTTGTGTGCTGTACATCTCTATGACTCGATGACTGGAAGTGTCAGTCTGAGTCAATCCGTTGTCTAGCTACGGGCAAGGTGACTCCATTGGATGATGTGAACACAGCTGATGACCCCTTTGGCCAAAGCTAAAGAACATTCTGGAAGATCAGGGAAAAGAAGGATATGAACACACACCTGGATGCCAGTCCCTTAGCGAAGCCTTGACTGCGATCTGCAGCAGAGCTCTGACCATGTGCTCCAAACTTGTTCATAAAAGCCCAGGGAGTGAGGGGGGCAAGCCATTCACCCCAGCAAGTCCACACTCAGCCTCTGATGAGCATCCCATCCAGGCCCAAGCACTATCCTCTCAGCCTGCATTCCCCAAAGCCAATCCAGCGAACCTGCACATCTTTGGGCTGTGGGAGGAAAGCAAAGCACCCGCAGTAGCCCATGGAGAGAAGGTGCAAACTCGACACAAACAGAAAGCCAAGGGAGGAATCAAAGTCAGGTCCCCGATGCTGCGAGGCAGCAGTGCTACCCACTGAGCCACCATGCCATCTCCAGGAGATTCTCAGCAGGTTTTCAGCCATTGTGACTGTGCTGTCTCTTTCAGGGAATTCAGCTTTAATCCTGCAGATCCCCAAAAGTGCTGCGTAAGGCGAGAGGGAACACCCCACCAACTGAATCCAGATAAGCGGTTGTTGGCAAAGCAGATTAAGGACACACAAGGAAGAGTCAGACACCCCAGATGGGACTAGAACCCACAACCCCTGGCTTAGGAAGCCAGTGCCTTATCCATTAGGCCACTGGGGCTGCACAGCTACATAGAGCATGGCAGACTTTAAATACTGCGCCCTGACCTCTCATTGTGTGTTTTTGTGGATTTTCTCCTCTCAATGCACTGTGAGGATCCAAGATGGTGGTGATCTCGGACGATGGTGTTGCAGAGCTCGGCACCACAGCACAAGCGCCCAATCCGTTCCATCGCGATATCCTAGGAGTCTGAAAATGTTGTGGAGTCCCAGGACATTGTGAAAAATCAACTTTCCTGCGTTTTCTTCGTCCAGAGATGTTGAAGACGGATGGGGCAGTGTCCGAGGCCAGGCCCCCGGCCTAGCCTGCAGGATCCTTGGGCTCGATTGCCTACCAGGCCCTGGCCAAATCTCGCGCGATCTTGGTTAAGCAGATAGAGGAGAAGCTGGCCCCGATCTCTATCGTGCTGCAGAAGCATGAACAGCAGCTGGGAGACCTGGAAAAGAGGACGGATGAGGTTGGACACAGAGGCACAGCGGTGGAAGCTGATACCGGTTCCTCTAAGGATAGGATCCAAACATCGGAGGCTGAGGGCTGACCATACAGAGGTTTATAAAATCATGAGGAACATGAATAGGGTAAACAGCCAAGGTCTTTTCCCTGGTGTGTGGGAGTCCAGAACTAGAGGGCTTGGGTTTAGGGTGAGTGGGAAAAGATATAAAAGAGACCAAAGGGACAACATTTTCAGGCAGAAGGTGGTGTGTGTGTGTGTGGAATGAGCTGCCAGAGGAAGTGGTCGAGGCTGGTACAATTACATCATTTAAAAGGCATCTGGATGGGTATATGTATAGGAAGAGTTTGGAGGGAGATGGGCCGGGTGCTGGCAGGTGGGACTAGATTGGGTTGGGATATCTGTTCGACCGAGGGTGTGTTTGTGTGCTGTACATCTCTATGACTCGATGACTGGAAGTGTCAGTCTGAGTCAATCCGTTGTCTAGCTACGGGCAAGGTGACTCCATTGGATGATGTGAACACAGCTGATGACCCCTTTGGCCAAAGCTAAAGAACATTCTGGAAGATCAGGGAAAAGAAGGATATGAACACACACCTGGATGCCAGTCCCTTAGCGAAGCCTTGACTGCGATCTGCAGCAGAGCTCTGACCATGTGCTCCAAACTTGTTCATAAAAGCCCAGGGAGTGAGGGGGACAAGCCATTCACCCCAGCAAGTCCACACTCAGCCTCTGATGAGCATCCCATCCAGGCCCAAGCACTATCCTCTCAGCCTGCATTCCCCAAAGCCAATCCAGCGAACCTGCACATCTTTGGGCTGTGGGAGGAAAGCAAAGCACCCGCAGTAGCCCATGGAGAGAAGGTGCAAACTCGACACAAACAGAAAGCCAAGGGAGGAATCAAAGTCAGGTCCCCGATGCTGCGAGGCAGCAGTGCTACCCACTGAGCCACCATGCCATCTCCAGGAGATTCTCAGCAGGTTTTCAGCCATTGTGACTGTGCAGTCTCTTTCAGGGAATTCAGCTTTAATCCTGCAGATTCCCAAAAGTGCAGCGTAAGGCGAGAGGGAACACCCCACCTACGGAATCCAGATAAGCGGTTGTTGGCAAAGCAGACTAAGGACACACAAGGAAGAGTCAGACGCCCCAGATGGGACTTGAACCCACAACCCCGGACTTAGGGAGCCAGTGCCTTATCCATTAGGCCACTGGGGCTGCACAGCTACATACAGCATGGCAGACTTTAAATACTGCGCCCTGACCTCTCATTGTGTGTTTTTGTGGATTTTCTCCTCTCAATGCACTGTGAGGATCCAAGATGGTGGTGATCTCGGACGATGGTGTTGCAGAGCTCGGCACCACAGCACAAGCGCCCAATCCGTTCCATCGCGATATCCTAGGAGTCTGAAAATGTTGTGGAGTCCCAGGACATTGTGAAAAATCAACTTTCCTGCGTTTTCTTCGTCCAGAGATGTTGAAGACGGATGGGGCAGTGTCCGAGGCCAGGCCCCCGGCCTAGCCTGCAGGATCCTTGGGCTCGATTGCCTACCAGGCCCTGGCCAAATCTCGCGCGATCTTGGTTAAGCAGATAGAGGAGAAGCTGGCCCCGATCTCTATCGTGCTGCAGAAGCATGAACAGCAGCTGGGAGACCTGGAAAAGAGGACGGATGAGGTTGGACACAGAGGCACAGCGGTGGAAGCTGATACCGGTTCCTCTAAGGATAGGATCCAAGCATCGGAGGCTGAGGGCTGACCATACAGAGGTTTATAAAATCATGAGGAACATGAATAGGGTAAACAGCCAAGGTCTTTTCCCTGGTGTGTGGGAGTCCAGAACTAGAGGGCTTGGGTTTAGGGTGAGTGGGAAAAGATATAAAAGAGACCAAAGGGACAACATTTTCAGGCAGAAGGTGGTGTGTGTGTGTGTGTGGAATGAGCTGCCAGAGGAAGTGGTCGAGGCTGGTACAATTACATCATTTAAAAGGCATCTGGATGGGTATATGTATAGGAAGAGTTTGGAGGGAGATGGGCCGGGTGCTGGCAGGTGGGACTAGATTGGGTTGGGATATCTGTTCGACCGAGGGTGTGTTTGTGTGCTGTACATCTCTATGACTCGATGACTGGAAGTGTCAGTCTGAGTCAATCCGTTGTCTAGCTACGGGCAAGGTGACTCCATTGGATGATGTGAACACAGCTGATGACCCCTTTGGCCAAAGCTAAAGAACATTCTGGAAGATCAGGGAAAAGAAGGATATGAACACACACCTGGATGCCAGTCCCTTAGCGAAGCCTTGACTGCGATCTGCAGCAGAGCTCTGACCATGTGCTCCAAACTTGTTCATAAAAGCCCAGGGAGTGAGGGGGGCAAGCCATTCACCCCAGCAAGTCCACACTCAGCCTCTGATGAGCATCCCATCCAGGCCCAAGCACTATCCTCTCAGCCTGCATTCCCCAAAGCCAATCCAGCGAACCTGCACATCTTTGGGCTGTGGGAGGAAAGCAAAGCACCCGCAGTAGCCCATGGAGAGAAGGTGCAAACTCGACACAAACAGAAAGCCAAGGGAGGAATCAAAGTCAGGTCCCCGATGCTGCGAGGCAGCAGTGCTACCCACTGAGCCACCATGCCATCTCCAGGAGATTCTCAGCAGGTTTTCAGCCATTGTGACTGTGCTGTCTCTTTCAGGGAATTCAGCTTTAATCCTGCAGATCCCCAAAAGTGCTGCGTAAGGCGAGAGGGAACACCCCACCAACTGAATCGAGATAAGCGGTTGTTGGCAAAGCAGATTAAGGACACACAAGGAAGAGTCAGACACCCCAGATGGGACTTGAACCCACAACCCCTGGCTTAGGAAGCCAGTGCCTTATCCATTAGGCCACTGGGGCTGCACAGTTACATGCAGCATGGCAGACTTTAAATACTGCGCCCTGACCTCTCATTGTGTGTTTTTGTGGATTTTCTCCTCTCAATGCACTGTGAGGATCCAAGATGATGGTGATCTCGGACGATGGTGTTGCAGAGCTCGGCACCACAGCACAAGCGCCCAATCCGTTCCATCGCGATATCCTAGGAGTCTGAAAATGTTGTGGAGTCCCAGGACATTGTGAAAAATCAACTTTCCTGCGTTTTCTTCGTCCAGAGATGTTGAAGACGGATGGGGCAGTGTCTGAGGCCAGGCCCCCGGCCTAGCCTGCAGGATCCTTGGGCTCGATTGCCTACCAGGCCCTGGCCAAATCTCGCGCGATCTTGGTTAAGCAGATAGAGGAGAAGCTGGCCCCGATCTCTATCGTGCTGCAGAAGCATGAACAGCAGCTGGGAGACCTGGAAAAGAGGACGGATGAGGTTGGACACAGAGGCACAGCGGTGGAAGCTGATACCGGTTCCTCTAAGGATAGGATCCAAGCATCGGAGGCTGAGGGCTGACCATACAGAGGTTTATAAAATCATGAGGAACATGAATAGGGTAAACAGCCAAGGTCTTTTCCCTGGTGTGTGGGAGTCCAGAACTAGAGGGCTTGGGTTTAGGGTGAGTGGGAAAAGATATAAAAGAGACCAAAGGGACAACATTTTCAGGCAGAAGGTGGTGTGTGTGTGTGTGGAATGAGCTGCCAGAGGAAGTGGTCGAGGCTGGTACAATTACATCATTTAAAAGGCATCTGGATGGGTATATGTATAGGAAGAGTTTGGAGGGAGATGGTCCGGGTGCTGGCAGGTGGGACTAGATTGGGTTGGGATATCTGTTCGACCGAGGGTGTGTTTGTGTGCTGTACATCTCTATGACTCGATGACTGGAAGTGTCAGTCTGAGTCAATCCGTTGTCTAGCTACGGGCAAGGTGACTCCATTGGATGATGTGAACACAGCTGATGACCCCTTTGGCCAAAGCTAAAGAACATTCTGGAAGATCAGGGAAAAGAAGGATATGAACACACACCTGGATGCCAGTCCCTTAGCGAAGCCTTGACTGCGATCTGCAGCAGAGCTCTGACCATGTGCTCCAAACTTGTTCATAAAAGCCCAGGGAGTGAGGGGGGCAAGCCATTCACCCCAGCAAGTCCACACTCAGCCTCTGATGAGCATCCCATCCAGGCCCAAGCACTATCCTCTCAGCCTGCATTCCCCAAAGCCAATCCAGCGAACCTGCACATCTTTGGGCTGTGGGAGGAAAGCAAAGCACCCGCAGTAGCCCATGGAGAGAAGGTGCAAACTCGACACAAACAGAAAGCCAAGGGAGGAATCAAAGTCAGGTCCCCGATGCTGCGAGGCAGCAGTGCTACCCACTGAGCCACCATGCCATCTCCAGGAGATTCTCAGCAGGTTTTCAGCCATTGTGACTGTGCTGTCTCTTTCAGGGAATTCAGCTTTAATCCTGCAGATCCCCAAAAGTGCTGCGTAAGGCGAGAGGGAACACCCCACCAACTGAATCCAGATAAGCAGTTGTTGGCAAAGCAGATTAAGGACACACAAGGAAGAGTCAGACACCCCAGATGGGACTTGAACCCACAACCCCTGGCTTAGGAAGCCAGTGCCTTATCCATTAGGCCACTGGGGCTGCACAGTTACATGCAGCATGGCAGACTTTAAATACTGCGCCCTGACCTCTCATTGTGTGTTTTTGTGGATTTTCTCCTCTCAATGCACTGTGAGGATCCAAGATGATGGTGATCTCGGACGATGGTGTTGCAGAGCTCGGCACCACAGCACAAGCGCCCAAACCGTTCCATCGCGATATCCTAGGAGTCTGAAAATGTTGTGGAGTCCCAGGACATTGTGAAAAATCAACTTTCCTGCGTTTTCTTCGTCCAGAGATGTTGAAGACGGATGGGGCAGTGTCCGAGGCCAGGCCCCCGGCCTAGCCTGCAGGATCCTTGGGCTCGATTGCCTACCAGGCCCTGGCCAAATCTCGCGCGATCTTGGTTAAGCAGATAGAGGAGAAGCTGGCCCCGATCTCTATCGTGCTGTAGAAGCATGAACAGCAGCTGGGAGACCTGGAAAAGAGGACGGATGAGGTTGGACACAGAGGCACAGCGGTGGAAGCTGATACCGGTTCCTCTAAGGATAGGATCCAAACATCGGAGGCTGAGGGCTGACCATACAGAGGTTTATAAAATCATGAGGAACATGAATAGGGTAAACAGCCAAGGTCTTTTCCCTGGTGTGTGGGAGTCCAGAACTAGAGGGCTTGGGTTTAGGGTGAGTGGGAAAAGATATAAAAGAGACCAAAGGGACAACATTTTCAGGCAGAAGGTGGTGTGTGTGTGTGTGGAATGAGCTGCCAGAGGAAGTGGTCGAGGCTGGTACAATTACATCATTTAAAAGGCATCTGGATGGGTATATGTATAGGAAGAGTTTGGAGGGAGATGGGCCGGGTGCTGGCAGGTGGGACTAGATTGGGTTGGGATATCTGTTCGACCGAGGGTGTGTTTGTGTGCTGTACATCTCTATGACTCGATGACTGGAAGTGTCAGTCTGAGTCAATCCGTTGTCTAGCTACGGGCAAGGTGACTCCATTGGATGATGTGAACACAGCTGATGACCCCTTTGGCCAAAGCTAAAGAACATTCTGGAAGATCAGGGAAAAGAAGGATATGAACACACACCTGGATGCCAGTCCCTTAGCGAAGCCTTGACTGCGATCTGCAGCAGAGCTCTGACCATGTGCTCCAAACTTGTTCATAAAAGCCCAGGGAGTGAGGGGGGCAAGCCATTCACCCCAGCAAGTCCACACTCAGCCTCTGATGAGCATCCCATCCAGGCCCAAGCACTATCCTCTCAGCCTGCATTCCCCAAAGCCAATCCAGCGAACCTGCACATCTTTGGGCTGTGGGAGGAAAGCAAAGCACCCGCAGTAGCCCATGGAGAGAAGGTGCAAACTCGACACAAACAGAAAGCCAAGGGAGGAATCAAAGTCAGGTCCCCGATGCTGCGAGGCAGCAGTGCTACCCACTGAGCCACCATGCCATCTCCAGGAGATTCTCAGCAGGTTTTCAGCCATTGTGACTGTGCTGTCTCTTTCAGGGAATTCAGCTTTAATCCTGCAGATCCCCAAAAGTGCTGCGTAAGGCGAGAGGGAACACCCCACCAACAGAATCCAGATAAGCGGTTGTTGGCAAAGCAGATTAAGGACACACAAGGAAGAGTCAGACACCCCAGATGGGACTTGAACCCACAACCCCTGGCTTAGGAAGCCAGTGCCTTATCCATTAGGCCACTGGGGCTGCACAGCTACATACAGCATGGCAGACTTTAAATACTGCGCCCTGACCTCTCATTGTGTGTTTTTGTGGATTTTCTCCTCTCAATGCACTGTGAGGATCCAAGATGATGGTGATCTCGGACGATGGTGTTGCAGAGCTCGGCACCACAGCACAAGCGCCCAATCCGTTCCATCGCGATATCCTAGGAGTCTGAAAATGTTGTGGAGTCCCAGGACATTGTGAAAAATCAACTTTCCTGCGTTTTCTTCGTCCAGAGATGTTGAAGACGGATGGGGCAGTGTCCGAGGCCAGGCCCCCGGCCTAGCCTGCAGGATCCTTGGGCTCGATTGCCTACCAGGCCCTGGCCAAATCTCGCGCGATCTTGGTTAAGCAGATAGAGGAGAAGCTGGCCCCGATCTCTATCGTGCTGCAGAAGCATGAACAGCAGCTGGGAGACCTGGAAAAGAGGACGGATGAGGTTGGACACAGAGGCACAGCGGTGGAAGCTGATACCGGTTCCTCTAAGGATAGGATCCAAACATCGGAGGCTGAGGGCTGACCATACAGAGGTTTATAAAATCATGAGGAACATGAATAGGGTAAACAGCCAAGGTCTTTTCCCTGGTGTGTGGGAGTCCAGAACTAGAGGGCTTGGGTTTAGGGTGAGTGGGAAAAGATATAAAAGAGACCAAAGGGACAACATTTTCAGGCAGAAGGTGGTGTGTGTGTGTGTGTGTGGAATGAGCTGCCAGAGGAAGTGGTCGAGGCTGGTACAATTACATCATTTAAAAGGCATCTGGATGGGTATATGTATAGGAAGAGTTTGGAGGGAGATGGGCCGGGTGCTGGCAGGTGGGACTAGATTGGGTTGGGATATCTGTTCGACCGAGGGTGTGTTTGTGTGCTGTACATCTCTATGACTCGATGACTGGAAGTGTCAGTCTGAGTCAATCCGTTGTCTAGCTACGGGCAAGGTGACTCCATTGGATGATGTGAACACAGCTGATGACCCCTTTGGCCAAAGCTAAAGAACATTCTGGAAGATCAGGGAAAAGAAGGATATGAACACACACCTGGATGCCAGTCCCTTAGCGAAGCCTTGACTGCGATCTGCAGCAGAGCTCTGACCATGTGCTCCAAACTTGTTCATAAAAGCCCAGGGAGTGAGGGGGGCAAGCCATTCACCCCAGCAAGTCCACACTCAGCCTCTGATGAGCATCCCATCCAGGCCCAAGCACTATCCTCTCAGCCTGCATTCCCCAAAGCCAATCCAGCGAACCTGCACATCTTTGGGCTGTGGGAGGAAAGCAAAGCACCCGCAGTAGCCCATGGAGAGAAGGTGCAAACTCGACACAAACAGAAAGCCAAGGGAGGAATCAAAGTCAGGTCCCCGATGCTGCGAGGCAGCAGTGCTACCCACTGAGCCACCATGCCATCTCCAGGAGATTCTCAGCAGGTTTTCAGCCATTGTGACTGTGCTGTCTCTTTCAGGGAATTCAGCTTTAATCCTGCAGATCCCCAAAAGTGCTGCGTAAGGCGAGAGGGAACACCCCACCAACTGAATCCAGATAAGCGGTTGTTGGCAAAGCAGATTAAGGACACACAAGGAAGAGTCAGACACCCCAGATGGGACTTGAACCCACAACCCCTGGCTTAGGAAGCCAGTGCCTTATCCATTAGGCCACTGGGGCTGCACAGTTACATGCAGCATGGCAGACTTTAAATACTGCGCCCTGACCTCTCATTGTGTGTTTTTGTGGATTTTCTCCTCTCAATGCACTGTGAGGATCCAAGATGATGGTGATCTCGGACGATGGTGTTGCAGAGCTCGGCACCACAGCACAAGCGCCCAATCCGTTCCATCGCGATATCCTAGGAGTCTGAAAATGTTGTGGAGTCCCAGGACATTGTGAAAAATCAACTTTCCTGCGTTTTCTTCGTCCAGAGATGTTGAAGACGGATGGGGCAGTGTCTGAGGCCAGGCCCCCGGCCTAGCCTGCAGGATCCTTGGGCTCGATTGCCTACCAGGCCCTGGCCAAATCTCGCGCGATCTTGGTTAAGCAGATAGAGGAGAAGCTGGCCCCGATCTCTATCGTGCTGCAGAAGCATGAACAGCAGCTGGGAGACCTGGAAAAGAGGACGGATGAGGTTGGACACAGAGGCACAGCGGTGGAAGCTGATACCGGTTCCTCTAAGGATAGGATCCAAGCATCGGAGGCTGAGGGCTGACCATACAGAGGTTTATAAAATCATGAGGAACATGAATAGGGTAAACAGCCAAGGTCTTTTCCCTGGTGTGTGGGAGTCCAGAACTAGAGGGCTTGGGTTTAGGGTGAGTGGGAAAAGATATAAAAGAGACCAAAGGGACAACATTTTCAGGCAGAAGGTGGTGTGTGTGTGTGTGGAATGAGCTGCCAGAGGAAGTGGTCGAGGCTGGTACAATTACATCATTTAAAAGGCATCTGGATGGGTATATGTATAGGAAGAGTTTGGAGGGAGATGGTCCGGGTGCTGGCAGGTGGGACTAGATTGGGTTGGGATATCTGTTCGACCGAGGGTGTGTTTGTGTGCTGTACATCTCTATGACTCGATGACTGGAAGTGTCAGTCTGAGTCAATCCGTTGTCTAGCTACGGGCAAGGTGACTCCATTGGATGATGTGAACACAGCTGATGACCCCTTTGGCCAAAGCTAAAGAACATTCTGGAAGATCAGGGAAAAGAAGGATATGAACACACACCTGGATGCCAGTCCCTTAGCGAAGCCTTGACTGCGATCTGCAGCAGAGCTCTGACCATGTGCTCCAAACTTGTTCATAAAAGCCCAGGGAGTGAGGGGGACAAGCCATTCACCCCAGCAAGTCCACACTCAGCCTCTGATGAGCATCCCATCCAGGCCCAAGCACTATCCTCTCAGCCTGCATTCCCCAAAGCCAATCCAGCGAACCTGCACATCTTTGGGCTGTGGGAGGAAAGCAAAGCACCCGCAGTAGCCCATGGAGAGAAGGTGCAAACTCGACACAAACAGAAAGCCAAGGGAGGAATCAAAGTCAGGTCCCCGATGCTGCGAGGCAGCAGTGCTACCCACTGAGCCACCATGCCATCTCCAGGAGATTCTCAGCAGGTTTTCAGCCATTGTGACTGTGCAGTCTCTTTCAGGGAATTCAGCTTTAATCCTGCAGATCCCCAAAAGTGCAGCGTAAGGCGAGAGGGAACACCCCACCTACTGAATCCAGATAAGCGGTTGTTGGCAAAGCAGATTAAGGAGACACAAGGAAGAGTCAGACACCCCAGATGGGACTTGAACCCACAACCCCTGGCTTAGGAAGCCAGTGCCTTATCCATTAGGCCACTGGGGCTGCACAGTTGCATGCAGCATGGCAGACTTTAAATACTGCGCCCTGACCTCTCATTGTGTGTTTTTGTGGATTTTCTCCTCTCAATGCACTGTGAGGATCCAAGATGATGGTGATCTCGGACGATGGTGTTGCAGAGCTCGGCACCACAGCACAAGCGCCCAATCCGTTCCATCGCGATATCCTAGGAGTCTGAAAATGTTGTGGAGTCCCAGGACATTGTGAAAAATCAACTTTCCTGCGTTTTCTTCGTCCAGAGATGTTGAAGACGGATGGGGCAGTGTCCGAGGCCAGGCCCCCGGCCTAGCCTGCAGGATCCTTGGGCTCGATTGCCTACCAGGCCCTGGCCAAATCTCGCGCGATCTTGGTTAAGCAGATAGAGGAGAAGCTGGCCCCGATCTCTATCGTGCTGCAGAAGCATGAACAGCAGCTGGGAGACCTGGAAAAGAGGACGGATGAGGTTGGACACAGAGGCACAGCGGTGGAAGCTGATACCGGTTCCTCTAAGGATAGGATCCAAGCATCGGAGGCTGAGGGCTGACCATACAGAGGTTTATAAAATCATGAGGAACATGAATAGGGTAAACAGCCAAGGTCTTTTCCCTGGTGTGTGGGAGTCCAGAACTAGAGGGCTTGGGTTTAGGGTGAGTGGGAAAAGATATAAAAGAGACCAAAGGGACAACATTTTCAGGCAGAAGGTGGTGTGTGTGTGTGTGGAATGAGCTGCCAGAGGAAGTGGTCGAGGCTGGTACAATTACATCATTTAAAAGGCATCTGGATGGGTATATGTATAGGAAGAGTTTGGAGGGAGATGGGCCGGGTGCTGGCAGGTGGGACTAGATTGGGTTGGGATATCTGTTCGACCGAGGGTGTGTTTGTGTGCTGTACATCTCTATGACTCGATGACTGGAAGTGTCAGTCTGAGTCAATCCGTTGTCTAGCTACGGGCAAGGTGACTCCATTGGATGATGTGAACACAGCTGATGACCCCTTTGGCCAAAGCTAAAGAACATTCTGGAAGATCAGGGAAAAGAAGGATATGAACACACACCTGGATGCCAGTCCCTTAGCGAAGCCTTGACTGCGATCTGCAGCAGAGCTCTGACCATGTGCTCCAAACTTGTTCATAAAAGCCCAGGGAGTGAGGGGGGCAAGCCATTCACCCCAGCAAGTCCACACTCAGCCTCTGATGAGCATCCCATCCAGGCCCAAGCACTATCCTCTCAGCCTGCATTCCCCAAAGCCAATCCAGCGAACCTGCACATCTTTGGGCTGTGGGAGGAAAGCAAAGCACCCGCAGTAGCCCATGGAGAGAAGGTGCAAACTCGACACAAACAGAAAGGGAGGAATCAAAGTCAGGTCCCCGATGCTGCGAGGCAGCAGTGCTACCCACTGAGCCACCATGCCATCTCCAGGAGATTCTCAGCAGGTTTTCAGCCATTGTGACTGTGCTGTCTCTTTCAGGGAATTCAGCTTTAATCCTGCAGATCCCCAAAAGTGCAGCGTAAGGCGAGAGGGAACACCCCACCAACTGAATCCAGACAAGCGGTTGTTGGCAAAGCAGATTAAGGACACACAAGGAAGAGTCAGACACCCCAGATGGGACTTGAACCCACAACCCCTGGCTTAGGAAGCCAGTGCCTTATCCATTAGGCCACTGGGGCTGCACAGTTACATGCAGCATGGCAGACTTTAAATACTGCGCCCTGACCTCTCATTGTGTGTTTTTGTGGATTTTCTCCTCTCAATGCACTGTGAGGATCCAAGATGATGGTGATCTCGGACGATGGTGTTGCAGAGCTCGGCACCACAGCACAAGCGCCCAATCCGTTCCATCGCGATATCCTAGGAGTCTGAAAATGTTGTGGAGTCCCAGGACATTGTGAAAAATCAACTTTCCTGCGTTTTCTTCGTCCAGAGATGTTGAAGACGGATGGGGCAGTGTCCGAGGCCAGGCCCCCGGCCTAGCCTGCAGGATCCTTGGGCTCGATTGCCTACCAGGCCCTGGCCAAATCTCGCGCGATCTTGGTTAAGCAGATAGAGGAGAAGCTGGCCCCGATCTCTATCGTGCTGCAGAAGCATGAACAGCAGCTGGGAGACCTGGAAAAGAGGACGGATGAGGTTGGACACAGAGGCACAGCGGTGGAAGCTGATACCGGTTCCTCTAAGGATAGGATCCAAGCATCGGAGGCTGAGGGCTGACCATACAGAGGTTTATAAAATCATGAGGAACATGAATAGGGTAAACAGCCAAGGTCTTTTCCCTGGTGTGTGGGAGTCCAGAACTAGAGGGCTTGGGTTTAGGGTGAGTGGGAAAAGATATAAAAGAGACCAAAGGGACAACATTTTCAGGCAGAAGGTGGTGTGTGTGTGTGTGGAATGAGCTGCCAGAGGAAGTGGTCGAGGCTGGTACAATTACATCATTTAAAAGGCATCTGGATGGGTATATGTATAGGAAGAGTTTGGAGGGAGATGGGCCGGGTGCTGGCAGGTGGGACTAGATTGGGTTGGGATATCTGTTCGACCGAGGGTGTGTTTGTGTGCTGTACATCTCTATGACTCGATGACTGGAAGTGTCAGTCTGAGTCAATCCGTTGTCTAGCTACGGGCAAGGTGACTCCATTGGATGATGTGAACACAGCTGATGACCCCTTTGGCCAAAGCTAAAGAACATTCTGGAAGATCAGGGAAAAGAAGGATATGAACACACACCTGGATGCCAGTCCCTTAGCGAAGCCTTGACTGCGATCTGCAGCAGAGCTCTGACCATGTGCTCCAAACTTGTTCATAAAAGCCCAGGGAGTGAGGGGGGCAAGCCATTCACCCCAGCAAGTCCACACTCAGCCTCTGATGAGCATCCCATCCAGGCCCAACCACTATCCTCTCAGCCTGCATTCCCCAAAGCCAATCCAGCGAACCTGCACATCTTTGGGCTGTGGGAGGAAAGCAAAGCACCCGCAGTAGCCCATGGAGAGAAGGTGCAAACTCGACACAAACAGAAAGCCAAGGGAGGAATCAAAGTCAGGTCCCCGATGCTGCGAGGCAGCAGTGCTACCCACTGAGCCACCATGCCATCTCCAGGAGATTCTCAGCAGGTTTTCAGCCATTGTGACTGTGCTGTCTCTTTCAGGGAATTCAGCTTTAATCCTGCAGATCCCCAAAAGTGCTGCGTAAGGCGAGAGGGAACACCCCACCAACTGAATCCAGATAAGCGGTTGTTGGCAAAGCAGATTAAGGACACACAAGGAAGAGTCAGACACCCCAGATGGGACTAGAACCCACAACCCCTGGCTTAGGAAGCCAGTGCCTTATCCATTAGGCCACTGGGGCTGCACAGCTACATAGAGCATGGCAGACTTTAAATACTGCGCCCTGACCTCTCATTGTGTGTTTTTGTGGATTTTCTCCTCTCAATGCACTGTGAGGATCCAAGATGGTGGTGATCTCGGACGATGGTGTTGCAGAGCTCGGCACCACAGCACAAGCGCCCAATCCGTTCCATCGCGATATCCTAGGAGTCTGAAAATGTTGTGGAGTCCCAGGACATTGTGAAAAATCAACTTTCCTGCGTTTTCTTCGTCCAGAGATGTTGAAGACGGATGGGGCAGTGTCCGAGGCCAGGCCCCCGGCCTAGCCTGCAGGATCCTTGGGCTCGATTGCCTACCAGGCCCTGGCCAAATCTCGCGCGATCTTGGTTAAGCAGATAGAGGAGAAGCTGGCCCCGATCTCTATCGTGCTGCAGAAGCATGAACAGCAGCTGGGAGACCTGGAAAAGAGGACGGATGAGGTTGGACACAGAGGCACAGCGGTGGAAGCTGATACCGGTTCCTCTAAGGATAGGATCCAAACATCGGAGGCTGAGGGCTGACCATACAGAGGTTTATAAAATCATGAGGAACATGAATAGGGTAAACAGCCAAGGTCTTTTCCCTGGTGTGTGGGAGTCCAGAACTAGAGGGCTTGGGTTTAGGGTGAGTGGGAAAAGATATAAAAGAGACCAAAGGGACAACATTTTCAGGCAGAAGGTGGTGTGTGTGTGTGTGGAATGAGCTGCCAGAGGAAGTGGTCGAGGCTGGTACAATTACATCATTTAAAAGGCATCTGGATGGGTATATGTATAGGAAGAGTTTGGAGGGAGATGGGCCGGGTGCTGGCAGGTGGGACTAGATTGGGTTGGGATATCTGTTCGACCGAGGGTGTGTTTGTGTGCTGTACATCTCTATGACTCGATGACTGGAAGTGTCAGTCTGAGTCAATCCGTTGTCTAGCTACGGGCAAGGTGACTCCATTGGATGATGTGAACACAGCTGATGACCCCTTTGGCCAAAGCTAAAGAACATTCTGGAAGATCAGGGAAAAGAAGGATATGAACACACACCTGGATGCCAGTCCCTTAGCGAAGCCTTGACTGCGATCTGCAGCAGAGCTCTGACCATGTGCTCCAAACTTGTTCATAAAAGCCCAGGGAGTGAGGGGGACAAGCCATTCACCCCAGCAAGTCCACACTCAGCCTCTGATGAGCATCCCATC
This sequence comes from Hemiscyllium ocellatum, assembly GCF_020745735.1. Lineage (NCBI taxonomy): Eukaryota > Metazoa > Chordata > Chondrichthyes > Orectolobiformes > Hemiscylliidae > Hemiscyllium > Hemiscyllium ocellatum. The sequence continues at coordinate 24,568,463 of NC_083433.1, read as the reverse complement.
CAGGCCCAACCACTATCCTCTCAGCCTGCATTCCCCAAAGCCAATCCAGCGAACCTGCACATCTTTGGGCTGTGGGAGGAAAGCAAAGCACCCGCAGTAGCCCATGGAGAGAAGGTGCAAACTCGACACAAACAGAAAGCCAAGGGAGGAATCAAAGTCAGGTCCCCGATGCTGCGAGGCAGCAGTGCTACCCACTGAGCCACCATGCCATCTCCAGGAGATTCTCAGCAGGTTTTCAGCCATTGTGACTGTGCAGTCTCTTTCAGGGAATTCAGCTTTAATCCTGCAGATTCCCAAAAGTGCAGCGTAAGGCGAGAGGGAACACCCCACCTACGGAATCCAGATAAGCGGTTGTTGGCAAAGCAGACTAAGGACACACAAGGAAGAGTCAGACGCCCCAGATGGGACTTGAACCCACAACCCCGGACTTAGGGAGCCAGTGCCTTATCCATTAGGCCACTGGGGCTGCACAGCTACATACAGCATGGCAGACTTTAAATACTGCGCCCTGACCTCTCATTGTGTGTTTTTGTGGATTTTCTCCTCTCAATGCACTGTGAGGATCCAAGATGGTGGTGATCTCGGACGATGGTGTTGCAGAGCTCGGCACCACAGCACAAGCGCCCAATCCGTTCCATCGCGATATCCTAGGAGTCTGAAAATGTTGTGGAGTCCCAGGACATTGTGAAAAATCAACTTTCCTGCGTTTTCTTCGTCCAGAGATGTTGAAGACGGATGGGGCAGTGTCCGAGGCCAGGCCCCCGGCCTAGCCTGCAGGATCCTTGGGCTCGATTGCCTACCAGGCCCTGGCCAAATCTCGCGCGATCTTGGTTAAGCAGATAGAGGAGAAGCTGGCCCCGATCTCTATCGTGCTGCAGAAGCATGAACAGCAGCTGGGAGACCTGGAAAAGAGGACGGATGAGGTTGGACACAGAGGCACAGCGGTGGAAGCTGATACCGGTTCCTCTAAGGATAGGATCCAAGCATCGGAGGCTGAGGGCTGACCATACAGAGGTTTATAAAATCATGAGGAACATGAATAGGGTAAACAGCCAAGGTCTTTTCCCTGGTGTGTGGGAGTCCAGAACTAGAGGGCTTGGGTTTAGGGTGAGTGGGAAAAGATATAAAAGAGACCAAAGGGACAACATTTTCAGGCAGAAGGTGGTGTGTGTGTGTGTGTGGAATGAGCTGCCAGAGGAAGTGGTCGAGGCTGGTACAATTACATCATTTAAAAGGCATCTGGATGGGTATATGTATAGGAAGAGTTTGGAGGGAGATGGGCCGGGTGCTGGCAGGTGGGACTAGATTGGGTTGGGATATCTGTTCGACCGAGGGTGTGTTTGTGTGCTGTACATCTCTATGACTCGATGACTGGAAGTGTCAGTCTGAGTCAATCCGTTGTCTAGCTACGGGCAAGGTGACTCCATTGGATGATGTGAACACAGCTGATGACCCCTTTGGCCAAAGCTAAAGAACATTCTGGAAGATCAGGGAAAAGAAGGATATGAACACACACCTGGATGCCAGTCCCTTAGCGAAGCCTTGACTGCGATCTGCAGCAGAGCTCTGACCATGTGCTCCAAACTTGTTCATAAAAGCCCAGGGAGTGAGGGGGGCAAGCCATTCACCCCAGCAAGTCCACACTCAGCCTCTGATGAGCATCCCATCCAGGCCCAAGCACTATCCTCTCAGCCTGCATTCCCCAAAGCCAATCCAGCGAACCTGCACATCTTTGGGCTGTGGGAGGAAAGCAAAGCACCCGCAGTAGCCCATGGAGAGAAGGTGCAAACTCGACACAAACAGAAAGCCAAGGGAGGAATCAAAGTCAGGTCCCCGATGCTGCGAGGCAGCAGTGCTACCCACTGAGCCACCATGCCATCTCCAGGAGATTCTCAGCAGGTTTTCAGCCATTGTGACTGTGCTGTCTCTTTCAGGGAATTCAGCTTTAATCCTGCAGATCCCCAAAAGTGCTGCGTAAGGCGAGAGGGAACACCCCACCAACTGAATCGAGATAAGCGGTTGTTGGCAAAGCAGATTAAGGACACACAAGGAAGAGTCAGACACCCCAGATGGGACTTGAACCCACAACCCCTGGCTTAGGAAGCCAGTGCCTTATCCATTAGGCCACTGGGGCTGCACAGTTACATGCAGCATGGCAGACTTTAAATACTGCGCCCTGACCTCTCATTGTGTGTTTTTGTGGATTTTCTCCTCTCAATGCACTGTGAGGATCCAAGATGATGGTGATCTCGGACGATGGTGTTGCAGAGCTCGGCACCACAGCACAAGCGCCCAATCCGTTCCATCGCGATATCCTAGGAGTCTGAAAATGTTGTGGAGTCCCAGGACATTGTGAAAAATCAACTTTCCTGCGTTTTCTTCGTCCAGAGATGTTGAAGACGGATGGGGCAGTGTCTGAGGCCAGGCCCCCGGCCTAGCCTGCAGGATCCTTGGGCTCGATTGCCTACCAGGCCCTGGCCAAATCTCGCGCGATCTTGGTTAAGCAGATAGAGGAGAAGCTGGCCCCGATCTCTATCGTGCTGCAGAAGCATGAACAGCAGCTGGGAGACCTGGAAAAGAGGACGGATGAGGTTGGACACAGAGGCACAGCGGTGGAAGCTGATACCGGTTCCTCTAAGGATAGGATCCAAGCATCGGAGGCTGAGGGCTGACCATACAGAGGTTTATAAAATCATGAGGAACATGAATAGGGTAAACAGCCAAGGTCTTTTCCCTGGTGTGTGGGAGTCCAGAACTAGAGGGCTTGGGTTTAGGGTGAGTGGGAAAAGATATAAAAGAGACCAAAGGGACAACATTTTCAGGCAGAAGGTGGTGTGTGTGTGTGTGGAATGAGCTGCCAGAGGAAGTGGTCGAGGCTGGTACAATTACATCATTTAAAAGGCATCTGGATGGGTATATGTATAGGAAGAGTTTGGAGGGAGATGGTCCGGGTGCTGGCAGGTGGGACTAGATTGGGTTGGGATATCTGTTCGACCGAGGGTGTGTTTGTGTGCTGTACATCTCTATGACTCGATGACTGGAAGTGTCAGTCTGAGTCAATCCGTTGTCTAGCTACGGGCAAGGTGACTCCATTGGATGATGTGAACACAGCTGATGACCCCTTTGGCCAAAGCTAAAGAACATTCTGGAAGATCAGGGAAAAGAAGGATATGAACACACACCTGGATGCCAGTCCCTTAGCGAAGCCTTGACTGCGATCTGCAGCAGAGCTCTGACCATGTGCTCCAAACTTGTTCATAAAAGCCCAGGGAGTGAGGGGGACAAGCCATTCACCCCAGCAAGTCCACACTCAGCCTCTGATGAGCATCCCATCCAGGCCCAAGCACTATCCTCTCAGCCTGCATTCCCCAAAGCCAATCCAGCGAACCTGCACATCTTTGGGCTGTGGGAGGAAAGCAAAGCACCCGCAGTACCCCATGGAGAGAAGGTGCAAACTCGACACAAACAGAAAGCCAAGGGAGGAATCAAAGTCAGGTCCCCGATGCTGCGAGGCAGCAGTGCTACCCACTGAGCCACCATGCCATCTCCAGGAGATTCTCAGCAGGTTTTCAGCCATTGTGACTGTGCAGTCTCTTTCAGGGAATTCAGCTTTAATCCTGCAGATCCCCAAAAGTGCAGCGTAAGGCGAGAGGGAACACCCCACCTACTGAATCCAGATAAGCGGTTGTTGGCAAAGCAGATTAAGGAGACACAAGGAAGAGTCAGACACCCCAGATGGGACTTGAACCCACAACCCCTGGCTTAGGAAGCCAGTGCCTTATCCATTAGGCCACTGGGGCTGCACAGTTGCATGCAGCATGGCAGACTTTAAATACTGCGCCCTGACCTCTCATTGTGTGTTTTTGTGGATTTTCTCCTCTCAATGCACTGTGAGGATCCAAGATGGTGGTGATCTCGGACGATGGTGTTGCAGAGCTCGGCACCACAGCACAAGCGCCCAATCCGTTCCATCGCGATATCCTAGGAGTCTGAAAATGTTGTGGAGTCCCAGGACATTGTGAAAAATCAACTTTCCTGCGTTTTCTTCGTCCAGAGATGTTGAAGACGGATGGGGCAGTGTCCGAGGCCAGGCCCCCGGCCTAGCCTGCAGGATCCTTGGGCTCGATTGCCTACCAGGCCCTGGCCAAATCTCGCGCGATCTTGGTTAAGCAGATAGAGGAGAAGCTGGCCCCGATCTCTATCGTGCTGCAGAAGCATGAACAGCAGCTGGGAGACCTGGAAAAGAGGACGGATGAGGTTGGACACAGAGGCACAGCGGTGGAAGCTGATACCGGTTCCTCTAAGGATAGGATCCAAGCATCGGAGGCTGAGGGCTGACCATACAGAGGTTTATAAAATCATGAGGAACATGAATAGGGTAAACAGCCAAGGTCTTTTCCCTGGTGTGTGGGAGTCCAGAACTAGAGGGCTTGGGTTTAGGGTGAGTGGGAAAAGATATAAAAGAGACCAAAGGGACAACATTTTCAGGCAGAAGGTGGTGTGTGTGTGTGTGTGGAATGAGCTGCCAGAGGAAGTGGTCGAGGCTGGTACAATTACATCATTTAAAAGGCATCTGGATGGGTATATGTATAGGAAGAGTTTGGAGGGAGATGGGCCGGGTGCTGGCAGGTGGGACTAGATTGGGTTGGGATATCTGTTCGACCGAGGGTGTGTTTGTGTGCTGTACATCTCTATGACTCGATGACTGGAAGTGTCAGTCTGAGTCAATCCGTTGTCTAGCTACGGGCAAGGTGACTCCATTGGATGATGTGAACACAGCTGATGACCCCTTTGGCCAAAGCTAAAGAACATTCTGGAAGATCAGGGAAAAGAAGGATATGAACACACACCTGGATGCCAGTCCCTTAGCGAAGCCTTGACTGCGATCTGCAGCAGAGCTCTGACCATGTGCTCCAAACTTGTTCATAAAAGCCCAGGGAGTGAGGGGGGCAAGCCATTCACCCCAGCAAGTCCACACTCAGCCTCTGATGAGCATCCCATCCAGGCCCAAGCACTATCCTCTCAGCCTGCATTCCCCAAAGCCAATCCAGCGAACCTGCACATCTTTGGGCTGTGGGAGGAAAGCAAAGCACCCGCAGTAGCCCATGGAGAGAAGGTGCAAACTCGACACAAACAGAAAGCCAAGGGAGGAATCAAAGTCAGGTCCCCGATGCTGCGAGGCAGCAGTGCTACCCACTGAGCCACCATGCCATCTCCAGGAGATTCTCAGCAGGTTTTCAGCCATTGTGACTGTGCTGTCTCTTTCAGGGAATTCAGCTTTAATCCTGCAGATCCCCAAAAGTGCTGCGTAAGGCGAGAGGGAACACCCCACCAACTGAATCGAGATAAGCGGTTGTTGGCAAAGCAGATTAAGGACACACAAGGAAGAGTCAGACACCCAAGATGGGACTTGAACCCACAACCCCTGGCTTAGGAAGCCAGTGCCTTATCCATTAGGCCACTGGGGCTGCACAGTTACATGCAGCATGGCAGACTTTAAATACTGCGCCCTGACCTCTCATTGTGTGTTTTTGTGGATTTTCTCCTCTCAATGCACTGTGAGGATCCAAGATGATGGTGATCTCGGACGATGGTGTTGCAGAGCTCGGCACCACAGCACAAGCGCCCAATCCGTTCCATCGCGATATCCTAGGAGTCTGAAAATGTTGTGGAGTCCCAGGACATTGTGAAAAATCAACTTTCCTGCGTTTTCTTCGTCCAGAGATGTTGAAGACGGATGGGGCAGTGTCTGAGGCCAGGCCCCCGGCCTAGCCTGCAGGATCCTTGGGCTCGATTGCCTACCAGGCCCTGGCCAAATCTCGCGCGATCTTGGTTAAGCAGATAGAGGAGAAGCTGGCCCCGATCTCTATCGTGCTGCAGAAGCATGAACAGCAGCTGGGAGACCTGGAAAAGAGGACGGATGAGGTTGGACACAGAGGCACAGCGGTGGAAGCTGATACCGGTTCCTCTAAGGATAGGATCCAAGCATCGGAGGCTGAGGGCTGACCATACAGAGGTTTATAAAATCATGAGGAACATGAATAGGGTAAACAGCCAAGGTCTTTTCCCTGGTGTGTGGGAGTCCAGAACTAGAGGGCTTGGGTTTAGGGTGAGTGGGAAAAGATATAAAAGAGACCAAAGGGACAACATTTTCAGGCAGAAGGTGGTGTGTGTGTGTGTGGAATGAGCTGCCAGAGGAAGTGGTCGAGGCTGGTACAATTACATCATTTAAAAGGCATCTGGATGGGTATATGTATAGGAAGAGTTTGGAGGGAGATGGTCCGGGTGCTGGCAGGTGGGACTAGATTGGGTTGGGATATCTGTTCGACCGAGGGTGTGTTTGTGTGCTGTACATCTCTATGACTCGATGACTGGAAGTGTCAGTCTGAGTCAATCCGTTGTCTAGCTACGGGCAAGGTGACTCCATTGGATGATGTGAACACAGCTGATGACCCCTTTGGCCAAAGCTAAAGAACATTCTGGAAGATCAGGGAAAAGAAGGATATGAACACACACCTGGATGCCAGTCCCTTAGCGAAGCCTTGACTGCGATCTGCAGCAGAGCTCTGACCATGTGCTCCAAACTTGTTCATAAAAGCCCAGGGAGTGAGGGGGGCAAGCCATTCACCCCAGCAAGTCCACACTCAGCCTCTGATGAGCATCCCATCCAGGCCCAAGCACTATCCTCTCAGCCTGCATTCCCCAAAGCCAATCCAGCGAACCTGCACATCTTTGGGCTGTGGGAGGAAAGCAAAGCACCCGCAGTAGCCCATGGAGAGAAGGTGCAAACTCGACACAAACAGAAAGCCAAGGGAGGAATCAAAGTCAGGTCCCCGATGCTGCGAGGCAGCAGTGCTACCCACTGAGCCACCATGCCATCTCCAGGAGATTCTCAGCAGGTTTTCAGCCATTGTGACTGTGCTGTCTCTTTCAGGGAATTCAGCTTTAATCCTGCAGATCCCCAAAAGTGCAGCGTAAGGCGAGAGGGAACACCCCACCAACTGAATCCAGATAAGCGGTTGTTGGCAAAGCAGATTAAGGACACACAAGGAAGAGTCAGACACCCCAGATGGGACTTGAACCCACAACCCCTGGCTTAGGAAGCCAGTGCCTTATCCATTAGGCCACTGGGGCTGCACAGTTACATGCAGCATGGCAGACTTTAAATACTGCGCCCTGACCTCTCATTGTGTGTTTTTGTGGATTTTCTCCTCTCAATGCACTGTGAGGATCCAAGATGATGGTGATCTCGGACGATGGTGTTGCAGAGCTCGGCACCACAGCACAAGCGCCCAAACCGTTCCATCGCGATATCCTAGGAGTCTGAAAATGTTGTGGAGTCCCAGGACATTGTGAAAAATCAACTTTCCTGCGTTTTCTTCGTCCAGAGATGTTGAAGACGGATGGGGCAGTGTCCGAGGCCAGGCCCCCGGCCTAGCCTGCAGGATCCTTGGGCTCGATTGCCTACCAGGCCCTGGCCAAATCTCGCGCGATCTTGGTTAAGCAGATAGAGGAGAAGCTGGCCCCGATCTCTATCGTGCTGTAGAAGCATGAACAGCAGCTGGGAGACCTGGAAAAGAGGACGGATGAGGTTGGACACAGAGGCACAGCGGTGGAAGCTGATACCGGTTCCTCTAAGGATAGGATCCAAACATCGGAGGCTGAGGGCTGACCATACAGAGGTTTATAAAATCATGAGGAACATGAATAGGGTAAACAGCCAAGGTCTTTTCCCTGGTGTGTGGGAGTCCAGAACTAGAGGGCTTGGGTTTAGGGTGAGTGGGAAAAGATATAAAAGAGACCAAAGGGACAACATTTTCAGGCAGAAGGTGGTGTGTGTGTGTGTGGAATGAGCTGCCAGAGGAAGTGGTCGAGGCTGGTACAATTACATCATTTAAAAGGCATCTGGATGGGTATATGTATAGGAAGAGTTTGGAGGGAGATGGTCCGGGTGCTGGCAGGTGGGACTAGATTGGGTTGGGATATCTGTTCGACCGAGGGTGTGTTTGTGTGCTGTACATCTCTATGACTCGATGACTGGAAGTGTCAGTCTGAGTCAATCCGTTGTCTAGCTACGGGCAAGGTGACTCCATTGGATGATGTGAACACAGCTGATGACCCCTTTGGCCAAAGCTAAAGAACATTCTGGAAGATCAGGGAAAAGAAGGATATGAACACACACCTGGATGCCAGTCCCTTAGCGAAGCCTTGACTGCGATCTGCAGCAGAGCTCTGACCATGTGCTCCAAACTTGTTCATAAAAGCCCAGGGAGTGAGGGGGGCAAGCCATTCACCCCAGCAAGTCCACACTCAGCCTCTGATGAGCATCCCATCCAGGCCCAAGCACTATCCTCTCAGCCTGCATTCCCCAAAGCCAATCCAGCGAACCTGCACATCTTTGGGCTGTGGGAGGAAAGCAAAGCACCCGCAGTAGCCCATGGAGAGAAGGTGCAAACTCGACACAAACAGAAAGCCAAGGGAGGAATCAAAGTCAGGTCCCCGATGCTGCGAGGCAGCAGTGCTACCCACTGAGCCACCATGCCATCTCCAGGAGATTCTCAGCAGGTTTTCAGCCATTGTGACTGTGCAGTCTCTTTCAGGGAATTCAGCTTTAATCCTGCAGATCCCCAAAAGTGCAGCGTAAGGCGAGAGGGAACACCCCACCTACTGAATCCAGATAAGCGGTTGTTGGCAAAGCAGATTAAGGAGACACAAGGAAGAGTCAGACACCCCAGATGGGACTTGAACCCACAACCCCTGGCTTAGGAAGCCAGTGCCTTATCCATTAGGCCACTGGGGCTGCACAGTTGCATGCAGCATGGCAGACTTTAAATACTGCGCCCTGACCTCTCATTGTGTGTTTTTGTGGATTTTCTCCTCTCAATGCACTGTGAGGATCCAAGATGATGGTGATCTCGGACGATGGTGTTGCAGAGCTCGGCACCACAGCACAAGCGCCCAATCCGTTCCATCGCGATATCCTAGGAGTCTGAAAATGTTGTGGAGTCCCAGGACATTGTGAAAAATCAACTTTCCTGCGTTTTCTTCGTCCAGAGATGTTGAAGACGGATGGGGCAGTGTCCGAGGCCAGGCCCCCGGCCTAGCCTGCAGGATCCTTGGGCTCGATTGCCTACCAGGCCCTGGCCAAATCTCGCGCGATCTTGGTTAAGCAGATAGAGGAGAAGCTGGCCCCGATCTCTATCGTGCTGCAGAAGCATGAACAGCAGCTGGGAGACCTGGAAAAGAGGACGGATGAGGTTGGACACAGAGGCACAGCGGTGGAAGCTGATACCGGTTCCTCTAAGGATAGGATCCAAACATCGGAGGCTGAGGGCTGACCATACAGAGGTTTATAAAATCATGAGGAACATGAATAGGGTAAACAGCCAAGGTCTTTTCCCTGGTGTGTGGGAGTCCAGAACTAGAGGGCTTGGGTTTAGGGTGAGTGGGAAAAGATATAAAAGAGACCAAAGGGACAACATTTTCAGGCAGAAGGTGGTGTGTGTGTGTGTGGAATGAGCTGCCAGAGGAAGTGGTCGAGGCTGGTACAATTACATCATTTAAAAGGCATCTGGATGGGTATATGTATAGGAAGAGTTTGGAGGGAGATGGGCCGGGTGCTGGCAGGTGGGACTAGATTGGGTTGGGATATCTGTTCGACCGAGGGTGTGTTTGTGTGCTGTACATCTCTATGACTCGATGACTGGAAGTGTCAGTCTGAGTCAATCCGTTGTCTAGCTACGGGCAAGGTGACTCCATTGGATGATGTGAACACAGCTGATGACCCCTTTGGCCAAAGCTAAAGAACATTCTGGAAGATCAGGGAAAAGAAGGATATGAACACACACCTGGATGCCAGTCCCTTAGCGAAGCCTTGACTGCGATCTGCAGCAGAGCTCTGACCATGTGCTCCAAACTTGTTCATAAAAGCCCAGGGAGTGAGGGGGGCAAGCCATTCACCCCAGCAAGTCCACACTCAGCCTCTGATGAGCATCCCATCCAGGCCCAAGCACTATCCTCTCAGCCTGCATTCCCCAAAGCCAATCCAGCGAACCTGCACATCTTTGGGCTGTGGGAGGAAAGCAAAGCACCCGCAGTAGCCCATGGAGAGAAGGTGCAAACTCGACACAAACAGAAAGCCAAGGGAGGAATCAAAGTCAGGTCCCCGATGCTGCGAGGCAGCAGTGCTACCCACTGAGCCACCATGCCATCTCCAGGAGATTCTCAGCAGGTTTTCAGCCATTGTGACTGTGCTGTCTCTTTCAGGGAATTCAGCTTTAATCCTGCAGATCCCCAAAAGTGCTGCGTAAGGCGAGAGGGAACACCCCACCAACTGAATCCAGATAAGCGGTTGTTGGCAAAGCAGATTAAGGACACACAAGGAAGAGTCAGACACCCCAGATGGGACTTGAACCCACAACCCCTGGCTTAGGAAGCCAGTGCCTTATCCATTAGGCCACTGGGGCTGCACAGCTACATACAGCATGGCAGACTTTAAATACTGCGCCCTGACCTCTCATTGTGTGTTTTTGTGGATTTTCTCCTCTCAATGCACTGTGAGGATCCAAGATGGTGGTGATCTCGGACGATGGTGTTGCAGAGCTCGGCACCACAGCACAAGCGCCCAATCCGTTCCATCGCGATATCCTAGGAGTCTGAAAATGTTGTGGAGTCCCAGGACATTGTGAAAAATCAACTTTCCTGCGTTTTCTTCGTCCAGAGATGTTGAAGACGGATGGGGCAGTGTCCGAGGCCAGGCCCCCGGCCTAGCCTGCAGGATCCTTGGGCTCGATTGCCTACCAGGCCCTGGCCAAATCTCGCGCGATCTTGGTTAAGCAGATAGAGGAGAAGCTGGCCCCGATCTCTATCGTGCTGCAGAAGCATGAACAGCAGCTGGGAGACCTGGAAAAGAGGACGGATGAGGTTGGACACAGAGGCACAGCGGTGGAAGCTGATACCGGTTCCTCTAAGGATAGGATCCAAACATCGGAGGCTGAGGGCTGACCATACAGAGGTTTATAAAATCATGAGGAACATGAATAGGGTAAACAGCCAAGGTCTTTTCCCTGGTGTGTGGGAGTCCAGAACTAGAGGGCTTGGGTTTAGGGTGAGTGGGAAAAGATATAAAAGAGACCAAAGGGACAACATTTTCAGGCAGAAGGTGTGTGTGTGTGTGTGTGGAATGAGCTGCCAGAGGAAGTGGTCGAGGCTGGTACAATTACATCATTTAAAAGGCATCTGGATGGGTATATGTATAGGAAGAGTTTGGAGGGAGATGGGCCGGGTGCTGGCAGGTGGGACTAGATTGGGTTGGGATATCTGTTCGACCGAGGGTGTGTTTGTGTGCTGTACATCTCTATGACTCGATGACTGGAAGTGTCAGTCTGAGTCAATCCGTTGTCTAGCTACGGGCAAGGTGACTCCATTGGATGATGTGAACACAGCTGATGACCCCTTTGGCCAAAGCTAAAGAACATTCTGGAAGATCAGGGAAAAGAAGGATATGAACACACACCTGGATGCCAGTCCCTTAGCGAAGCCTTGACTGCGATCTGCAGCAGAGCTCTGACCATGTGCTCCAAACTTGTTCATAAAAGCCCAGGGAGTGAGGGGGGCAAGCCATTCACCCCAGCAAGTCCACACTCAGCCTCTGATGAGCATCCCATCCAGGCCCAAGCACTATCCTCTCAGCCTGCATTCCCCAAAGCCAATCCAGCGAACCTGCACATCTTTGGGCTGTGGGAGGAAAGCAAAGCACCCGCAGTAGCCCATGGAGAGAAGGTGCAAACTCGACACAAACAGAAAGCCAAGGGAGGAATCAAAGTCAGGTCCCCGATGCTGCGAGGCAGCAGTGCTACCCACTGAGCCACCATGCCATCTCCAGGAGATTCTCAGCAGGTTTTCAGCCATTGTGACTGTGCTGTCTCTTTCAGGGAATTCAGCTTTAATCCTGCAGATCCCCAAAAGTGCTGCGTAAGGCGAGAGGGAACACCCCACCAACTGAATCGAGATAAGCGGTTGTTGGCAAAGCAGATTAAGGACACACAAGGAAGAGTCAGACACCCAAGATGGGACTTGAACCCACAACCCCTGGCTTAGGAAGCCAGTGCCTTATCCATTAGGCCACTGGGGCTGCACAGTTACATGCAGCATGGCAGACTTTAAATACTGCGCCCTGACCTCTCATTGTGTGTTTTTGTGGATTTTCTCCTCTCAATGCACTGTGAGGATCCAAGATGATGGTGATCTCGGACGATGGTGTTGCAGAGCTCAGCACCACAGCACAAGCGCCCAATCCGTTCCATCGCGATATCCTAGGAGTCTGAAAATGTTGTGGAGTCCCAGGACATTGTGAAAAATCAACTTTCCTGCGTTTTCTTCGTCCAGAGATGTTGAAGACGGATGGGGCAGTGTCCGAGGCCAGGCCCCCGGCCTAGCCTGCAGGATCCTTGGGCTCGATTGCCTACCAGGCCCTGGCCAAATCTCGCGCGATCTTGGTTAAGCAGATAGAGGAGAAGCTGGCCCCGATCTCTATCGTGCTGCAGAAGCATGAACAGCAGCTGGGAGACCTGGAAAAGAGGACGGATGAGGTTGGACACAGAGGCACAGCGGTGGAAGCTGATACCGCTTCCTCTAAGGATAGGATCCAAACATCGGAGGCTGAGGGCTGACCATACAGAGGTTTATAAAATCATGAGGAACATGAATAGGGTAAACAGCCAAGGTCTTTTCCCTGGTGTGTGGGAGTCCAGAACTAGAGGGCTTGGGTTTAGGGTGAGTGGGAAAAGATATAAAAGAGACCAAAGGGACAACATTTTCAGGCAGAAGGTGGTGTGTGTGTGTGTGGAATGAGCTGCCAGAGGAAGTGGTCGAGGCTGGTACAATTACATCATTTAAAAGGCATCTGGATGGGTATATGTATAGGAAGAGTTTGGAGGGAGATGGTCCGGGTGCTGGCAGGTGGGACTAGATTGGGTTGGGATATCTGTTCGACCGAGGGTGTGTTTGTGTGCTGTACATCTCTATGACTCGATGACTGGAAGTGTCAGTCTGAGTCAATCCGTTGTCTAGCTACGGGCAAGGTGACTCCATTGGATGATGTGAACCCAGCTGATGACCCCTTTGGCCAAAGCTAGAGAACATTCTGGAAGATCAGGGAAAAGAAGGATATGAACACACACCTGGATGCCAGTCCCTTAGCGAAGCCTTGACTGCGATCTGCAGCAGAGCTCTGACCATGTGCTCCAAACTTGTTCATAAAAGCCCAGGGAGTGAGGGGGGCAAGCCATTCACCCCAGCAAGTCCACACTCAGCCTCTGATGAGCATCCCATCCAGGCCCAAGCACTATCCTCTCAGCCTGCATTCCCCAAAGCCAATCCAGCGAACCTGCACATCTTTGGGCTGTGGGAGGAAAGCAAAGCACCCGCAGTAGCCCATGGAGAGAAGGTGCAAACTCGACACAAACAGAAAGCCAAGGGAGGAATCAAAGTCAGGTCCCCGATGCTGCGAGGCAGCAGTGCTACCCACTGAGCCACCATGCCATCTCCAGGAGATTCTCAGCAGGTTTTCAGCCATTGTGACTGTGCAGTCTCTTTCAGGGAATTCAGCTTTAATCCTGCAGATCCCCAAAAGTGCAGCGTAAGGCGAGAGGGAACACCCCACCTACTGAAACCAGATAAGCGGTTGTTGGCAAAGCAGATTAAGGAGACACAAGGAAGAGTCAGACACCCCAGATGGGACTTGAACCCACAACCCCTGGCTTAGGAAGCCAGTGCCTTATCCATTAGGCCACTGGGGCTGCACAGTTGCATGCAGCATGGCAGACTTTAAATACTGCGCCCTGACCTCTCATTGTGTGTTTTTGTGGATTTTCTCCTCTCAATGCACTGTGAGGATCCAAGATGATGGTGATCTCGGACGATGGTGTTGCAGAGCTCGGCACCACAGCACAAGCGCCCAATCCGTTCCATCGCGATATCCTAGGAGTCTGAAAATGTTGTGGAGTCCCAGGACATTGTGAAAAATCAACTTTCCTGCGTTTTCTTCGTCCAGAGATGTTGAAGACGGATGGGGCAGTGTCCGAGGCCAGGCCCCCGGCCTAGCCTGCAGGATCCTTGGGCTCGATTGCCTACCAGGCCCTGGCCAAATCTCGCGCGATCTTGGTTAAGCAGATAGAGGAGAAGCTGGCCCCGATCTCTATCGTGCTGCAGAAGCATGAACAGCAGCTGGGAGACCTGGAAAAGAGGACGGATGAGGTTGGACACAGAGGCACAGCGGTGGAAGCTGATACCGGTTCCTCTAAGGATAGGATCCAAACATCGGAGGCTGAGGGCTGACCATACAGAGGTTTATAAAATCATGAGGAACATGAATAGGGTAAACAGCCAAGGTCTTTTCCCTGGTGTGTGGGAGTCCAGAACTAGAGGGCTTGGGTTTAGGGTGAGTGTGAAAAGATATAAAAGAGACCAAAGGGACAACATTTTCAGGCAGAAGGTGGTGTGTGTGTGTGTGGAATGAGCTGCCAGAGGAAGTGGTCGAGGCTGGTACAATTACATCATTTAAAAGGCATCTGGATGGGTATATGTATAGGAAGAGTTTGGAGGGAGATGGTCCGGGTGCTGGCAGGTGGGACTAGATTGGGTTGGGATATCTGTTCGACCGAGGGTGTGTTTGTGTGCTGTACATCTCTATGACTCGATGACTGGAAGTGTCAGTCTGAGTCAATCCGTTGTCTAGCTACGGGCAAGGTGACTCCATTGGATGATGTGAACACAGCTGATGACCCCTTTGGCCAAAGCTAAAGAACATTCTGGAAGATCAGGGAAAAGAAGGATATGAACACACACCTGGATGCCAGTCCCTTAGCGAAGCCTTGACTGCGATCTGCAGCAGAGCTCTGACCATGTGCTCCAAACTTGTTCATAAAAGCCCAGGGAGTGAGGGGGGCAAGCCATTCACCCCAGCAAGTCCACACTCAGCCTCTGATGAGCATCCCATCCAGGCCCAAGCACTATCCTCTCAGCCTGCATTCCCCAAAGCCAATCCAGCGAACCTGCACATCTTTGGGCTGTGGGAGGAAAGCAAAGCACCCGCAGTAGCCCATGGAGAGAAGGTGCAAACTCGACACAAACAGAAAGGGAGGAATCAAAGTCAGGTCCCCGATACTGCGAGGCAGCAGTGCTACCCACTGAGCCACCATGCCATCTCCAGGAGATTCTCAGCAGGTTTTCAGCCATTGTGACTGTGCTGTCTCTTTCAGGGAATTCAGCTTTAATCCTGCAGATCCCCAAAAGTGCTGCGTAAGGCGAGAGGGAACACCCCACCAACTGAATCCAGATAAGCGGTTGTTGGCAAAGCAGATTAAGGACACACAAGGAAGAGTCAGACACCCCAGATGGGACTTGAACCCACAACCCCTGGCTTAGGAAGCCAGTGCCTCATCCATTAGGCCACTGGGGCTGCACAGTTACATGCAGCATGGCAGACTTTAAATACTGCGCCCTGACCTCTCATTGTGTGTTTTTGTGGATTTTCTCCTCTCAATGCACTGTGAGGATCCAAGATGATGGTGATCTCGGACGATGGTGTTGCAGAGCTCGGCACCACAGCACAAGCGCCCAATCCGTTCCATCGCGATATCCTAGGAGTCTGAAAATGTTGTGGAGTCCCAGGACATTGTGAAAAATCAACTTTCCTGCGTTTTCTTCGTCCAGAGATGTTGAAGACGGATGGGGCAGTGTCTGAGGCCAGGCCCCCGGCCTAGCCTGCAGGATCCTTGGGCTCGATTGCCTACCAGGCCCTGGCCAAATCTCGCGCGATCTTGGTTAAGCAGATAGAGGAGAAGCTGGCCCCGATCTCTATCGTGCTGCAGAAGCATGAACAGCAGCTGGGAGACCTGGAAAAGAGGACGGATGAGGTTGGACACAGAGGCACAGCGGTGGAAGCTGATACCGGTTCCTCTAAGGATAGGATCCAAGCATCGGAGGCTGAGGGCTGACCATACAGAGGTTTATAAAATCATGAGGAACATGAATAGGGTAAACAGCCAAGGTCTTTTCCCTGGTGTGTGGGAGTCCAGAACTAGAGGGCTTGGGTTTAGGGTGAGTGGGAAAAGATATAAAAGAGACCAAAGGGACAACATTTTCAGGCAGAAGGTGGTGTGTGTGTGTGTGGAATGAGCTGCCAGAGGAAGTGGTCGAGGCTGGTACAATTACATCATTTAAAAGGCATCTGGATGGGTATATGTATAGGAAGAGTTTGGAGGGAGATGGTCCGGGTGCTGGCAGGTGGGACTAGATTGGGTTGGGATATCTGTTCGACCGAGGGTGTGTTTGTGTGCTGTACATCTCTATGACTCGATGACTGGAAGTGTCAGTCTGAGTCAATCCGTTGTCTAGCTACGGGCAAGGTGACTCCATTGGATGATGTGAACCCAGCTGATGACCCCTTTGGCCAAAGCTAGAGAACATTCTGGAAGATCAGGGAAAAGAAGGATATGAACACACACCTGGATGCCAGTCCCTTAGCGAAGCCTTGACTGCGATCTGCAGCAGAGCTCTGACCATGTGCTCCAAACTTGTTCATAAAAGCCCAGGGAGTGAGGGGGACAAGCCATTCACCCCAGCAAGTCCACACTCAGCCTCTGATGAGCATCCCATCCAGGCCCAACCACTATCCTCTCAGCCTGCATTCCCCAAAGCCAATCCAGCGAACCTGCACATCTTTGGGCTGTGGGAGGAAAGCAAAGCACCCGCAGTAGCCCATGGAGAGAAGGTGCAAACTCGACACAAACAGAAAGCCAAGGGAGGAATCAAAGTCAGGTCCCCGATGCTGCGAGGCAGCAGTGCTACCCACTGAGCCACCATGCCATCTCCAGGAGATTCTCAGCAGGTTTTCAGCCATTGTGACTGTGCAGTCTCTTTCAGGGAATTCAGCTTTAATCCTGCAGATTCCCAAAAGTGCAGCGTAAGGCGAGAGGGAACACCCCACCTACGGAATCCAGATAAGCGGTTGTTGGCAAAGCAGACTAAGGACACACAAGGAAGAGTCAGACACCCCAGACGGGACTAGAACCCACAACCCCTGGATAAGGAGGGCAGTGCCTTATCCATTAGGCCACAGGGCCGGCACAGTTACATACAGCATGGCAGACTTTAAATACTGCGCCCTGACCTCTCATTGTGTGTTTTTGTGGATTTTCTCCTCTCAATGCACTGTGAGGATCCAAGATGGTGGTGATCTCGGACGATGGTGTTGCAGAGCTCGGCACCACAGCACAAGCGCCCAATCCGTTCCATCGCGATATCCTAGGAGTCTGAAAATGTTGTGGAGTCCCAGGACATTGTGAAAAATCAACTTTCCTGCGTTTTCTTCGTCCAGAGATGTTGAAGACGGATGGGGCAGTGTCCGAGGCCAGGCCCCCGGCCTAGCCTGCAGGATCCTTGGGCTCGATTGCCTACCAGGCCCTGGCCAAATCTCGCGCGATCTTGGTTAAGCAGATAGAGGAGAAGCTGGCCCCGATCTCTATCGTGCTGCAGAAGCATGAACAGCAGCTGGGAGACCTGGAAAAGAGGACGGATGAGGTTGGACACAGAGGCACAGCGGTGGAAGCTGATACCGGTTCCTCTAAGGATAGGATCCAAGCATCGGAGGCTGAGGGCTGACCATACAGAGGTTTATAAAATCATGAGGAACATGAATAGGGTAAACAGCCAAGGTCTTTTCCCTGGTGTGTGGGAGTCCAGAACTAGAGGGCTTGGGTTTAGGGTGAGTGGGAAAAGATATAAAAGAGACCAAAGGGACAACATTTTCAGGCAGAAGGTGGTGTGTGTGTGTGTGGAATGAGCTGCCAGAGGAAGTGGTCGAGGCTGGTACAATTACATCATTTAAAAGGCATCTGGATGGGTATATGTATAGGAAGAGTTTGGAGGGAGATGGGCCGGGTGCTGGCAGGTGGGACTAGATTGGGTTGGGATATCTGTTCGACCGAGGGTGTGTTTGTGTGCTGTACATCTCTATGACTCGATGACTGGAAGTGTCAGTCTGAGTCAATCCGTTGTCTAGCTACGGGCAAGGTGACTCCATTGGATGATGTGAACCCAGCTGATGACTCCTTTGGCCAAAGCTAGAGAACATTCTGGAAGATCAGGGAAAAGAAGGATATGAACACACACCTGGATGCCAGTCCCTTAGAGAAGCCTTGACTGCGATCTGCAGCAGAGCTCTGACCATGTGCTCCAAACTTGTTCATAAAAGCCCAGGGAGTGAGGGGGGCAAGCCATTCACCCCAGCAAGTCCACACTCAGCCTCTGATGAGCATCCCATCCAGGCCCAAGCACTATCCTCTCAGCCTGCATTCCCCAAAGCCAATCCAGCGAACCTGCACATCTTTGGGCTGTGGGAGGAAAGCAAAGCACCCGCAGTAGCCCATGGAGAGAAGGTGCAAACTCGACACAAACAGAAAGCCAAGGGAGGAATCAAAGTCAGGTCCCCGATGCTGCGAGGCAGCAGTGCTACCCACTGAGCCACCATGCCATCTCCAGGAGATTCCCAGCAGGTTTTCAGCCATTGTGACTGTGCAGTCTCTTTCAGGGAATTCAGCTTTAATCCTGCAGATCCCCAAAAGAGCTGCGTAAGGTGACAGGGAACACCCCACCCTATCAACTGAATGCAGATAAGTAGTTGTTGGCAAAGCAGATTAAGGACAGACAAGGAAGAGTCAGACATCCCAGATGGGATTTGAACCCACAACCCCTGGCTTAGGAGGCCAGTGCCTTATCCATTAGGCCACTGGAGCTGCACAGTCACATGCAGCATGGCAGACTTTAAATACTGCGCCCTGACCTCTCATTGTGTGTTTTTGTGGATTTTCTCCTCTCAATGCACTGTGAGGATCCAAGATGGTGGTGATCTCGGACGATGGTGTTGCAGAGCTCGGCACCACAGCACAAGCGCCCAATCCGTTCCATCGCGATATCCTAGGAGTCTGAAAATGTTGTGGAGTCCCAGGACATTGTGAAAAATCAACTTTCCTGCGTTTTCTTCGTCCAGAGATGTTGAAGACGGATGGGGCAGTGTCCGAGGCCAGGCCCCCGGCCCAGCCTGCAGGATCCTTGGGCTCGATTGCCTACCAGGCCCTGGCCAAATCTCGCGCGATCTTGGTTAAGCAGATAGAGGAGAAGCTGGCCCTGATCTCTATCGTGCTGCAGAAGCATGAACAGCAGCTGGGAGACCTGGAAAAGAGGACGGATGAGGTTGGACACAGAGGCACAGCGGTGGAAGCTGATACCGCTTCCTCTAAGGATAGGATCCAAGCATCGGAGGCTGAGGGCTGACCATACAGAGGTTTATAAAATCATGAGGAACATGAATAGGGTAAACAGCCAAGGTCTTTTCCCTGGTGTGTGGGAGTCCAGAACTAGAGGGCTTAGGTTTAAGGTGAGTGGGAAAAGATATAAAAGAGACCAAAGGGACAACATTTTCAGGCAGAAGGTGGTGTGTGTGTGTGTGGAATGAGCTGCCAGAGAAAGTGGTCGAGGCTGGTACAATTACATCATTTAAAAGGCATCTGGATGGGTATATGCATAGGAAGAGTTTGGAGGGAGATGGGCCGGGTGCTGGCAGGTGGGACTAGATTGGGTTGGGATATCTGTTCGACCGAGGGTGTGTTTGTGTGCTGTACATCTCTATGACTCGATGACTGGAAGTGTCAGTCTGAGTCAATCCGTTGTCTAGCTACGGGCAAGGTGACTCCATTGGAGGATGTGAACCCAGCTGATGACCCCTTTGGCCAAAGCTAGAGAACATTCTGGAAGATCAGGGAAAAGAAGGATATGAACACACACCTGGATGCCAGTCCCTTAGCGAAGCCTTGACTGCGATCTGCAGCAGAGCTCTGACCATGTGCTCCAAACTTGTTCATAAAAGCCCAGGGAGTGAGGGGGGCAGGACATTCACCCCAGCAAGTCCACACTCAGCCTCTGATGAGCATCCCATCCAGGCCCAACCACTATCCTCTCAGCCTGCATTCCCCAAAGCCAATCCAGCGAACCTGCACATCTTTGGGCTGTGGGAGGAAAGCAAAGCACCCGCAGTAGCCCATGGAGAGAAGGTGCAAACTCGACACAAACAGAAAGCCAAGGGAGGAATCAAAGTCAGGTCCCCGATGCTGCGAGGCAGCAGTGCTACCCACTGAGCCACCATGCCATCTCCAGGAGATTCTCAGCAGGTTTTCAGCCATTGTGACTGTGCTGTCTCTTTCAGGGAATTCAGCTTTAATCCTGCAGATCCCCAAAAGTGCTGCGTAAGGCGACTGGGAACACCCCACCCCGTCAACTGAATGCAGATAAGCGGTTGTTGGCAAAGCAGATTAAGGACACACAAGGAAGAGTCAGACACCCCAGATGGAACTTGAACCCACAACCGCTGACGTAGGAGGCCAGGGCCTTATCCATTAGGCCACTGGAGCTACACAGTTACATGCATCATGGCAGACTTCAAATACTGCGCCCTGACCTCTCATTGTGTGTTTTTCTGGATTTTCTCCTCTCAATGCACTGTGAGGATCCAAGATGGTGGTGATCTCGGACGATGGTGTTGCAGAGCTCGGCACCACAGCACAAGCGCCCAATCCGTTCCATCGCGATATCCTAGGAGTCTGAAAATGTTGTGGAGTCCCAGGACATTGTGAAAAATCAACTTTCCTGCGTTTTCTTCGTCCAGAGATGTTGAAGACGGATGGGGCAGTGTCCGAGGCCAGGCCCCCGGCCTAGCCTGCAGGATCCTTGGGCTCGATTGCCTACCAGGCCCTGGCCAAATCTCGCGCGATCTTGGTTAAGCAGATAGAGGAGAAGCTGGCCCCGATCTCTATCGTGCTGCAGAAGCATGAACAGCAGCTGGGAGACCTGGAAAAGAGGACGGATGAGGTTGGACACAGAGGCACAGCGGTGGAAGCTGATACCGGTTCCTCTTAGGATAGGATCCAAGCATCGGAGGCTGAGGGCTGACCATACAGAGGTTTATAAAATCATGAGGAACATGAATAGGGTAAACAGCCAAGGTCTTTTCCCTGGTGTGTGGGAGTCCAGAACTAGAGGGCTTAGGTTTAAGGTGAGTGGGAAAAGATATAAAAGAGACCAAAGGGACAACATTTTCAGGCAGAAGGTGGTGTGTGTGTGTGTGGAATGAGCTGCCAGAGAAAGTGGTCGAGGCTGGTACAATTACATCATTTAAAAGGCATCTGGATGGGTATATGCATAGGAAGAGTTTGGAGGGAGATGGGCCGGGTGCTGGCAGGTGGGACTAGATTGGGTTGGGATATCTGTTCGACCGAGGGTGTGTTTGTGTGCTGTACATCTCTATGACTCGATGACTGGAAGTGTCAGTCTGAGTCAATCCGTTGTCTAGCTACGGGCAAGGTGACTCCATTGGAGGATGTGAACCCAGCTGATGACCCCTTTGGCCAAAGCTAGAGAACATTCTGGAAGATCAGGGAAAAGAAGGATATGAACACACACCTGGATGCCAGTCCCTTAGCGAAGCCTTGACTGCGATCTGCAGCAGAGCTCTGACCATGTGCTCCAAACTTGTTCATAAAAGCCCAGGGAGTGAGGGGGGCAAGCCATTCACCCCAGCAAGTCCACACTCAGCCTCTGATGAGCATCCCATCCAGGCCCAAGCACTATCCTCTCAGCCTGCATTCCCCAAAGCCAATCCAGCGAACCTGCACATCTTTGGGCTGTGGGAGGAAAGCAAAGCACCCGCAGTAGCCCATGGAGAGAAGGTGCAAACTCGACACAAACAGAAAGCCAAGGGAGGAATCAAAGTCAGGTCCCCGATGCTGCGAGGCAGCAGTGCTACCCACTGAGCCACCATGCCATCTCCAGGAGATTCTCAGCAGGTTTTCAGCCATTGTGACTGTGCTGTCTCTTTCAGGGAATTCAGCTTTAATCCTGCAGATCCCCAAAAGTGCAGCGTAAGGCGAGAGGGAACACCCCACCAACTGAATCCAGATAAGCGGTTGTTGGCAAAGCAGATTAAGGACACACAAGGAAGAGTCAGACACCCCAGATGGGACTTGAACCCACAACTCCTGGTTTAGGAAGCCAGTGCCTTATCCATTAGGCCACTGCGGCTGCACAGTTACATGCAGCATGGCAGACTTTAAATACTGCGCCCTGACCTCTCATTGTGTGTTTTTGTGGATTTTCTCCTCTCAATGCACTGTGAGGATCCAAGATGGTGGTGATCTCGGACGATGGTGTTGCAGAGCTCGGCACCACAGCACAAGCGCCCAATCCGTTCCATCGCGATATCCTAGGAGTCTGAAAATGTTGTGGAGTCCCAGGACATTGTGAAAAATCAACTTTCCTGCGTTTTCTTCGTCCAGAGATGTTGAAGACGGATGGGGCAGTGTCCGAGGCCAGGCCCCCGGCCTAGCCTGCAGGATCCTTGGGCTCGATTGCCTACCAGGCCCTGGCCAAATCTCGCGCGATCTTGGTTAAGCAGATAGAGGAGAAGCTGGCCCCGATCTCTATCGTGCTGCAGAAGCATGAACAGCAGCTGGGAGACCTGGAAAAGAGGACGGATGAGGTTGGACACAGAGGCACAGCGGTGGAAGCTGATACCGGTTCCTCTAAGGATAGGATCCAAGCATCGGAGGCTGAGGGCTGACCATACAGAGGTTTATAAAATCATGAGGAACATGAATAGGGTAAATAGCCAAGGTCTTTTCCCTGGTGTGTGGGAGTCCAGAACTAGAGGGCTTAGGTTTAAGGTGAGTGGGAAAAGATATAAAAGAGACCAAAGGGACAACATTTTCAGGCAGAAGGTGGTGTGTGTGTGTGTGGAATGAGCTGCCAGAGGAAGTGGTCGAGGCTGGTACAATTACATCATTTAAAAGGCATCTGGATGGGTATACGTATAGGAAGAGTTTGGAGGGAGATGGGCCGGGTGCTGGCAGGTGGGACTAGATTGGGTCGGGATATCTGTTCGACCGAGGGTGTGTTTGTGTGCTGCACATCTCTATGACTCGATGACTGGAAGTGTCAGTCTGAGTCAATCCGTTGTCTAGCTACGGGCAAGGTGACTCCATTGGATGATGTGAACCCAGCTGATGACCCCTTTGGCCAAAGCTAGAGAACATTCTGGAAGATCAGGGAAAAGAAGGATATGAACACACACCTGGATGCCAGTCCCTTAGCGAAGCCTTGACTGCGATCTGCAGCAGAGCTCTGACCATGTGCTCCAAACTTGTTCATCAAAGCCCAGGGAGTGAGGGGGGCAAGCCATTCACCCCAGCAAGTCCACACTCAGCCTCTGATGAGCATCCCATCCAGGCCCAACCACTATCCTCTCAGCCTGCATTCCCCAAAGCCAATCCAGCGAACCTGCACATCTTTGGGCTGTGGGAGGAAAGCAAAGCACCCGCAGTAGCCCATGGAGAGAAGGTGCAAACTCGACACAAACAGAAAGCCAAGGGAGGAATCAAAGTCAGGTCCCCGATGCTGCGAGGCAGCAGTGCTACCCACTGAGCCACCATGCCACCATGCCATCTCCAGGAGATTCTCAGCAGGTTTTCAGCCATTGCGACTGTGCTGTCCCTTTCAGGGAATTCAGCTTTAATCCTGCAGATCCCCAAAAGGGCTGCGTAAGGCGAGAGGGAACACCCCACCAACTGAATCCAGATAAGCTGTTGTTGGCAAAGCAGATAAAGGACACACAAGGAAGAGTCAGACACCCCAGATGGCACTTGAACCCACAACACCTGGCTTAGGAGGCCAGTGCCTTATCCATTAGGCCACTGGAGCCGCACAGTCACATGCAGCATGGCAGACTTTAAATACTGCGCCCTGACCTCTCATTGTGTGTTTTTCTGGATTTTCTCCTCACAATGCACTGTGAGGATCCAAGATGGTGGTGATCTCGGACGATGGTGTTGCAGAGCTCGGCACCACAGCACAAGCGCCCAATCCGTTCCATCGCGATATCCTAGGAGTCTGAAAATGTTGTGGAGTCCCAGGACATTGTGAAAAATCAACTTTCCTGCGTTTTCTTCGTCCAGAGATGTTGAAGACGGATGGGGCAGTGTCCGAGGCCAGGCCCCCGGCCTAGCCTGCAGGATCCTTGGGCTCGATTGCCTACCAGGCCCTGGCCAAATCTCGCGCGATCTTGGTTAAGCAGATAGAGGAGAAGCTGGCCCCGATCTCTATCGCGCTGCAGAAGCATGAACAGCAGCTGGGAGACCTGAAAAAGAGGACGGATGAGGTTGGACACAGAGGCACAGCGGTGGAAGCTGATACCGGTTCCTCTAAGGATAGGATCCAAGCATCGGAGGCTGAGGGCTGACCATACAGAGGTTGATAAAATCATGAGGAACATGAATAGGGTAAACAGCCAAGGTCTTTTCCCTGGTGTGTGGGAGTCCAGAACTAGAGGGCTTCGGTTTAAGGTGAGTGGGAAAAGATATAAAAGAGACCAAAGGGACAACATTTTCAGGCAGAAGGTGGTGTGTGTGTGTGTGGAATGAGCTGCCAGAGGAAGTGGTCGAAACTGGTACAATTACATCATTTAAAAGGCATCTGGATGGGTATACGTATAGGAAGAGTTTGGAGGGAGATGGGCCGGGTGCTGGCAGGTGGGACTAGATTGGGTTGGGATATCTGTTCGACCGAGGGTGTGTTTGTGTGCTGTACATCTCTATGACTCGATGACTGGAAGTGTCAGTCTGAGTCAATCCGTTGTCTAGCTACGGGCAAGGTGACTCCATTGGATGATGTGAACCCAGCTGATGACCCCTTTGGCCAAAGCTAGAGAACATTCTGGAAGATCAGGGAAAAGAAGGATATGAACACACACCTGGATGCCAGTCCCTTAGAGAAGCCTTGACTGCGATCTGCAGCAGAGCTCTGACCATGTGCTCCAAACTTGTTCATAAAAGCCCAGGGAGTGAGGGGGGCAAGCCATTCACCCCAGCAAGTCCACACTCAGCCTCTGATGAGCATCCCATCCAGGCCCAAGCACTATCCTCTCAGCCTGCATTCCCCAAAGCCAATCCAGCGAACCTGCACATCTTTGGGCTGTGGGAGGAAAGCAAAGCACCCGCAGTAGCCCATGGAGAGAAGGTGCAAACTCGACACAAACAGAAAGCCAAGGGAGGAATCAAAGTCAGGTCCCCGATGCTGCGAGGCAGCAGTGCTACCCACTGAGCCACCATGCCATCTCCAGGAGATTCTCAGCAGGTTTTCAGCTATTGTGACTGTGCTGTCTCTTTCAGGGAATTCAGCTTTCATCCTGCAGATCCCCAAAAGCGCTGCGTAAGGCGAGAGGGAACACCCCACCAACTGAATGCAGATAAGCAGTTGTTGGTAAAGCAGATTAAGGACACACAAGGAAGAGTCAGACACCCCAGATGGGACTTGAATCCACAACCCCTGGCTTAGGAGGCCAGTGCCTTATCCATTAGGCCACTGGAGCTGCGCAGTTACAGTCAGCATGGCAGAGTTTAAATACTGCGCCCTGACCTCTCATTGTGTGTTTTTCTGGATTTTCTCCTCTCAATGTCAATCTTATCTGGGAGTTTTATCAGACTAGTATTATGGAAGGGAAGTAAAGGATAAGCTAGAGAAATAAATTGCAAATAGTGGTTAGTTAATTATCCTTTGTTAGACTTTCAGAAATAAAGTTGTTCGTTTTTCTTTACATAGTTCTTGGCCACTCGATTTCTTAACAAATTACTGCACAGGATAAATCTTTTCTGTATTGCTGGTTTTAAATTAAGCAGGCGAGTTTACCCTGTGTCATAACATGCCATTCATCAGGATGTCCTGATCAAGGGCTTATGCCTGAAACATCAACTGTCCTGCTCCTGTGATACTGCCTGGCTTGCTGTGCTTTTCCAGCACCACACTCTCAAAGTATATGGTATAGTTTTAACAAGACTTCCCAATTGTTCCATTCCACTTTGCAGAACACCTATGGTCTGTCTGCAACGACGACTCTGAGCTTTCAGTTGCCTGCTACTTCAACACACCACCATGTTCCCATGCTAACATTTCTGTCACAGGCCTGCTGCAGTGTTCCAGTGAAGCTCAGCACAAGGTCAAAGAACAACATCTCATTTTCCACTTGAGGATCTTGCAGCCTCTAGGGCTCAACATCAAGTTCAATAATTTTAGAACCTGATTCCATTCCTTTCGTGTTTTTTGCCCATCCCACAAAATTAGTCACAGTCACCCATTCCCACATACTCCTCGGGCCCATTTTCAAATTATATGGGTTACATTCAGCACAGCTAGCCTATTTTCTAAGAACAAATTATTCAGCTGCTGGAATCTGTATTGAAAACAAAAAATGTGTGAAATCACAGCAGGTCAAGCAGCATCCGTGGAGAGAGAACAGTTAATTTTTCAAGTCTACGTGACAGTTATGAAGGGTCTGATGAAAAGCAGTCTAGCCTCAAAACATTAGTTTGCTCTCTCCACAGATGCTGCCTGACCTGCTGTGATTCCCAGCATTTTTTGTTTCCAGCATTTTCTCACTCTTATCTCTTCTTATCTCTTATTCATCTTTTCTTCTGTCTTGGCCTGCTTTCCATTACCTATCACTTTCATCTCTCTCTCTCTCTCTCTCTCTCTCCACTTTCTCTCCACCTATCTTCTCACTGCCTCCCCTCCCCTCACTTTGGCTTTAGCATCAATACAAAGCTCCCTCGCTACTAACAGTTCTGTAGCAGAGTCACTGGACTTGAAACATTAATTCTGCTTTCTTCCCACAGATGCTGCCAGGTTTGCTGAGTTTCTCCAGCAACTTCTGTTAGTGTCTTTGAAAAACAGGCAATTTATGTTCCCCATTACCAATTCAACTTATTTATTACATTTTTGTGATTTATGTGGGGGGACTCCCAAATCCCTCTGTGCTGTAATTTTCTTCAGATGGTCTCCATTTAAATAATGTCTAATTGTTCTAATCTTCCTGCCAAAATGTATAATCTCACATTTTCCCACATTATATTCCACCTGCCAAAGTTTTGCCCATTCACTTAATCTGTCTACCTCCCCTGTAAATTCGTCGTGTTATCCTCAGCAGTTGCCTCCCACCTATTGTCCTAACTGCAAACTGGGTTCTCCAAGTAATCCATCTGTGGCCTAACGTCTTATGCAGCTCCTTTGTAACCTCTCTGTAATTGTATTCAATTCCTTGACTAATAAACACAAACAGAAATTGCTGGAAAAACTCAAAATGGACAGTTGCATCTGCAGAAAGAAATCAGAGTCAGGTCCAGTGATCCTTTTTCAGAACCCCGAGTTCTGACGGAGGGTCATTGGACCTGAAATGTTAACTCTGATTTCTCTCCACAGATGCTGCCAGTCTTGCTGAGCTTTTCTGGCAATTTCTGTTTGTGTTTCTGGTTTACAGCATCTGTAGATCTTTCAGTTCTTACCTCAACAAACGAAGGCAAGTAATCCTGATGCATAACTATAGCCCCATGGTATAAAACCTTGGTAGACCAATGTTCAAATAATTTCCATTGGCTTTATCATGAGTATCAAATGTTGCATGTTATTCAGCTGGCAATTTTGACAAAATACAACTTACTGTGTTTAATTTGACTTGCCACAACCACAGCAGAAGTTGTTTTGTCCTTGGTACGTAGTCATTGGGGCCCCAGTGGCCTAATGGATAAGGCACTGGCCTCCTAAGCCAGGGATTGTGGGTTCGAGTCCCATCTGGGGTGCTCCAGTTTTCAAGCCTTGTCTTCATTGTTGACCTTGTCAACTTCATCTTCAATCCACGTTGACTGCGCTTCTCATGTCCCTGGGTCAAAATCCCCGTGTCTGCGTTGGGTTGATGGTATATTGTGTTCAATAGGGACTTGAGCAAGGCATTTGGGAAGTTACAGGGTTTGGGTGAACTTGAATGAAAGAGACAGCAATGGGCTAAGTGCTCGCTTTCTGTTGGTTTGCTCTCATTGCAGTTTTACTTCGTCCTCACTAACTGCAAATACTTTTTTTTTGATGCTGCGTAAAATAACACCGAACCCCTCTTTTTTTTCCCCCCACCTTGTCTGCTACATTTTCCTCAAAGTTTCACTCTGCAAAGTTTGGCTGATTTCTCGGCTGTCCATTTTGGGGGCAAACGGGAGGCGACATCAATTCATAAAGGAGCTGCCAATTTGGCATGAGGTGAAATGGGAGAAAAGCAAATTAGAGTATAAAACTCTCAGAAAACCACATTATAATTAAGCCGAGCTGCAGTATTTAAAACCGACGATTTGAACTGGGTTGAGAAGCCCCAGTGGCCTAATGGATAAGGCACTGGCCTCCTAAGCCAGGGATTGTGGGTTCGAGTCCCATCTGGGGTGTGTTTATTTTCTTCTATTCACTTGTCTTCATAGACCAACTTATTAAGTATATTTGCTCATCTTTAAAGAAGTTTGATGTATGTATTTAATTTCAAACTTTTTTGAAAGTAAAACACATACAATTTCACCTTTGATTTTTTAATTTGAAATGTTTAATGGAAATGTATCCAACTTTACGATTGGATTCATAGAAAGTTTGGAATCTGTATTCTGATTTCGTCGGGGAACGTATTTTCCAAGATTATTACCGTCAGTTATTTTTAGGGGCAAAAAAAGGAAAAGAAAATGTCAATGTTGAAACTTCGTAACTTTTACCTTAACCTTCTGCCTCCTGTAGGAAACACGATGTAATTACAGCTATTGTTTGCGTTTATTTGGAGTCAGAAAAATACACATCTTGGGTATTTAAAAAAAATTGTTACTTGTGTTAACTGATGAGGAATTACTTTGTCCAGATGGTGTACTATATGTATTTTGGAAAACAAAACTGTGCCTTGCATTGCTGAGGGTAACAGTTCGTATTTGAGAACATTTCATTTGTGGAACATGAGGATCTTAACCTTTCAGAATCTATTCCTGAGATGCTGCCTAACCTGCTGTGCTTTGACCAGCAACACATTTGCAGCTGTGATCTCCAGCATCTGCAGACCTCATTTTTTACTCGAAGAATCCAGATCCTGCCAGGGACCTTCTTTCACTTCTACCTTAGAGTAAAAAGTGAGATCTGCAGATGCTGGAGATCACAGCTGAAAATGTGTTGCTGGTCAAAGCACAGCAGGCCAGGCAGCATCTCAGGAATAGGGAATTCGACGTTTCGAGCATAAGCCCTTCATCAGGAATCTTGTCCAGATTGTATCCATTTTTACAATCCATGTTAGAACAATACTAGTAAGTAATCTGTAAGTAATCCAATCTAATCTAGTCAAGATAAGCCAACGACTTATATTTACATAGCTATTTAATGTGATGAACTTGCCAAGGGCGAAGTCTTTTTCATACCCATGCCATGTTAATAATGTAGTGGTGATGCTGCAAGTGTGACCTTCAGATGGGAAGCTAAACTGTTGGAAGGGATGAATATGACAAAATAATGCATAATGGTAAAATCTAAACATTGGGGCTGTATTTTTGTGGAAAATGTATGATTCATGCCTAAGAAAACGAGATCATGCAGCCTTGTGGCTTTTCCAATTGCTTATCTCATGCCTACTTTCAGAATTATGAAGTTGTAGGAAGCTTTGGGGTGACATTGTGAATGGCTCTTCCCCTCCCCCTCCCCCAGGGAGCCCCGGGGAGGCGGGAGACATGGATCGATGCGCTCTGTGCTCGCTTATCTCCGCCTGCCCACAGCTTCTCCGCTTCTGTCCGCCCAAGATGGCGGCCCTCGGCGAGGAAAGTCGGCCCCAGCCGGTGGCTTTACGGTGAGAGCCTCAGCCCCGGAGAGAGCACGGAGCCGCGGGCGTCTCCCGAACCCGTTAAACAAAAAAACCCAATAAGACCCCGAACAAACGGCTCAGGTTCGCCGGGGAGCAGCGGGAGGTCACGATTCCAGCGGGCGGCCTACCTCATCGGACAAAGCGTCGGTGTTTCCTGGATACTGTGGCCGGGGGAGAGCGCTGTCCGTGGGCGTCCGCTGACGGGAGGATTCGGGCAGATGAGCGTCGGAGGGTGAGGGGGTGCTGGGCGCAAAGATTAAGAGAAAGGGCGGGAAGGCAGGGAGAGGTGACAACCTCTGAGCAATTCTAAAGTCAAATATAGCAGCGTGAAATTTAACTCTTATAATGTTAGTATTTATTCTATATGCAGTTCGTTATTTTAAATTTTATTCATTTTTTGAAATCTAGTTTGTTTTCCTAATTACATTCTACTTTGAAGTCTGAAATTAATCCCAGGATAGGAGGCTATCATTGAGAAATAATTTTGATAAGAGTTTAATGTAGATCTGTATTGGGTAAACTGTTAGTCACAATCTTGATGTAATTTAATTAAACAGATAAAATAAGTCTCTCAACTGTGGATGCTGGAAATCTGAAACAAAAACAGAAATTGCTGGTGAGACTCAGCAGGTCTGGCAGCACTTGTGGAGAGGAAGAAAGTTAACATTTCGAGTCAAGTGATTCTTCTTTGGTTCAGATCTGCTGAGTTTTTCCAGTAATTTGTCAGAGTATTACTGAGAGCTTTCAGCACAGACAAGTTATTTAACTAAGCTGGCCTGAAATATTTGTGTCTATATTAACCTCTTCCCATTCCTCTTCATCTCCCCACATCATGTCTGTGTGTTCTTTTCTCTAGGATGTTTATCATTCATCATTTCCCTTCACCAGTCCTTTGAGCCAGGTCCCTCACTCTCCTGTTATTCAATGAGGATGACTTGCTTCTGCTTTGGCTTGCTGGGTTGTAAAATGGTTAATAAATTCTATTTCCACATTCTATGTACTCTACTAATGAAGAATGCTTGGTAGCATTCTTAATTTTTTTGTGACCTGCTTAGTATTGGATTCCCTTGTATCTGGAACCATCTTATCCACATATAGCATTTTGATTCTTTTCATAATCTCAAGACCTCTCAGCTCATCCTGCTTTCATTTCCTCTGCAGGAAACCTTCCCAATCTATTTAACATAACCTCTCAGTTCTGATATTCTTGTAAATAATTTTTGCAACTTTTTCCAGTGTCTCTTTCTCCATCTTTAAGTTGTAGATGAAAATAATAGCTTGGACTTAATTACAGGACTTAAGCATCGGCAAAAAACATTAAAAGTTGAAACTTCATCAGAAATTTAAATTAATCTTCATTAAATAATATTTTGAATTTCATCATTTTACTAAGATTGACAACAGATCCTGTTGCAACTTGTTGCCAACTATAAACCAACCAGTCGGCATCCTTTATCCTGCTGTATCAAATATTGTTTCCTTTCTAAAGTTAGTTTTCTTGTGTTTCAGCATTAATAGGGCTTTACAAAAATCTTTGACTTTATGTGCCTTTTAAGCAATGTTTAATACTGTCAATATTTAAATATTGAGTCATATTTCGTTGTCTATTTAAGATCTATTGAAATAGATTACATTTTCTAAATTCCCAAAATCTTAGCCAGTTTCTCAGTAAAAACTTAATCCTTGCATACCAATTTTGATCTGTGCTGACTAGTCCTCAGGGCAGTATTGTTTGTTTTATCCTATCACTATTTAGTTGTGCCAACTGGAAGTATGAGGCCGTTAATATATTGAATGTACAGCGCAGAGAGAGGTCCATTGCTCCATATGTCCTCTTCTGGCCTTGTTGCTTCATTCATGTGACTCTCCTGTTATCATCATAAAAGTCAAATTATGTGGATGCTGGAGTATTGAAATAAAAATGGAAAGATCATAGTATTCAAGTCTTATGGGCCAAGTGCTGTAAAATGGGATTAGAATAGGTGCATGCTTCATAACTGGCACAGACATAATGGGGCCATAATGCGTTTATCTGTGTTGTAAACCATCATGATTTTATGATAAATGCAGGAGAAACTCAATAGTTATGGTAGCAGCTATGATGAGCAAAACAGTTAATGTTTAGAGTGTACTGTATTTCCTATACAGTTACATAGCATGGAGACAGACCCTTTGGTCCAACTTGTCCATGGCAACCAGGTTTCCCAAATTAAGCTAGACCCACTTGCCTGCGTTTGTCCCATATCCCTCTAAAACTTTCCTTTTCATGTACCTCTCCAAATATCTTTTAAATGTTGTAATTTTACTTGAATCTGCCACTTCCTCTGATAGTTCATTCCACATACAAATACTTCTGTGTGGAAAAAGTTGCCTCTCAGGTCCCCTTTAAATCTTTCTCCTCTCCTCTTAAAAATATGCCGCCTAGTTTTGCACTCCACCAACCTTAGGAAGATATCTTTGCTATTCGGTTTATCTATACCCTTCATGATTTTATAAAACCTCTATAAAGTCACTTCTCAACCTCCTCCACTCAAGTCAAAAAAAGCCCCTGTCTATCCATCCCCTCCCTATAATTCAAACCCTGCAGTCCCAGCAACTGCCTGGTGAATCTTTTCTGAACCCTTTCCAATTGAATAATAATCTTCCTATAGCAGGGCCACCAGGTTTGGACACAATACTTTAAAAGTGGCCTCATCACTGTCCTGTACAACCCCAACATGATGATTTCACTCCAATACTTCAAGACTGAGCATTGAAGGCAAACATGCTAAATGCCTTCTTAACCACCCTGTCTACCTGTGATGCAACTTTAAAAGAACTATGTACCTGAACCCTTAGTCTCTTATGTTTGACAGCATTTCTCAGGGCCCTACAATTAACTGTATAAGTCCTGCCCTTGTCTGTTTTACCAACATGCAATACCTTCTACTTATCTAAATGTAACTCCGTTTGCTGCTCCTCAGTCCGTTGGCACAATTGATCATGGTTCCTTTGTAATCTTAGATAACCATCATTGTTGACCATGTCACCAATTTTCTCCTAAATTCTCATCCAAATTGTTTATATAGATGACAAACAAAAATTGACCCAGCATCAATCCCTATGGAGCATCACTGGTCGTAGACCTCCAGTCTGAAAATCACCTACACCACCACCCTCTCTCCTACTGTCAAGCCAATTTTATATCCAATTGGCAAGCTTTCCCTGAATCCCATATGATCTAACTTTACTAATTAGTCTACCATGTGGAACCTTGTCAAAGAATTTGCTAAGTTCATAAGGAGAAAGTGAGGACTGCAGATGCTGGAGATTAGAGTCGAAAAGAGGGGTGCTGGAAAAGCACAGCAGGTCAGCAGCATCCAAGGAGCAGGAGAGTCAAACTTATGCTCAAAAGGCAGACTCTCCTGCTCCTCAGATGCTGCCTGACTGGCTGTGCTTTTTCAGCACCACACTTTTTGACTTTGCTAAGTCCATGTAGACAACATCTACCGCTCTTCTCTCTGTTAACCTCAAAAACTCAAGTTTGTTGGACAGTATTTCCCATGCACAAAGCCATTCTTCCATAATCCCTCTTCTGAATAAGAATATATAGAACTGGAAAAGATAACTTTGCTCCTCACTCCACAGAAGCTGCCAGACCTGTTGAGTTTCTCAAGTGCTTTCTGTTCCTGTGTTTCTGACCACTGTTTATCTTATCCAAAAGGGTTCCTTTGTGATAGGAGTATAAGGAGCAAAGGTCAACCATTCTGCCCTTGGGGCCTTTTCTACCCTTCACGCAGATTCTGGTCGATCTGTTTCTTTAGCCCATTTTCCTGCCATATTCCTGGATGATTGAACGCACTCGATGGAGTTTCCACAGCTCTCTGTGATTAAACAAAATTCCAGAGATTCTAAATCCTTTAGTTGAACAAATTGCAGATTGGCCAATAAGTTATTCTGCGATCATACTGTGTGTTTCCAATCTTCCCAGCATTTCCCTGCTAAGCCCTTTATATGAATGTTATATGAAATGTTTCATTTATTGAAACTCTTGAGAAATGTAGACCTAGCCTACTCGATCACACGCCAAAGGCCCAATCCTTTCATCCCAAGAATCATACACTTGGAAATCTGCCAAATGTCCAGATTTATGATTTTACCCTAAATGTTGGCCGGGACTTGCAAAAATCTAATACAGTGAGAAATCGAGGCCCGTTATGGGAGCGGAGAAAATTACCCAGGAGAAAAAAAATGTGAAAATAAAACCTAAAATTCATCTTTATATCAGATCATTATAACACAATGGAAATCTAGGACTGGAAGACATGTTGCCAGATTCACCTTTTTATCCTTCCTTTTGAAATCCGAAGAACTCGTACATACCTATAATGGACAATCCCAAACCAAACAACTATTCAGACATTTTACAGTTTTACTCTCAAATTATTCTTTACAGTCAAGGCTTCAAAAAAGTTATCGCTTTGAAGTTATTAAGATTAGGATAAATGTTGCCTTCAAAAAGAGAATTAATTCATAGGGCACATCTGATACTAGCCATACTGCTTTATATTGCCCATATCTAGTCGGCCTGAAGATATTAATGAGCTGCCTTCTGAAATCACTTTGTTGTAAGGGTTTGACAAGACAGCTTGCATGGGCACCTTTACAGAGCAATTGAGTCAACTATGTTGACTGAAGGCAGTCTAGTCTTTGACAGAATGGTTAAGAAGAGCAGGTTTCCTCCCGTATTTATTGAGACAGGTAGGTTTTACGGCAATCCAAAAGCTTTATTGTTATATTTTTTGACTGCATTTTAAAGTAAAATGTGTTCTGAATTGAAATGCAGCCGGTTCTGATATAACACGATATAACACGGGCGGGCGGGCGGCGGGGCGGCGGGGGAAAAGCAGCATCTATTCATAAAGGTACCTGGCACTTTTGGCACTTCCTGACACCAGGATTCAGTATTCAGAACAGAATAAATTACAGAGGAAACATTCCAGACGGCAGAAGAAAGACTGGAGAGGCAGAGAAGCATTTTGGAAGACACATTCTGTGTGAACATTGAGAGACTAAGTTTTAATTTATTGTTTTCTTATTACTTAGAATTATAAAATTCCAAGTAATTCCTCTTTCCCCCCCCCCCCCCCCCCCACAACTCCTGTACCCAATACTCTGACCAATAAAATACAGCATACCAAAAACTGCCTTCACTATTCTATCCACCTGCGACTCCACTTTCAAGGAGCTGTGTCTAATTGATATATACTTGCAGTTATCATGTAGGAATCATAGCAGCCAATTTCCACACTGGGATCTCCCATAGGTAGCAATGTGATAATGATCAGAGAATCCTTTCATGATTTTGTTTAATGGATAAGTGCTGGCATGGTAACAACAACCCTTTATAAGATAGCATTAAGGGGACTATTCACGTCCACTTTTTTATTGGTGCTGAAGTTGTGGAGTGGGACTTGAACCAGAGCCCATGTGATCCAGAAGTGGATGTGCTACCTCTTGAACCACACCTATGGACACAGTATAAATTAATTAAATAATCTGGATTTGGGAAGGAATTATGATGAGCACATTAGCAGAATTCCTTGCTTTCTTTGAGTGGTGCCATGGCTTCTTCATATCCATCTGTGCCTGGCCATGGAGTTTACATTTTATTGTTAGCATTTGAACATGGAGTCGTGATATCAGAGGGAAGGAACTGGGGAAAGGAATGAGAGTATCCTGTCTAGATGGACAAATATTGTCTAAAACGCCAGTAAGGATTCCCCTGTTCAACATGCAAGGTGGACAAAGGTTCAATGCATGTTGTTGCATCAGGAAATCTCAGGAACACAGCTTGCTTACAATGACTAGCAAAGTCAAACCATATCTGGTAGATACTCACCCTCCATCAAAAGTTTTAGTGAATTGGCCTGGCCACAAGTTTCAGCTGTGAATGTATTTTAAAGGTAAGCTCTTGAGGAGCAACCTCCTAGGGAAGGTGTTCATGTTTGACTCTTCTCTCTGGGTGAACTGCCATTGAGACTATATAATCTATATGATCTGAGTATTAGGTTGGAGAAGGTTCACCTTTAATTTCATTTTATGACCGCTGACTGAGTTGATGAAAGAATGGCATTAATAATAACACATTCATCTGACTTGAACTGTGCTAATGACTTAAAATCCTGGTGCTCCCTTTCCATCAACACTATGGGTGTACATAAACTGCAGCAGTGCAAGAATGTAGCTCACCATCACCTTCTCAAAAGCAACAAATGCTGGCCGAGTCAGAGATGTATTGCGTTTCACGATGGAATGAAAAACAAATCTGAGATTATTTCCAGTTTTTTTTAATGTTCCTGGGTTGTGGATGTTTCTAACTAGGCCAGCATGTATTGCCTATCTCTAATTGCTCTTGATAAGGTGGTGGAGAGTTGTTGTCTTAAACCACTGCAGTCTTTTTGGTGTAGGTATATCCCCAATGCTGTTAGGAAGAGAGAGTTTTTAACCCAGACCCAGAATGGTGGTCCATTCAAGTCATGATGTTGTGTGATTTAGAGAAGAATTTGCTGCTGGTAGTGTTCCCATGTATCTGCGGCCCAAGTACTTTTTTAGAGAGTATGGGTTTGGAATAAATTAATGGAATTTATTGATGTTAATATTGCTACTTTTAATTGTGCTGCCTGTTTCAAATATTATTTAAACATGACACCAGCAGCGATCAGTGTAGACTGGAAGAGATGATGATAATGTATAGTTCTAAATATTCCATAGAATTTGCAGAGCACAGAAAGCTTATGGCACAGAAAGTGGCCACTTGGCCCATCATGTCCATGCTGGTGCTAATATGAACTCATGCTTTCTCTCACCTTTGCATCACCTCCTAGATATTCTCCTAAACCTTTCTATATGCCCATCTCATTCCTTTTTCAATCATCTTGTCAAGTCCAGAAATCCCATAAAGATATCCGTGATATGTTAGTAATTACTTGATATGATAAATTCCATGTTCTCAACTTTCTGTAGATCAGTACATTTCTGAATTATTTCTTGCATTTTTTAAAATAACCACAAGCCATATTTTTAGATTTCTTCACAGTATTTCTGGCTATATATTTTTTCTGATGTGCACCAAGTCACCCTGCACCCCCAGGGGAAAAAGCTCCAGGCCATCTCATCCTTCTTGATAATTATGTCCTGTGAAAAGAGATATGTTAAAATATGATATTTTTGTTTTTCTCTCTTATATGCTGCAGGATTATATGCAGATGAGATCTCCAACTGGCCGAAGCACCTGGTTTTCCAAATGTTTGCCCAGTCAGACAATATTTTAAATTCATATTCCAGTCATGGCTTATGATGAAGCATTCAAGAGAAAAGAAGGTAATTTGCTTTAGGTGATGTCAGATTGAATATAGCTTGGACCAACCCAGTTGTGTCTAA
Source organism: Hemiscyllium ocellatum (assembly GCF_020745735.1). Classification (NCBI taxonomy): domain Eukaryota; kingdom Metazoa; phylum Chordata; class Chondrichthyes; order Orectolobiformes; family Hemiscylliidae; genus Hemiscyllium; species Hemiscyllium ocellatum. The sequence goes on along the minus strand of NC_083433.1, from coordinate 24,531,244 downwards.
ACTGTATGATTTTTGTTTGGAAAGAGTCCTAGATGCTTGACTAAGCTCAGAAGCTCTCACGTTCTTGCGTGGCTAATTTCCTGCTGCTGTTTTGAACCTGCACAGTTCCAGTTTATAAATCTGTTGCATCAGATGTTTTCTTTTTGGTAAAGTACAAAGAGACATTTGGTTTGTTGAGGTTGCTTTTACAGTTTATTTTAGCCTAATAGACATGAAATTTTATAAATGTCTTTTATTTCAAGGGGCACTATTTAAGTTTTGGAGTGGTTCATGTACCTTATGTCATACATATTGTTACTAACTTATTGGTAATGGCCCTCTTTATGCAGTGCTAACTTGCTGTTTACGTTTTTTAAGTAATTCATTTCTGTATCTTGAGATTTTTGCCCTGCTACCACAACCTGTCTTATCAAAAAGCACTAACTTGTTGTGAAATGTGAACAGGCCAAAAGAGCCATTTTCAAACGTGAAAATTAGTATTGGTTAGAATCCAAGCAAAACAAAGTAGAAAAATCAGAACTCAGGACACAAGATTCCTGGGTTAACATGAGCAACCTTTTTGACTGGGAATCATCTGATTCAAATCATAATATTCACATACGCTATTTGGGAACCAGGAGTAGGAGTACCCGGCCAATTCCTGTCGAAGCGCTCTCTCCCCATGCCCACTGCAGGTCTGGTGAGCTGATCTGCCGAAGTCTGGTGCTTCTCCCTTTGCTGGTTTGTATTGTTTTATCAGTTTTGGTACACATGCTCCCAGTACTGAAATAAAACTTTGTTGCAATAATGCTGTATGGCAGAGGCCTTTTCTCCTGCCAGTGTAACATACACTGGGCCATTTGTAGGGTTTCCAACAAAAGTGTGCCCAGTTTGCTTTAGCGACTATGCCTCCAGCTGCCTTCAATACTAAACTCTGGAATTCCATATCTAAACCTCTCAGTCTCATGCCTCTCTCTATTCTGGAAAGCTACTTAAAAACCTATCTCTTTGACCAAGCTTTTGGTTATCGCTTGAGTGGCCCAGTATCAGGTTTTTTTTGATAGCAGTCCTGAGAGTCTTGATTTACTAGTGTAAAGGCGATATATCAACACAGCTCGTTGAGAAAATTCCATGCAGTACATTAAGTTTTATGGTAGCTGTCTTTATTTCTTATTTGTAACAATTTAATTGCAGTCATAAGATAATTAGACATATATACAGTATGTGGGATGGCAAACTGTAATGTTGCACCTTCTCTCAATAGTTCACAAAATCGTTTGTATTTGCAGCATGTGGTTAATTTAAGTAGTTAATGGGATGGGTGCATGGTGACTTAGCATATGATCTTTTATCTCTGGGACGTGGGTTCCAATTCATGTGGACTGAATGAATGAATATCTACATTTTGTAACCATGCCTGGAAAAACCCAAAATTTAACTCATCTGCCTCAGGTTTTCAATGTAAGTCTACAGCACAAGACTTTCCTTCAGCTGGCATAGACTGGACCAGAATTTACAAAATGATCTTGAGTTGCTTTTTGTTCACCCTTCTGAATTCCTGAGAGCAGTACTGCATCAGCTCCCCTGACACGCACATTCATCCATTTACTTTCCCATCAGCCTTTGGCACCATCAGACAGTCACACAAAGCTCACAAATCTTGTGGGTCTCTGTTGCCAGGACAAGGTAGGTTGGGGCAATAAAGCTTGCTGATGACCGAGCAGGAAGTGCTCTTCTGCACCACTTAGTGTAAAGACGTACTGCATCTGCTCTGTTATTCCTGCTGCGGGAATGCTTAATGTTGATATTGAAGGCAAAACAAGTGATGCTTGTGGTGGAACTCGATTGTAAGCGTTGATGTTTCTTACCTCTGAACACAAATATATTTGAATAAGATGCTCTGATCATAACTTTTTTGTATCTTCAAAAACCTAATAAATATGCTTTGTTTCAAGTTATTTTTCACCTAGCTACTAATTTGATATTTGTTTTCAGTCCACCTTTTTGCTTCCATTACTTCATGTAAAAGGAGGGTCGTGACGCAGTCAGGCAGGACATTACATGCTCCAGAGATACTCTCCAACTTCCTTGTTGCAGCTCAGTTGATTGACCTGCCAAGAAGCATCCTTGAGTTGGAACCCAGACAAGAATGTGATACTCATTTTCTAGGGGAAGCCCAAACACACATTAATACCGTTGGACTTTCACTTGGCTGTTCTACTGTGGAGTTTAACACCCTGACATTACGGGCATTCAGTACAGGCTGTTCGGCCCAAGGAGTTTGTTCTGTCATTCAGTTGGCTCATGGGTGAGGAGCAGCAACATTGATATCTCTCTGCAACTGAATGGCAAACCATGATGCTTTTGGATTTTTAAAAATATTGAACACGTTCTGCAAAATTCGAAAAACAGTGTGGGATAGGAATGGATATAGACTTTTAATATGTTTGACTTGTAGTCACCTGCCTTTTCTGGATTGTTATGGAACTTTTTCATGTGTTCAGATTCGATCCTAATAGATTTCTAAAGGTCCTCCATCATGATTGGCGAGGATCTTTAGAATGTGATTAGTTAAGCTGATTTTCAGGAGGATAATAGGCCACCTGCTTATCATGCTTTTCAAAAGGGAATTGGAGAAACAACTGGAAAGGTAAAAGAAATTGCAGGGCTCCTGGGAAAAAGGAGGGACCAGCTGAGTTGCTGTTGCAGAGTGTTGGACGATCGTGCCTAGCCAAATGGACCCCTTTCCTTGATGTAACCATTCTGTGATTCCACTGAAGCTTGAGCATGTGCATTCAGGGGTGATTCTTCTGATCATTGAATTCAAAAATGTAATTGAGGTTTAGCGCATCGAGTGCATGGTGCGACCATTGGTGTGGGCTCTTTTTCATCACCTATCTTGAGGAATGCCGAAGAGCACGCTGATGATGGGTTATGCAGAAGAAAAAATCCTTAAAGATGCTGGACTTCCCAAACGCGCACACCTGATTTTATCAACTGAACATTTAAACTTGCTTATCCATACACTGATTGTTTGGTACACTGAAATCTTGGAGTATTGCAAGATGTCAGTTTACACCTGGAATAATGTCAAATGCTTTGTCAAGAGGAGGCAGCAAGCCGAGGCAAAGTTGTGGAGCTGCACATATCGGGGTGCTCCATTGCATTGGAGAGGCTGGTTACAGAGTGTCACAGGGAGAGATCTGTTAATAAGCTTTCTCTTGATAGGTGATTGGCTTTCATGTTGCAGAAGAGGAGATGGTAAATGATCCAAGGCTGACCTGTTCTAATGAATGAGGCGGAGACCACCAGTTCTTGCCTGGTCCTCTTTGTGAGGAGCATTCAACTGCACATCTAATAGAAATAACCCACCCATGCTTAAAACTCCTGCAGGTCATAAAGGAACTGCAATGATAGTGCTGGAAAGGAGCATGAAGCCCAAATCATTGTACCCCTGAGCTGAAAGAGGAAAGGTGTCACTGCCAGGAAGCACCTTCTTTCCCACATTGCTTCCCTCCCCTCCCAAAACAAAAATTGGAGGGGTAAATATATATACATATTTCAATTATAAATAGATGATTTGTAAGCCCTTTACTGCTGTTGCAGATTGTGTAGTGGGTGAAAGCGGAATTGAAGAGGTGGGTCTGGCAGCAGGCAGAAGCCAACGAGAGAAGAAGCGCTCGTATAAAGATTTGCTGAGAGAAGAGGAGGAAATAGATGCAGAAGTCCGAAAGTCAGCCAAAAAGAAAGCGAAGGTATGGGCTGTTTCTGTTTTTTGTTTTCTAAACCTTGCTGTTTTTTTGCCCATCCTGTGTGCAGCTGCTCCCACCTCGCATCTGCCTCCATCTAAGAAAGTGTGACCAGAAGGGTCTAGGAAAAATCTAGGAACTGTGATTCAGACGGGGAAGCTGAGAAGCATCCACCTAAGACGTACTTGTTTTATTTTGATCGCAGCACAACCCAAAGCAGGAAAACTGCAATGGCCTGGCTCACTCAACAACAGACGTGTCAAAAAGCATCTTTCAAATAATCACTCTTCATTCTTTGCAGTTGGTTGGAAGGTTGGGAGTGATAGTGTGGTGGAGGGAATGACTGACTGAAAAATCTTTGAATCGGATTTTTCTGAACTTTGGCAATCATGATTAAACACTGAAATACAGTAAGCATTTCCACCTGTTCGTCAGTGAATTTGCAAGTTCAGCCCATTTTATGGGTCAGTCTTTATGGGCTCCTTCCTGTCACCTTCCATCTCCATTGCTCCTACTGTGACAGTTGAGTCTCAAGCCAATCCTTGTCTTACTGTCAGAACTATCATGTGCATTGTGATTGATGGAAAAAATGCTGTGCTGTTGGTTACAGGCAGATGAAAGCTAACTTTGATAGCAGCAATTTCCTGAGTCTTGGCGTTCCTTCCACTCATTTTGCACTGCATGAAAAACTCCCAAGTGTCACTTGCCTTGCTAAGTGTATGTTGTGAGAATATGATCCCAGGCATATTCTGACTTGGACAGGGGCTGGTCAGGAAGCATTACAGTTCTCACTCCTGGAATACAAGAGGATAAATCAGCTGCCTCGGATCAATATACAGCAATCAGTGCTGGTCTTGCTGCAGCCAAACATTCTGCTATCGTTCATTTTTGAGGTATCGACACGAATAGTGGATGAATATTGGAGTGCGTGCGCTACCTGTGGAACCATAACTGAAGGAGGAATCAGAAAAAGGGAGAATATTTCCCTTTGTGGAACCACAGTGAGGTTTGCTCTTTGTGAGCACTCTCTTAATTGTTTTGTCTCCGTTGTCTTCCTACCATTTCTCAATCATATTGCATTTGTTGTGTTTTTCCAAATATGACACTTTGCATGCAGAGGGGTGTCCGTCACTGACACGGCATTAACTTGTACACTGGCAACATTATGGCATCCTATTCTAACATACAGTTGGTACAACAACTTACAAAATATCCGTTTTTTTTCCCTTTTTAGTTTTACACTTTTTTAAACAACTGCCATATTTAATTCTCATCGTTGAGCTGCTTTGTTGTTTGTTGTTGTCTATGGTCAGTGTTTTTCTATCTTGATGGAGAGCCATGGTTTGCTTTCAGTGGGGCAACTAAGATCGAGAACTTATTTGGTGGATCAACTGTAAGCCACACCCTGCCTTGCCGCATGTTGGCTATCGACAAACCCGCCTTTCTGAATCATCACTATTAAACAGGGAGCTGTGTGGTCACATCATTGTCTTAACTTGCATTGTGTACTGTGAGGGTAAGTTACTAGGAGCAGTTCCTTGTGAATTTTATGTTACAAAGTGCTTGGTGTAATTGAGAGGATCATCTGAAGGTGATGGAATGGCCCAAAACCTCCAACCTGTGCTACAGAGGTTGCTTTGATACGGACAGATAATCGCTTCAATTATCTCTCATATGGAGGAGTACCAATGGGATCATTATCGTTCAATGTTCAAGAATTGGGTGATTTGGAGAGTTTCCTGAATAATGTAAAATAGAAATTCATTGAACATAATTACATTGCTGTATGGCTGATGGATGCAGTCCTGTATTCCAAGTTTAAGTGGGTTTGTTCCTTCAGCATTGCTGCCACCATAACCTCGGAGGCCTTCCACAAATGCCAACAACATCTCACGGCTGTTGATAATTGTTGAAACCTTTGCATGTGCAATCTTGTATGTTGATAATGAGGTCCCTCGCACTTGGAGGATGTCCACTTTCCCTGAAGATGTTGCAACATTCTGTAAGGACCAAGGCATCCTCTACTAACATGTTTCTAGACTGACAAGCATTGGTGTCTACCCCAAAAAGTGTTTTTTTTTTTGTGTGTTCTGCTTTGCCGGAATCTACTTGAATAAAATTGTGGAATTTTGAGGGCAGGTTTGTGCTGTAGACTACTGAGAATTTGAATGAAATGATCCAAGCTCGTTTTCCTCAGTGTGAGAGTTTTCACACTCCAACTATGAAGGCTCATGCAGCACAAAGGAAAGAGTTTGATGTAATGCACCTCAACACCCATCCTCCAGTTTGATCCTTTTCCAAAAGCTTGTTGCTCATCTCTTAATTATCCATTTAACCTTGACTTGTATTGATAAACATATACTTTGTTGTAGTTACTAAATGTTTGCTTACGTTCATGTTTAATGGCTGTAAAGTTTTGAATTTAAACCTGTTTTACTGTTGTAATTCAGGATACTGAAGGTTTCCTGTTGGCTGCCGATATTCATAAGAAAAAGAAGAAATTACATCATTTAATGGGCGAAGAATTCTACTATGGAGGTATTTTCTGAAGTTATTTCCAACATTAGTTTTTGACTGTGATCTCTCTCTCTCCTTTGGATGCAAGTCAAGGCACTAGAAAAGGTGCAGAAAATATTTACCAAGCTAATGTTGAAGCTAACTGTGAGGAAAAGTTGAACAGGTTGAGGCTCCTTACTCTAGAAAAGACTGCAAGGTGACTTTTGAATAGAGTTTGTTAAAATTAACAAAAGGTTTGAGAATATTGAGAAGATGTTTCCACTTGTTAGGAGTGTGAGGTGTATTTCTAAGTCTGTCCCAGCAAAATTCTTGTGTTTGAAGACACTGGCTATATGGCATCATCCCTTGGTAAGGTGCTAGACATTGATGATTCTCTCCACGGAACTAAAAAAAATAACAAAGAAGGTCATGGTGTTTATCTTCATGTCTCCTTGGGTTCGTTTGCCTCTGGTTACCCACCTCTTTAACAATTGGAATTTTTCTCCTATCTTTGCAGCCTATCAAAACCCTTCATAATTATGAACACCTCCAGTAAATCTCCCCTTAGCCTTTTCAGCTTGAAAGAGGATAATCTCAGCTTCTCCTATCACAAAGTCCCATAAGCCCTTTCTCAGGTATGAGTTTTTTGCTTGAAAGTGAATTAGCAGGCTCTTCTGATATGTATTATTCATAACAATGCTGTTTGATAGCAAACTCTCAATACTGGACCGTTTTGTGGGATTGCGCAGGGTTGAATTGAATTGAATTTATTGTCACATGTGAAAAGCTTTGTCATGCAAGCAATACAGGCAAATCACATAGTTACGTACCATAGATATGTAAATAATAATAGGTTAACAGTGGCAAAAACAAAAAATGGGTACAGGCAAATGTTTGAGAGTCCATTCAGTATTCTAACATTAGGGTAGAAACGGTTTCGAACCAGGCTGGTGCGTGTGTTCAGGCTTCTGTACCTGCTCCCCGATGGTAGAGGTTGTAGAAAACATTGCCAGGGTGGGAGGGATCTTTGAGAATGCTGGCGGCCTTTCCTTGACAGTGGGTCTGGTACATGGATTCTGTAGATGGGAGGTTGGCCTTTATGATTGTCCGGGCCGAGTTCACCACTCTCTGTAACCGTCTCCGATCTTGAATGGTACAGTTGCCATACTAGGTAGTGATACATCCAGACAGAATGCTCTTAATGGCGCACCTATAAAAGTTGGCATAGGTATTCGCCGTCATGCCAAATTTCCTCAGTTGCCTGAGGAAGAAGAGATGTTGTTGGGCCTTTGTAACCAGTGCGTCCACATGAAAGCTTGTGGATCACCACTCCCAGTAGCTTGACACTCTCCACTTGTTCCATTTCTGTGCTGTTAATGTGTAGGGGAGCATGAGTAACATCCTGCCGAAAGTCAATACTCAGTTCCTTGGTTTTGCTGGCATTGAGAGCTTGGTTGTTCTCAGTGCACCTTTTTCCAGATCTTCCATCTGCCTTCTGTCATCTGTTTTGTTGCCATCTGAGATTCGACCGACTATGGTGGTGTCATCAGCGAACTTGTAAATGGCATTAGTCTGGTATTTGGCAAGATCATGGGTATACAGTGAGTACAGTCAGGGGCTTCAGTGTTGAGCGTTAATGAGGATGAAATATTGTCCCCAATCTTCACTGATTGTGGCCTGTGGGTCAGGAAACTGCGGATCCAATTGCAGAGAGTGGGGCTTAGTCCGAGATCATTAAGTTTAGTAATCAATCTCGAGGAGATAACAGTATTGAAGATTGATCTGTGGTCAATAAGTAGGATCCTTACATAGCTGTTCTTAGTGTCAAAATGTTCTAGGGAGGAGTGAAGGGCAAGTGATATGCTATCTGATGTGGATCTGTTCAACAGGCAAATTGGAGTGGGTCAAGAGTAGTGGGGAGGCTGGAGTCGATTAATGCTATGACCACCGAAGTTAGGGCCACTGGGCGGTAGCCATTGAGACAAGCTGCATGAGCCTTCTTAGGCACAGGGATGATGTTGGCTGTCGTGAAACAGGCAGGGACAGTGGCCTGCTGCAGGGAAAGGTTGAAGATGTCTGAGAAGACTCTGACGGTTGGTCTGCGCATGCTCTGAGTGCACGGCTGGTATCGCTTTCCATGGATTCATATGAAGGACAACTGATCTGACCGCTGATGCAGTGACTGTTGGGATAGGTTCGTCAGGACTTGTAGGAATGGGTGATACCTCTCTGCTGAAATTCTGCTCAAAGCGGGCACAGAAGGCATTGAGATGATGTGGGAAGGATATGTCATCATCTGTTATCTTGCACTGTCCCTTTTAGAACCTGTGATGTCATTCAGTCCTTGCCGTAGTCGCCGGGTGTCTGTTAGGGTCTCTAGTTTGGATCGGTATTGGACCTTGGCTGTCTTAATGGCTCTGTGAAGGTCATACTTGGATTCCTCAAGGTTCAGACTCAATGATGGAGTATGGGAAAATCAACAGCTATGATTGCTCCAACCTTCAGTGTGGAGAGAAGACTGAGGGATGATTTGATAATGATCTTTTAAGATTATGGAAGGCTTTGATAAGGTGTACATAAGGAGAATGTTGCCAAGTGCAGACAAGGTCAGAATTGAGTCACCAGTAAATCCATGCCCGAGAGATTTCTTTACTGAGAGAATGTGGACCTCACTACTCAGTGGAATAGTTGAGGCAAATAACGTAGATACGTTCAGAAAATGTGAGATCAGTACATGTTCATTTAACCCCCATCCTGACAAATAAAGGTGAATGGAAGGAGGTTTATGAGGAACATATACATCAGCATGTACTTGTTGGTACAGGTGACATGCTTCTACGTTGTAAATACTGTGTAAGCATCGAGGTTATTGGGTATAGTACCAAATAGTTAACTGAGTTTTGTTCCAAATGGAACTGGTGGTGCTTTGGGTCGTGGCAAAGGTGCCAAAAGGGGTCCAATGCTGACGATTGTACTGGCATCGGAAGAGGGTGAATTTCACCTCATCCTGTAATAAACATTGAAATGATATTGTGACCACACAGATGAGGTACTGATGGGTGACCAGTGCTGATAGATCTGATATTCTTCAATGAGTTAGTGTTTTCAGAAGAGCAGTGAGGAAAATGTTTGGAGTTGGGGAAAATAGTGCGAAGTAAACAATTGATTGGATTCTGAAATGTCTTCAGCTCATGGTGTGAATGAGGGCATTGTTCTCACTCTCAGAATAGAGGACCTCAAACCTTTCTGGGTGAAGATTTCACTTTCAAAGAATTATATTCATAGTTGAAAATCGCATAACACCAGGTTATAGTCCAACAGGTTTATTTGGGAGCACTTCTCCTTCAGGTGGATAACTTGTTGGACTATAACCTGGTGTCGTGTGATTTTAACTTTGTACACCCCAGTCCAACTCCGGCTCCTCCAAATCTGTTATAATCATGGACACTTCTATATCCACATTACTTCTTAAACAATTCTTCCAAAGAATTTGGGCTTTGCTGGTAGGCCAGCATTTATTGCCCATCCAAAATAGCCCTATATAATACTGCTGCAAAGTTCTGGGTGTAAATAGTATTTCTTCATAACGCTTTAGAGTATGCAGATATTTGCTGCCATGTACCAGTGAGGTGTGTGTGCCTGCTTTTTACTGCTGAGTTTATCTTGGGCAGGAGTTCAGATACGGTAGTGTGTAAAGGGAGGTGGACCATGGAGTAATAGTCTACGGAGAGAGTATTTAGAGGGAAGGGGAAGAATCTGGAGTTTGGGTGCTGGGTGGAGGAATCAGAGTTCATAATAAGTGGCATGGTCGTACCTTTTGACATGGAGGCCTAGAATCTTTAAAACTCAGCGTTGGGGACGCTTCATTGCTAACTCTTGGAAAGTGTCAACAGAGTGTAAGTTTGAGAATCCCCAGCCTGCAATATAGAACTGGATTTTTTTTGACCCAGCTAGTCAATGCCATGTTCATAATTTACCCAGGCCTCCTGCCATTCCACTTCATTAACTCCATTAGCATAATCACCCAGTTCTTTCTTCATTTCCTTATCTATCTTCCCATACAAAACATTGATGCTATTCACCTTAACTAATCCTTGAGGTAGCAAGTTTTGTGGTCTAACCGAGATATATAAAATGCTAAAAGTGATTGACAAATTAGATATAAGATGTTTCCTCTTGTGGGCCAATCTGAAAATGAGAGTTCATAATTTTAGGAAAAGGTGTAATAGAATTAAAGGTGAAGAGAAATTATGCCTCTCAAAGGGTCATGAATGTGTGGAATTCAACATCGAGTGTGCGGTAGGTGCCACGGCATTGAGTAAATTTAATGAGTACAAATGTTTAATCAGAAACAGGTTGAAGAGTCATGGGGAACAGGCAGGAAAGTGGAGTTGAAGCCAAGGTGAGATCAGCTGTAATTGTAGTGAATGAAAGAGCAGAATTGAGAGGCTGAATTGCCTTTTCCTGCTTCTAATTCTTATGTTCTTAAGTACTGACTGGGAAAATTTAGTTTCTCCTAAATTCCCCACTGGATTTTTTTTAGTATTTTCCCTACATTTATGCCCTCTCGTTTTGGACTTCCCTCACAAGTGGGATCATGTCTATATTTACCCTACTGAATCCTTTCATAATTTTAAAGACTTCTTTACAGTCATCCTGCAGTCTTCTCTTTTCTGGAGGACGGCGCCCAGCATGTTCAGCATTCCTAAGTTTCTGTGAAATTGTGTTGCAAAGCCATTCACTGTTTTCTCTTTTCTGTGCGAATGCAGAATTGTCACCGATGGAACCTGTGAAAAAGAAAAAGAAGTCTGAGGGTCATCAGGCTGACACCGCCATGGGTCTCCTCAAGGCCATCACTTCACCCATATCAACAGCTCCAAAACCTTCCAAGAAACCTGAGAAATCGCTTGCTGCTTTTAGCTCACCATCCTATCCTCCTTTATACCCTGAGATCAGGAAGGAGCATAAGAAGAAGACTAGTAGTGCAGAGCATGAGGAAACCCCTGAAGAAGGGGACTTACATAAGGCAAAAAAAATGAAGCCAATTTTTGTAAATACAGACACTGTGACGGTGCGTGAGGCAGAAGGTTTAAAAATGAAGCTCCTCCTCTCACCTAAGGACAAATCAGGCACAGATGATGAAGCATTCAACTTTGCCACATCATCAAGCCTTAAGAAATCATCAAAGAAGATGAGCAGGGAGCAGGATCATGCCACATTCCACTCTGCCCTCGAGGCCCAAGGCCTGTCAAAAACGGTGGTTCGCAAAAAGCACAGATCAGAATCTCGAACCAGTGAGAGCTTTGATTCTGAGACACGTTTTTACAGTGAGGTCCGTGCTGGCAACCTCTCAGAGTGTGACCTCTCAGGCCTTGAGGCGCTGGAGACGGCATCATCCTCTGGTGGTGAGCTAGAGGCGGGAGAACTGGTCATCGATGACTCCTTCCGCGAAATGAAAAAGAAGAAGAAAAAAGACAAGAAGAGCAAAAAAAAGAAGGACAAGGAGAAACACCGAGAGAAGAAACACTCCAAATCAAAGAAGATGCATACCCATTCCCCTGTGAAGATCTTAGCAACGACCAAGTGCTGCTACCCAACGCAGTCGACTGTTAGCACACCTTATGCAATTAATGTGCCCCCACCTTCCATATTCCACATAGAAGGGCAGAGTGAGAAAAAGAAGAAAAAGGAGGAAAAAGATAAAGAAAAAGTTGAGAAACCAGAAAAGGTGAGGTTGTTCTGAACCAATGCTTGGAATTTCTCTTGATGTTGAATATTAAATTAGAGGACTTAAGTTGACGGTCGCAATTTGGTCTGTTTGGTTGTTCTTATAGCAGCAATTTCTTATCCCAGTATTATGGACCTGACCAAATCCCCTCAAAATATTCAGAAGTGTGTCTTGACCCTAATTTTTTCTTACTTTAAAGATAAATTTAAGGTGTTGCATTCCTGATGCAATTCAATTGGTTAAACTACCAGATTTAAAGCAAAGCACACTTTATTCATCCGCTATAGTTAAAACAAAAGAAAGTAGGAATTGAAATAGTTGTAACTCTACTGGAAAACCTCACAGAATAATAGATGCTATAACTAATACAAAGTAACTGGTCCACTATAGTAACATCCCTTAAACACACCTTTGGCAAAAGGCAAATTTAGAAAACACATTGTCTCACGTACAACTCCAATAGTGGGAAGAGAACTCCCAGCTTTTGACCAAAACTAAAAAAAAGGGAAAAAATAGATTCCACTTCAAGATCTCAACAGCAACTGCTGAAAGCTAAAAACTAATAACTTTGATTCTGTGGGAGCTTGACCACACCCATTCAGGCTGCTTCTATTGTAGTGGCTCTGGTACACTGTCCAGTACCTCTGCCTCAAAAGCTCTCTTCAAAAAAAAACCAAAATAACTCTTAAAGCCGGATATTGTCACATCAGTGATTGTCATATTAAAAGTGATTGCATGTAAGGAAAGGAAGATTGGCATTTAGAAGTGCCTTTCACAAACTTAGGATGTCCAAGACTATGCCAATCACAATTAAATATTTTTGAAGTTTAGCCGCTGTTGTAATATAGAAAATAGCAGTCATCTCTATGGTGTACAATGCTGTATACTATTTAATGTATTCAGATAAAATGCAGTCCACCACAGAAAAACTGATGAGGGATCTTGTTTGCAATCTTTGAATCGTTCAAATGGATCTTTTATTCTGCCTGTGATAAATTGTTCATCTATGTAAGTACAGCAAGCAGTGTCACATTCCCATAGGTCTGTAGACCAAGAAACCTTGCTCCAGCAACTACATGTGAGCTTGAGCAATAAATGTTACCAGTTTAATTGCATTGCTGATCCACTAAAACATTCAGAGCAGAAAGCTCTTCGAGTGAAGATTATGACGTGACTGTTTTTGTTTGTAGCTTTTCTTGTAATTTTGGTGAATGTAAATGCATCATGGTTTTTGTCTATCAGGCATGGGAGAAACCCAAAATAACTTGAACTTAAATCTTCAAAGTTTGAGGTACAGTTGTAGCTAATATAAACAAATATAAGCTTTCCCTCCGCAGATGCTCCCAGACATGCTGGGTTTTTCCATCTGGGTTGTGAACAGTCTACCATAGCAAGGCAAAATAGGGTTTCTTAAGTTTCAGAAGGTGGTTGCCTTGCTATGCCAATAGTAGAGGAAAGTAGTTAGAAAGCAAAGTAGAAAAAGTCAAGTTAGGGATGTTCAGAGTAAATAATCCTCTCTAGCAAGTTTGAAGCATTGGTTTTCTGTGAGGAGAATGAGTCTGGATAAAATTATAATGGTATCAAAAATATAAAATGGGATAAGGATGATGCACTTGGCAATGTTATCAGTTATTGCATAGTTTTTTAAAAAATTGTCTGAGTGATTCTGGTTTTCTTCTTATCATTTTCTTTGTAGTAAGGGTTTAGGAAATGTGATTTTTAAATGTTGGGATTTGAAATAAATTGTATTCACATTTTAAGAACACCTTTCCTCTAAGGCTGCTTGTCTGACATCCATCCTTGGGTGAGTCTTTTAAAAATGTATTTGTCGGTGTAGTGATCTCAGTCTCCTGAAGAAATAAAAAATAAAGAGCTACATAAATGCAATTTTGTCCTTCTCAAATGAGGACCAGAATCATCACCTTCACCTTTTGATGCAAACTCCATTCCTCCAACAACTCCACACTCCAAACCCCAATTCTTCCCAGCCTCTGACTCGGGCTGAATTGGACTATTCTCAACCTTGATAAACTTAAGACCATCTCAGAACAATCAACCCTCCCTTCCTCAGTCTGCTTGTTGCTGCATCCATACCATGCCATGCCCATGTCTTACTGGCTTGATTATTTTAATGCTTCATTTGCCATTCTCCAATCTTATATTCTTCATGAACTTCAGCTTACCAAATCAAAACTGATTGTACCCTCTCTCACACAGTCATATTTTATTATACAAAGAGCCATAAAAATTAAAATATGCAGACTGTGTTCACATCATCCATCCACGGCCTCGGTCATTCCTGTCTTTTCTACCTTTCACCAGGACTACAATCTTCCCCCACTCTTTACTGGAAAGGAGGGAAGTTTGCAGTGGTGATCATGCAGGGAAGCTGTGGCTGCAAAATTGTTGATGTGCTGGGGATAGAGTAGTAGCAATGGAAATGGGGAAGATGTAGGCATTTAGGGTGATGAGAAGGTTTCCCAAGTATTTAATTAGGAAAACCCTTTCTATATAAAGTAACAGCTGACTATTGCTGAAGAAAAAGACATGTGACTGAAGCACTCATTTGGACAATCGTAAGAATGTCAAATTTCTAGGAATCACAACAATTATGCTCCAGGAAGAAAGGATGCTGATTAGTTGGCAAGTCGACCAGTACTGACTAAGGCAGATGCCCCTGGAGAAAGCAATGGAGAATTTTTGGCTCACCAAGGTCCTGAGTAACTCAAAAAAAACTTGAAAAAGTTTATTCTTTTACAAGGAACATGTTTCTGCGTATGAATGAACATCACTTCGAGCAAATGTAATGTGTAGATTAGATTAGATTCCCTACAGTGTAGAAACAGGCCTTTGGCCCTACAAGTTCACACCGACCTTCTGAAAAGCAACCCACCAAGACCCATTCGCCTACATTTACCCCTTCACCTAACACTACGAGCAATTTCCCATGGCCAATTCACCTAACCTACACATTTTTGGACTGTGGGAGGAAACTGGAGCACCTGGAGGAAACCCACACAGACACTGGGAGAATGTGCAAACTCCACACAGACAGTTGCCTGAGGCAGGAATTGAACCCGGTTCTCTGGCACTGAAGTAGCAGTGCTAACCACTGTGCTACTGTGCCACTGAACAAAGAGATCTTGGAGTGCAGGTTCATAGCTCCTTGAAAGTGGAGTCACAGGTAGATAGGATAGTGAAGAACGCGTTTGGTATGCTTTCCTTTATTGGGCAGAGTATTGAGTACAGGAGTTGGGAGGTCATGTTGCGGCTGTACAGGACATTGGTTAGGCCACTGTTGAAGTATTGCGTGCAATTCTGGTCGTCTCCTTATCGGAAAAATGTTGTGAAACTTGGAAGGGTTCAGAAAAGATTTACAAGGATGTTGCCAGGGTTGGAGGATTTAAGCTATAGGGAGAAGTTGAATAGGCTGGGGCTGTTTTCCCTGGAGCGTCGGAGGCTGAGGGGTGACCTTATAGAGGTTTACAAAATTATGAGGGGCATGGATAGGATAAATAGACAAGGTCTTTTCCTTGGGGTTAGGAAGTTCAGAACTAGTGGGCATAGGTTTAGGGTGAGGGGGAAAGATATAAAAGAGACCTAAGTGGCAACTTTTTCACGCAGAGGGTGGTACGTGAATAGAATGAGCTGCCAGAGGAAGTGGTGGAGGCTATACAATTGCAACATTTCAAAGGCATCTGGATGGGTATATGAATAGGAAGAGTTTGGAGGGAGATGGGCCGGGTGCTGGCAGATGAGACTAGATTGGGTTGGGATATCTGGTCGGCATGGATGAGTTGGACCGAAGGGTCTGTTTCCATGCTGTACATCTCTATGACTCTAAATGAGCCATCTTATGAATGTTACTGATTTGCCAACCAATCAGCACTGTTGTCACTTCTAGGATGAGTTGTTCTTTTGGTTTGAATTTGACATTCTTGCACTTATCCTGCTAAATAAAGAGGAACGGTTTCAGTAACACCTCTCTTTTGAGCACTAATGTTGACTACTAAAGCTGCAATAACATCGGCTTCTTCATTCCTACTGGTTGACTTCAAATATCACCAATCTTCTCTGATGTTTGCTGACTTCTCTTTCATTCCCTGTTAGCTAGTTATCCTAATGGCTAATTATTTTATACCGGTTAAAACCGCTGGTGGTTTTATTATGAACACCTATGTTAGGTTAGTGTGTAAGGTTCAGCACCTTGGTTTTATTTTTTTGATTGGTACTGTTTTGGTTAAGCAATTCCTTATATGTAGAATGTCTAAAATAGGAAAGCTTTGCAGAAACATTGTCAAATAAAATTTTACACCACATCATGAGATTTTTGGCTCTGGTGACCAAAAGCCTGGTCACAAAGGTGGACTTTAAGGGGCCAAGTGAAGAGAGACTCAGGAGAGAATTTTGGGGTGTTGAGTTTAGGGAACTGGACATGGCATTTTGTGTACCAACGCTGGAATGAGTTATAGGTGCTTGAGTCAGCAATTGCCATGCTAATATCCTTCATGAAGTTGGCTGCAGGAGCCTGGATATTTCTTTCGATGTCAGCAGCTCCCTTGTGCTGCAAAGTCCTAAGCTGTTATTACTAACCCATCTTTGTGATTCATAATGGCATGTGTGCCCCAGCAGGATGCAGGACTTACTCAGTAGTTCTGGTAGCATTTCAGACCTGCTGAGTATTTCCAGCATTTTCTATGTTTCAGATGTTGTAAGTTTGCAGTATCTTATTATTGTATCTGGATGCAGTCTGTTCCATCAGTGGGAGCCCAAAGGTACTAACTGTACTGATTTTATTTGATCATTACTTTTACTCTTCCACATAATGTGAGCTGCAGCCCAGGATGCAATTGCAAATTTACCTTTGAAACAAAAAGCAGCTATCAGCAAAAACATGCCAACAAATAACTTCTTCATAATGATCCTAAAATATGTTGTTGCAGCTTTGTGAATGGAACTTTACTCCATATCCAACAACTGACCTGAGAATATTTGATGCTGCAGTGGGACGTCCAACAAAGAGAAGTATAGGAGGTTGAGGTTTATAGAGGTTTGTAAAATCATGAGAGGCTTGGATAAGGTGAATAGTAAATGTCCCAGGGTAGGGGAATCCAAAATTATAGGGCATAGGTTAAGTTGAGAGGACAAAGATTTAAAAGGGACCTGAGGGGCATCTTTCCTGCATTCCTACGAAATGAGTGACCAGAGGAAGTGGTAGAGGCAGGTTCAGTTACAATATTTAAAAGGCATTTGGACAGGTACATCAATATGGACGTTCTCAAGGGATGTGGGCTAAAAGCAGGCACTTGGGACTAGTTTAGTTTGGGAAACCTGGTCGGCATGGATGAGTTTCCATGCTGAATAATTCTATGACTGTCTGTATCATTGTATAACGGCATCATCCTCCAACAGGTTTGTCACAGAAGATCATTGGAAAGAATTGATAAGAAAAACAAACACAATTAAACTGTCTACATGTTGAAATTTATCATTGCAAAGCAGCAGTTTGTATAGCTTGATGCTGGCACAGGTACTAAAGTGATTGGGAGTCACTTTTGCAATTATATTTTTGTATTTCTTACAGAAAAAGAAGAATATGTCTGCTTACCAGCTGTTTTGCAAGGAGTACAGGATTAATATTGTTGCTGAACATCCAGGAATAGGTGAAAGTCTCTTTCTGCATATACATGTTGCCAGCCTGTTTGTTTGCTTAGGACGAGGGACTCTCATGGTATTTGTGCCGGATGTTGGAAACTGGAGAAATTGGGACAGGCACTTGTCTCTAATGCCCTTAACTAGTTAAGAGATCATTGAGGAATATTTCTCTTTTCTCCAGAAGAGATGACTGACAGCTGCTCAAATTGCTGAGATCACCAATTTATCTTTCAATATATAAAATAATAGAATGTTCCAGCACAAAGGAGACCATTACCCCATTGTGCTTGTGCCCTTTCTCCAAAGCTTTGTTTTTAAAAACAAAAAGTCTCCTTAAAATACTTATCCAGTTCCTGTTGACGATGCCTTCATCACTCTTTAAGACCAGATTATTATAAGCAATTTCATCCAATGTTTTCCTCTGTCACTCTGGTTGTTCTGCCAGTTATATTAGCCCCGTTGTCTCTTTCAAAACCTTAACGATACATCAACCATGTTTGCTGTGAATGAGAATTTTCTTTGAGAACCATGAAGTGTGTCTCCTCAATTGGCCATGTGTACCCCATTTTTAAAAAAATGATGGTAAATGGGGCTGGGATGTTGTTTTAAAAAAAGTGGGTGACACAGTGGTTAGTACTGCTGCCTCACAGCGCCAGAGATCCGGGTTCAATTCCCGACTCAGGCGACTGACTGTGTGGAGTTTGCACATTCTCCCCGCGTCTGCGCAAGTTTCCTCCGGGTGCTCGGGTTTTCTCCCACAGTCCAAAAATGTGCAGGTTAGGTGAATTGCCCATGCTAAATTGCCCGTAGTGTTAGGTGAAGGGGTAAATGTCGGGGAATGGGTCTGGGTGGGCACTTCGGCGGGTCGGTGTGGACTTGTTGGGCTGAAGGGCCTGTTTCCACACTAAGTAATCTAATCTAATCTCTGGTGTCCCCGGTTGGCAAATCTCAGCCAGTTGTTTCAATTAATCCACTTATAGTTACTATACAAAATGGGATTTGGTAGTGAATGCAATAAGAAAGGCCCATGCTTGACATCATCTTAGACGAATACACACAGGGTCAAAAGCTCCAGATGTGAATGAATTGTGGTGCTTTGGGGGCAGAGTGGGGAATGTGTGAATCACATTCAACCAGTGGAGAGGTTTGCGTATATGCACAATGATGTTAAGAATCAGCAAGACCAGCAGCATGTCTTTTGCATTGCCTCCAGGACATATGGTACAAATTTCCGTTTGTTACAGAAAGGGACAACAGAAAATCATGTTACTGCAGGTTCCATTCAGTAAGAGGAGATATCCTGCCTGTATTAGATTAGATTACTTACTTACCGAAGCACAACCCACCCATACCCCTACATTTATCCCATTATCTAACACTACGGGCAATTTAGCATGGCCAATTCACCTGGCCCGCACATCTTTGGACTGTGGGAGGAAACCAGAGCACCCGGAGGAAACCCACGCAGACACGGGGAGAATGTGCAAACTCCACACAGTCAGTTGCCTGAGGAGGGAATTGAACCCGGGTCTCTGGCGCTGTGAGGCAACAGTGCTAACCACTGTGCCAATGTGCCGCCCAAAAAGGGATCCCCCATATCATCTTATTGTAAAGTTTGCAAACAATTTATACATGAATCAAATTTCTCCAGAATTTTGGAGAGTTGCTTGCTGCCCATGGGGAATGAAATAAAAAATTCTTAGCATGGGGAACAGATTCTTATTGCAAATGTGAGCTTGCCTTGTGCCTTCCAACTTGCACTTCAGCATTTTAGTTAACATTGGATCTGAACTCAAGAAGCATTTGCCTTGGATTTGATGTCAGAATTGAGGTTTCAAAAAAGTAGGGAAAGACTATTCAGGAGTGGAAGGCTTTAATTTAAGATCAACAACCAACGGGAAGGTTTGGATCATTTTGTTTTGCCTAGGAAATTGCTGGTACCAATTTTTTAAAAAACCTTTTAGAAGAGCACAGAGGAAAGGCAGAGATTAGGATTACGTGACTGGCTTTTCTTTTGTGATGTATGTGATGCATTGAATGACCACCTGTGCTGCTTTATGTTATAATTACATGATTATTTTGTGCTCTGTTTAGGCTATCTTCAAATTGAATATGTTTAAGGTGTGGAGGATATAAATGGAGAGCTGCTGGAGGGTGGTCAGCCTCCATTGATTTTGGAAGGTCATTTGTAAAAATCCAGACAAAATTACCATCCCAACATGATAATGCACTGACGAGGCACATTATAAATGAAGTGCAGCCAGCATCACATTCCTGCTTTGTGTCTCATTAATACAGACTACTTGCTTAATGCTGCACTTTATACTGAAACTGTTGTTTAATTCTAAATTAAATTGGATGGAATACTGATCCAGCAAACATAGACCAGAATTTGAGCAATAAAATTATAATTTGAGAATAAAGAAAGCTGAGATCATAAAGGAAAACTCTGATTGCAGAGATGTTGGCATTGTTCCTTATTGATTTAGACTTTCCATCCCAATTTGAGAATTGGTATACTACGGTGAACTTAATCATCAGTCACACGCTTCAATAAATCAGCAAGGCAGTGTCTGCTCAGTAATGTTATTATGATTAAAATGTAAATTGGAATCATTGCTGATCGTTATCTTTATCACAGATTTTGGTGAGCTTAGCAAAAAGTTAGCTGAAGTCTGGAAACAACTGCCTGACAAGGAGAAACAGGTAAGCACTGCCCACTCGTATGTTGTTTGTCAGACCAGCCTTTAGGAACACCCCTATTATAAACTAAGCACGTCTGTTACTTTGCATACAGCTTGAGTAATGTTCACACAGATTTAATCAAACCAAATTGTCCAGTGCTAGTTTTATTCCAAAATGGACACCCATCTATATATAAATGTGAAGCTAAAAGAAGTTAATGTTTTATGGTATTGTTATTAAAAGAAGGAACTTGCATTTGTGTAGTTTTTTTTGACATCCACTAAAATCCAAAGAATTTTGCAACCAACCATTTATTTTTGGTGTATATTTGATCATTGTTTAAACTGTATGTGATATCAGCTAAAGGATGGCAACATCTGACACACAGCAAAAACAAACAAATGACATCTGATAAATATAGCAGACATACCAAAACACAGTTTTCTTACGTGATGTGACAAAATTAACTGATGCCATGGCCCAGTGAATTTGCAGTGTGAAGCTGATGTGTTGTCAAACAAGGGTATGCCTCATTAACATTTTGAGGGAAGAATATTGGTCAGTATATCGGGAGGACTCCAGTTTCCTTCAAATTCTGTTAATAGACTTTTGGCATTGTATCACAAAAATGCAATGCTATTTTTAATGCCTTCTTACATGGGTCAGATTACGTTCTTAAATCCTAGAGTACCTTGATCTCGCAACCTTTTGGCCAGTGATGCTGTTTCTCAACATATTGAGAATACTTTAACTCACTGAAAGTCTGTAAATTTACGCTAAAAATTAAGCATATGGATTTCCCACTTCTCTCCATTGAGGAAGCACTCACCCTTAGAGCCCAGACATTAATTTCAATCATGAGTCTGCATCTAACTTCGTGTGATATTCCAACTGTCACTGCAAAGCTTCAGGACAGGTAGTTCTTCCATAATCAATGGTTGTGTTCTTGTACAATTCTACGTTATAGAAACATTGTGCTTTACAAACAGCAATTAGTGTTGGCGATGTAATCACGTTACAGCCAACACACATTTTAAAAGTACATGCTTTAGAAACAGCATGCCCAGTTCGTCAGTGACATTACAGTGAAACTGCATTGACGAAATGCGCATTATAGTAGAACGACCTGTACTGAATTACGCTTGCCAAGGCATGATCAGTTGATTTGGATCTAAGTTAGACTAACTATTTGATGCTACATGCAATGATACCTTTGATGTTTCTGAAAATGTTTATGAAAACCTGTCAATGATCTGAATTTTTCCATGCTGAAAATGTGTTGCTGGAAAAGCGCAGCAGGTCAGGCAGCATCCAAGGAACAGGAAATTCAACGTTTCGGGCCTAAGCCCTTCATCAGGAATGCCCGAAACGTCAAATTTCCTGTTCCTTGGATGCTGCCTGACCTGCTGTGCTTTTCCAGCAACACATTTTCAGCTCTGATCTCCAGCATCTGCAGACCTCACTTTCTCCCTGAATTTTTCCATGTCAGTGTTGATGCGTCATCCAAGCATCCTTTCACTCTTCATCTCGCTCTATGTTCCTTTCTCCCTTTAAATTTTCTTCACTCCTTGTTCCACATTTTAGCCACTTTCTGGAATTATAACAGTATTATATTCCTGAATACTGGTTTTGTTCTCCCTGACAAACAGAAACATTTATCCCATCAAATCCTTTAAAATCGTATTCTGCCAATGCTCTGACTGCTGCAAGAGAAGTTAGACAGCACGATTTTCTGTAGTCAATCATTATTGTGGGGTCAGATCAGGTAGCAAGAAATAGGAGCGGGAGGAGACCATTCAGCCTTTTCATAGTATCATGGTTTATCTATATCCATCCCTATTCAAGAGGCTTCAGTAGAAAAGGTGGACACAATCAAAAGGTCTAAGTTGTTAACAAGGAGACATAGAAAACCATGCTTGATGTAGATAGATTCTTGTGAGGCAAATCTTTGTACAGCATGGAAACAGACCCTTCGGTCCAACCCATCCATGCCGACCAGATATCCCAACCCAACGAATCAAGATTTATTGGGAATATGGAATGCCAATCAGTCATGAGCTTATTGAATGGCTGAGCAGGCTCAAGGGGCTGATAGTCGTCTTCTGTCATCAAAGGTGAAGCATTTTGTGCCCAGTTTCTCAGGACTAGACTGCCCAAAGCCCCAGGCGAAAGTAAGGACTGCAGATGCTGGAGATCAGAGTCCAGATTAGAGTGGTGCTGGAAAAGCACAGCAGGTCAGGCAGCATCCGAGGAGCAGGAAAATCGACATTTTGGGCAGGAGCCCTTCATCAGGGAAAAAAGCCTGGCTGCCCTCTGCAAAGCACAAGTGACGGAATAGGCTCACTTAGCTGGAGAGGCAGCTCCAGTAGCACTCAACAAGTTTGACACCATCCAGGACAAAGCAATCAGCTTGGCGCCCCTTCCAACATCTTAAACATTCACTGTCTCCACCATTGCTTCCCTCCACCCCCAGTGAACTGCAGTGGTTCAAGAAAATGGCTCACCATGTTCTTCTCAAAGGCATTTATAGGTGGGCAATAAATGCTGGCCAAGCCATCGATGCTGACATATCATGACTCAATAAAACAAAACATTGTACGTTTATGGATTTTGAAAAGGCAATTCTGCTGAATAGAGTTGTTAGCAAAGACAATGGAGTTAAATGCACTGCAGCAGCAAAATAAATAAGAGACAAAGAAGAAAATAATGATAGTGGTTGTTTTGAAGTAGTGTGGAAATGTGAAGTGGTCTTTCTAAGGCTCTGCAGGGTCTGTATGTGGTGCACTGCTCTTTTCAATGTGTATTAATCACCTGGACTTGGGAGTATAAGGCATAATTTAAACGTTTGCACATAGTAAGCAGGGAGGAGGATGGCAGCAGATTGGTGAAATAGGCAGATAAAATGTAATACTGAAATGTGAACTGATGTATTTAGTTTTGAAAAAAATGAGAGTCAGTATAAAGTAAATGGTGCAGTTGTAAAGTTTATGCAGGAAACGAGAGATTAGGGTTGTGCACGAACAGGTTTTTTGAGGCTGACTTGATAAATTAGACTGTTAATACCCCACCCACAAGGAACATATTACCTTTATAAATAGTTACAAGAAATGAAATTATTCTGAACCCTATGTCTAGTTATGACTGCCACTCTTTAAGAATAATCTTAAATCCTTGGTCAGAGCACAGGGACAAAAAAATCAACAAATTGTTACAGTGATGCGAACATTTGGTCACTTGAAGTCTGGAGAAACATAGAAAATAGGTGCATGAGTAGGCTATTCGGCCCTTCTAATCTGCACCACCATCCAATATGATCATGGCTGATAATACAGCCTCAGTATCCCATTCCTGCTTTTCCCCCATACTCCTTGATCCCTTTAGCCACAAGGGCCACGTCCAGCTCCCCCCTTGAAT
Source organism: Hemiscyllium ocellatum (assembly GCF_020745735.1). NCBI lineage: Eukaryota > Metazoa > Chordata > Chondrichthyes > Orectolobiformes > Hemiscylliidae > Hemiscyllium > Hemiscyllium ocellatum. The sequence continues at coordinate 24,507,538 of NC_083433.1, read as the reverse complement.
ATATCTAATGAACTGGCCTCAAAAGCTGCTTGTGTGAGAGAACTCTGAGTGAAGACGTTCTTCCTCATCTCTGTCCTAAATGGCTTACTCTTTATTCTTATTAGAATCAAAAAACACACAGCTGGTCAATGTCGATTTCACTAGTTTCCTCATCTCCTCTCCCTTCACTTATACCAGATCCAAGTCGGCACTGTCCTCTTGAACTATCCTACCTGTCCATCTTCCTTCCCAAATATCCGCTCCACCCTCCATTCCCACCTATCTCCACCAACTCCAACTACATCCACCTGTCGCATTCCTAGCTACGTTCCCCCAGCCCATCTCCATCCCATTTATCTATCTCTATCTCCTTTCCTTTCCCACGCCACCCCCCCACCCCCCGTCACTATGAAGGCCAGTATGCCATCAGCATGTAATGCTATGCTGTAAAAGTTACATAGTAAATAAGGTGAAGTTGTTTTTTTCTGTTGGGGGGAATGTGGGATTTTAATGGAATGGCAGCTCTTGTTTGACAGGCCATATTGTCTATTCATGTTCTTGTTTCTTACGTTGATATGTTTCAGTTCCAACTGAGTAATGTAAGCACTGCTGTTTCACTTAAGTACAATTTGTTACCTGTTTTAGTTTGAAATTGGAGCTAAAAGCTTGTTCAGAACTTAACTAATGCAGATGTGTGGGCTGTACATCACTGTGATTAGCAAACATCATGTTCATTTGGTAGTTAGTAAGAGGAAGGCTGTGCACAACTGAGCCACATTTGCAAAATCCAAAATAAACATCTATATTTGGTGTGATTCCAATTGGGCAGCACTTGTTGAACAATCCGAGTATTTATTCCTGTATGGTATGTGGACAACCAGAGCAAGACCAGCTTTTGTTGCTCATCCCACGTTGCCCTTAAACTGATTGGCGCTCAGAGCTATTTCAGAGGGTAATTAAGAGTCAACCATAATGCTGTGGGTCTGGAGACTATGGATCTCTGGTCCAGTAATGTTACCACAATGTCATCACATCAACATCAGGAAAGGTGGGACTTGAACCCCGGACCACCTGGCCCCACCTGTAGAGACAGAATCACTGCAGATACTTTCTAATCAGAGATGTTATTTCTCACCACTGGAGCGGGTGGGACTTGAACCTGGAATGTCTGGCTCAGAGGTAGGGATACCATCTCTATGCTACAAAGGCTTCATTAATTAATGCTAATAGCTACACCAACAGCCAGTTGAAAATAATTAGCCAAGCTTGTAATGTGGATTATTTATAATTGATGTATGTTCAAAAGTAGGAACCTGTCCTCTGCAAGCAACAGGGCGTATATTCAGGCTTTACACCTTTTGGTTTTAAATTATCTATGAGCTTGGGAAGCCTATACCCCTCATTGCGTTCTTCATAGCACTGTCTCAGCCGAACTTGCCAACCCATCAGCACCCTTCCTCTTGTGGTATAAGTTATTGTGACAGTTTGAAATTCTTGCATTTGTTCTGATGAATGCAACCTCACAACTTTGGCACTAAAGACAGGAAGTGCTGGAGCAACTCCATAGGTGGAGGGAGAAAAACTGAGTTATGTTTTGAATACAATATAACTCTTGGAAGGAAAAACAAATGTTGACAACATGTCTTTCTTTTCAACAACATTTAAGTGTTCCATGTTTGCAACAAGTTTGTTGACTGGAGTTTTTTTTGTGTTCTTTGCTTTGCTCAAGAGATGACATGACTGTGAGCATGGGGAGACAAAACATGATTTTCCAACAGTTATGGTCTGTGACTTGACAAACCGCCTAGTCTTTTCCTGCACATTAAGTTTTGTTTGTTCATAATTCTGATTGAGTTCCGTCTTTTCTGAAATCATGGCTGGGTACGCGATGAAATAGTGTTTGTGCAAACAACTTGTTGGATTTTGGAAGTTTGTGAACACAGTTACATAATATTGGCAGTCGAAGATTTGTAAGATTTTGTTTGTTTATTGAGCTAATTTGATAAGCAGCAGTTTAGATGTAAACCATTACTTTAGTTAATTAACTAATGTATGACCTGTGACAGATGAGAATACTAGGTTTAGATTAGATTAGATTCTCTACAGTGTGGAAACAGGCCCTTCATAGGTTTAATAAACAACCTCACAGTAAAAGATTACCTCAGAAGTCATGTTCATCATAGGAAAGAATTTAATATTCAGATTGAGTGTGAGAAACTTGGATCAGAAACAATTGTCTTAATTTAAATAAAGGAATTACAATGAAATGAGGATAAAGTTAACTAAAGTGGACTGGATAAACAAACCAAAGCTAACCAAGCAAGTTGAGAGCATTAAGTTAAAAAATGTCAGTGATGGCTCCAAAAACTGGATAAGTTCAGAATCCCGAAAGGATTTTGGAAAAGGTGAAGAACAAACTAGTGAACGATATAAAAAGTGCCAGTAAAAATTTCTTTAAATATTTAAAAAGAAAGAAAGGGGTCAAAGTGAACATAGGCCTCTAAGAAAATTAATCTCAGGAGACTGTTATGCAAACAAGGAAATGGCATAGGAGTTAAACAAATATTTTGTGTCAGTCTGTACAGTGGAAGATACTTTAAACGTCCTATTAATATTCCAGAATACAGGAATGGAATTCTGTACCATCACTAGAAAAGTAGTACTGGAAAAACTAATGGGGCAAAACGCAGAAAGCCAGACAAGTCCCCTGGCCCTGATGGTGTGCATCCTAGCATCCTAAAAGAAGTAGTTATAGAGATAGTAGATACATTTGTTTGTAATTTTCTAAACAATTCTTGGATTCTGGAGAAATATCAGAAAACTGCCAATGTGACAGCTGTATTCAAAAAGGAAGGAGGTTAAAAATAGTAACTATGGGCTAGTTAGCCTAACATCTATTATTTGAAATATGTTGGAATCAATCATTTCAGGAAGTAATGGCAGCACATTTGGAAAAATCATAATCTGATGAAGAAAAGTCAGTGTGGCTTCATGAGCGGGAAATGGTGTCTGATTAATTCATTAGAGTTTCTTGAGGAAGTCCCAGTCAGACTGCCTTGCTGATCTTTGACGAGCCTTATTCTCTCCTGAGTTACCCTTTTGTCCTTAATGTATTTAGAAAATCCCTTTGGATTCTCCTTAACCTTATTTGCCAAAGCTACCTCATGTCCCCTTTTTGCCCTCCTGATTTCCCTCTTAAGTATACTCCTACTGCCTTTTTACTGTTCTAAGGATTCACTCAATCTCTGCTGTCTGTACCTGACACATGCTTCTTTTTTTTTAACCAAACGCTCAATTTTTCTAGTGGTTCAGCATTCCCTACACCTGCCAGCCTTGCCTTTCACCCTAACGGGAACATACTGTTCCTGGACTCTCGTTATCTCATTTTCGAAGGCTTCCCATTTTCCAGCTATCCTTTTACCTGCAAATGTGTGTCCCCAATCAACTTTTGAAAATTCTTGTGTAATACCGTCAAAATTGGCCTTGGTCCATTTTGAACTTTAACTGTTAGATCCAGTGCATCATTTCCATTGCTATTTTAAACCTAATAGAATTATGGCACATCTGGAGTACTGAGAACAGTTTTGATCCCCTTATTTAAGAAAAGATATTATTTCATTGGAGACAGTTTAGAGAAGTTTTACTAGAATGATTCCTGAGATGGAGGGATTGTCTTCTGAGCAAAGGTTGAACAGGTTGGAATTCTACTCACTGGAAGAAAGTGTGGACTGCAGATGCTGGAGATCAGAGTCAAAAAGTGTGGTGCTGGAAAAGCACAGCAGGTCAGGAGAGTTGACGTTTTGGGAATAAGCCCTTCAGGAAGTGGTGGGTGGAATTTGCTCGAAACGTTGACTCGTCAGCTCCTTGGCTGCTGCCTGACCTGCTGTACCTTCCAGTGCCACACCTTTTGATTCTACTCACTGGAGTTCAGAAAAATGAGAGGTAATCTCATTGCATCGTATTGGATTCTCAAGGAGCTTGATGGAGTAAATGCTGTGAGATATTTCACCTCATGGGAGAGTCTAGGTTCAGTTAATATAGTCTCATAATAAAGGGACACCAATTTAAAATAAGGTTAGGAGGAATTTCTTCTCTTGAGGATTGAGAGTTCTTGGAGCTGCTTGCCTCCGAGAGCTGTAGGCAGAGTTCTCGTGTATATTTAAGTCTTTCGCTTTCTCGTACTTGCTCACTCTGTCTTGCATTCTTGTTCACTTGCACACTCGCACGCATTTTCACGCATGTCAAGGGTTATGGGGAAGGGCAGGAAAGTGGATGCAAAGAAAATCAGATTCGCTATGATCTTGAATGGCAAAGCAGACTTAAGGGTCTGAAAGCCAACTCCTGTTCTTATTTGTTATAATCTTGAGTTGTTTCCATCCCAAAGCTGTTCTGTAGTATGGAGAAGCAGAGGTAGTGGACTGCAGTGGTTTGGAGTCAAGGGGGTGTTCATCCTTTTGCAGACTTTGGTAGTAGCAATATCTGTTCTTCCCTCAAACTCCTGATCTACTCCCAGGAAGTTGCTGGCTCATTCCCTTGAATCTTGTCTCACTCTCACTTCCTATTTTATTTTGGAACTGGCAATCCACACATCATCTATCTGAATCCTTGTGGCTAATTACTATAGTTACTTATGACTTCTGGGTGACTGTTATCCCTTACCCAACTCTATTTAAAAGCTAGTTGTCACTCCTTCTAAGACAAGGCATCATCATTTCCCATATACTTCACTAAAGTAATTCAATTTTAAGGGGGATCATAATTTTCAATAATGTCGACTTCAACACTTTCCTGTTAGTGGGTTTTGCAAAGATTTATTTTCAAGCTGTCCTTAATTATGAGAACTGATCTTAAATTTATCCCACTGCAGGGAATGTGAGATTTTCTTTATAATTGTAGGTCTGGAAGCAAAAGTGCCAATACCTACAGCACAAGCAGAACAAAGCGGAGGCCATGACAGTGAAGCGGAAACTGACTGACTTATTGGAAGAGACAGCCACTAAACAGAAAGGTATTCTTACCAGAGAGCAATTCTACATTAATGATAAACGGGGACTGATCCACAGTCTGCTCCAGCCTGCCCCTCCACAGCTACAATCTCAATTTATTCACTGTCCACCCCAGCTGGAGGCTAGGTAGTTTCTTGGGAAAACAGATTAAATCCCAAACCAATTAGACAAAACAATCTGGGGAATTCTCCCTGGCCCCACCCTCTCTAAAATGGTCACCACTCCCCATTCTGTGCATCATCATTCTTTATATACAAGCATTTTAAAAAATTAATTCACAATGTGGGTGCTGAATAGGCTAGCATTTATTGCCCACCCTTAATTGCTCTTGAGAAAGGGTCGGTAAGCTGCCTTTTTGAACCGCTGAAGTCCCATGTGGTGTAGGTACACAGGCAGTGCTGTTGGGGAGGGGAGTTCTCAGATTTTGACCCAATGGCAGTGAAGGAATTGCACTATAGTTCCACGTCAGCGTGGTGTATCGCTTGGAAGTGAATTTGCAGATGGTAGTGTTCCCATGTAACTGCTGTATTCATCCTTCTGGGTGGTAAGAGGTTGTGGGTTTAGAGGATTCTGTCAGAGGAGCCTTGGTGAGTTGTTGCAGTGCATCTTGTAAATGGTAAGCACTGCTACTGCTGAGGTGATTTGTTCCAGCCAGAGTCACTATTCTTGTCGGATGGGGAGCACCTCTTAACATCTAATCTCAATTTGTGCTTGCACCACCTCAGGGTATGACCCTTACTCTTCCATATTTAGTGGAAACAAACGGTCAACTTCAACACACACTTCATCTTCTAAAGCTCGATCAAATTGCCCCTTATTCTTGTCCAAATTGTGCAGTGCTTCTCTAGATAACTGAGATTCTTTAGGAATGAATCTAATGACCTTCCTCTGCACCTTTCCAGAAGTCTCAGTAGAATTCACCGTATGAGGGCAGGAAAATTGGCCATAGTATTTCAACTATGAAGCTTGAGAAGGCTTGGCCTTTATGCTATTTTTTCGATTTGTTTATCCTGTAACTCTCTTTAGTGAGCAGTTGGACAGACCTTTTGGTTATCCCTATCTGGAGAAATGCCTTCAGGAGACCTTGGAAAAGATATTTACCTTCTGCCTGTTACGGGATATGTTACAGTTTATCAAAAGGACACCAGAGCTGGAAGGTCTTAATAATGAGGTCAGGTTCCACCAACTTGTATTTCTGGAACTTACCAGGTTTTGAAGTGACCTAATTGAGATATAGAGTAGATCTTGAGAAACTATTTTCTCTGTTAGGGGAGTCCATAACAAGATTGCATTATCTTGTGATTAGATCAAGGCCATTTGGAATGATATTAGGAGACATTTTTTTTCAAACATAGGGTAGTGAAAAATCTGAAACTTGATCTCCCAAAAAGCTGTGGATGCTGGAGGCCATTCAAAAAGTTCAGTACTGAATTTAGTAAATTTTTGTTTGGCAAGACTTTGGGACATTGTAGGTAAACGGAGTGGAGGTCTGATCAACCATGACTTAACAGAAGAACAACAGCAAGGGCTGAATGATGAGACTTCAAGAGGAGAAAGGAATTTCCCAGATGTATACATTGTAAACAAAAGATGTTGGAATTGCGAGAGAGAGTCTGGATAGACTGGAAGGTGCCTTCTGAAGCCTGTCTGTCACTTGCTATGAACAAATTCTATGATTTTCTCCTCTTTTATTCTCCTCTATATTTCAGGCAGACAAAATTCTTCATCTCTATCCAGTGTGGCATCATCACACAAGAAATCAACCCATTTGCTGGGATTGGGAGGAAGCAGTCACTCCTCTTCCCCCATTAAAATGCCAGATATCGATCCAATTGATGTCGCAGCCCACTTGCAGCTTCTGGGTGAATCATTGAGTCTCATAGGTCACCGATTGCAAGAAACTGAGGTGAGATGTTAATGTGAAACTGGTAAAAAGAAATGTTGGACAATTCCCTTAATAAATACAGGAGAAAAATTACCTGCAAGATAAATCTGACATTACTTTACTTGAAAATAAAAGGAGTTTCCAAACAACCCCCCCCCCCCCGCCCATACTTCCTTTAATGTTTTCCCAGAACATCAAATTTAAATAGAAATTTTAATTTTGCCCTGCAGTGGTCAACTTATTTAGACTGGCAATTTTAAAGATTTATAACTAAAACCTTTCTCCCTGCCTGAATGAAATTGTACAGGTACACAATGCTTTATTAAAAAATCCAAAAAGCTCAGAAAATTTTGTTTCCTCCATAACAATGTTGTTTGCCATGCAAACAGTTAACCCAAATCCATACTCATTTCAACCCGCGTCACTCTGACGTGACGTGGTGGCATGGCCCAGCACTGGCAGGCATCAGTTCTGTCTCAGGGCTCGTAGTACTCACAGGTGTGTCTGCTGTTCAGTAAGATTTTTTTAATATCGCTGTTAAACTGTCACTTACTCCAAAATCCAAAACGTTCCTAATTCTGAAAACCATCTGGCCCCAACAATTTTGGGTAAAGGATTGTGTACCTGTGCAATGATGCAAACGCCCTCCTCCTCTAAACACCTTTCTATTTCAATATATTTAAGTGAAAGCTAGGTAAAGAGCTGAAGGAGAAAGGAATAGGAGGGTGTGCTGATATGGTAAGGTGGAAAGGTTTTGGAGTACTTTTTAGATTAGATTACTTACAGTGTGGAAACAGGCCCTTCGGCCCAACAAGTCCACACTGACCCACCGAAGCGCCATCCACACCAGTCCCATTCCCCTACACTTACCCCTTCACCATTTAGCATGGTCAATTCACCTAACCTGCATATTTTGAAACTTTGGGAGGAAACCGGAGCATCCGGAGGAAACCCACGCAGAATGTGCAAACTCCACACAGTCAGTCGCCTGAGTTGAACCCGGGTCTCTGGCGGTGTGAGGCAGCAGTGCTAACCACTGTGCAAAACCACCCCCCCCCCCCCCCCCCCCCCCCGCTCTCTCTCTTTTTCTTTCTCTCTCTCTCTGTGACATCTGTCCTGTAAAACTCTGTGTTTGATTTTACCTTATGAACCAAGGGGTGTTATGGGGATTGTTGCAAATATTTGAAACAATATTATTAAGTTGGGATAATTTGTTGAGTTTTGGGATGTTAAGTTATCCAGTATTTTGTTCTTTTTTTTGTGTTTCATTTGGTAATCTTGTAAATAAATTCTATTCTGTTTAAAACTAAGTGGTTTGAGCAGCTGCATCACCCCTGGAATATCTGCATTACACCTGCTTAAAACAACTAGCAAAGTTAGGATCTAGGCTACTTTCTTAAATGTTTTGAGGGAGTCTGGCTTAGTCCATAACAAAGCTATCTGGATAGGTGCATGAATAGGAAGCGTTTAGAGGGATATGGGCTAATGTCTAGTTGGCATGGACAAGTTAGACTGAGCAGTCTGTTTCTGTGCCCTATGACTCTAATTGGGAGTTGACATTGCAAACAGTTCTTCAGTACAATAATTTTGAAATCCTTGTAGTTTCTCCGAGCTCCACCCTCATTGGGATTAATCCCCAGGAAATCAAATCTGGGACCTTCCTGGCCCTAGTAGCTCCAATGATGCATGGTATCGAAGCATGATTTTTTTTTTAAAAGGTTATGGCTAGAATTATATATAACAAAGTCATACTTTTGCCTTGCATTAAAAGATTGGTTAGAGTAAAATGTCTCATTCTTGTTTCTAGGGGATGGTGGCGGTGTCTGGGAGTCTCTCTGTCCTGCTGGATTCCATCATCTGTGCGCTCGGTCCTTTAACTTGTCTCACTGCGCAGGTTGAATGTCTCAATGGGTGTCCAAAAGAAGTCCTGGTAAAGTATTTCCCTTACCACCTTGCTCCAATTTTGCATCAGAATTAGTCCGTTGCCTTCCAAGGAGATTTGACAATGAGCAAATAATCTGAGGCTGATGCCTCTCTGTACTCTGTTAAGTCTCCTGATCACAAGTGAGCTAAGACGGTGCTTGGTCCTGTAGAATTTAACCTAATATTTACAAGTCAGCATTATCCCAAGTTCTTGCTTCTGAATGGACCACTCAAATTTAATGTTGACCTCTCTGCTTGTACACCTTCTCTGCAGCCGTAACATTATATTTGTCGATTTGTTCTAGTACCGTTATGCACTTTGAATGGTATGATCTGTCTGTACTGCACACAAAACAAAACCCTTCACTGTACCTCGGTACATGTGACAGTAACAAATCAAAGCAAATCTTTCTGATGAGGGCAAAGGGAGACCTGCAATCGAAGCTTTTCATCGTGTGCATATTGGGACAAACACATAAATAACACATTTCAGTTGTTTGAACCTTTTCATCTTTGTTATTCATAATGAATGCAAAATGAAAAACTTCAATATTATTTCTTTTTCTCAGCAGTGCTCATGTTCTGTGTTACTAAGCGAATAGAAGACTGTTTCTCTTATCATAATGACAGAAAATCTTTTTTAGTGGCACGTAGACTGACAATTAGAAGACCCAGGAGGAGAAAGTGAGGACTGCAGATGCTGGAGATCAGAGTGAAAATGTGTTGCTGGAAAAGCGCAGCAGGTCAGGCAGCATCCAAGGAACAGGAGAGTCGACGTTTCAGGCATAATTCCTGAAGAAGGGCTTATGCCCGAAACATCGAATCTCCTGTTCCTTGGATGCTGCCTGACCTGCTGCGCTTTTCCAGCAACACATTTTCAGCAATTAGAAGACCCAGCTCAGGTAATTGGGAAACAGCTTAGGAATGAGGAAAATCTTTTTTTGTCAACACTGCATTATTATGAAAAGGCGGTTAAAACAGGTTCAATGGTAACTTTCAAAAAGGTGATAATGGAGAATCTGGTTTATTTGAATTTTCACACAACGGGTTGTTACACAGGAATAAGATTCATGAGATTGGAAGATAATGTTGAGGAGCACTTGAAGGACAGACAGCAGAGGCTAGGATAAACAGGTCATTTTAGGATAACTATGTGGAACTAGTGGAATCTGCGCTTTAATACTGCTTCTGCGGTCCATGTCACTTATTTAAATGATGAGGCTGAAGTTCGTATTCAAGTTTGCAAAGCACAGTAGTAATGTAAACTGTCAAGAGGATACAGATAGACAGTTGCAATGAGAGGTAGACAGGTTAAGTGAGCGGGTAAGAAGGTGAGAGATGGATTGAAATGTGAACAAGTGTGACTTTGGAAAATAGAATATGTTTTGGTTGTTATACTCTCAAAATGTTTATTGATTTAGTCAGACATGATTTCCTTTTCACAAAAAAAAACAGTGACTACCTAATTTCTTTGTGATTTTCCAAGGGCGCTGTTACTAAGTACTGATACTTAAACATTTTCTGGAAATTGTAGGATGTAAGTTACTTTCGTTATCTCTCCATTTTAAATACTGGGTGGCTTTAGTGTATAAGAGTGAGTCTGTTTGTTCTGCCACAGAGAGCACATCAGTCGGAGTCAGTAAACACTCTGTTGCTGATGTGGCATTATCTTGGCTTTGGATGCTAGATTGCTGAGGTTTGTTTTTGTTTTGTGATTCAGACCAGCTCGGTTTTCTGTTTTTTCTTTTACTGATTTAGATGTCAATGGGAACCGTGGTTTTCTATTTGGTATGGTGCAACAAATTGACTTGCCTTTTGTATATCAGAGGTTACTCATTTCTAAGCCTAGTAATTGACTGTTGGCAGACTGTTTTGACTGAAAGGTTTTACTTGGTCCTGTGTAGATAAATACAGGGGGCATTGGAAAATGAAGAAGAGCAAGATCCTTTGTTTTTTGACTATGACAGTATTCCTTGGCCTTAAGGCGTTGTGCACGGTGATAGCCTCCCTACATTTGAAGTTTCAGGTTCAAGTTTTACCTCTTGATTTGATGACCATAGCAAGTGCATCATAACAGATTCCATGCAAAATATTATCCATAGTCCAAGATACTATTAAACCCCCATGCACATTATTCCTCAGCCACAAGGTTAACTCTCCCCTTCTATCATATATGGAGAATAATTGAGGGCATAGAATTTGTAAAGCTATTCAAAAACCCAACAGCATCTGTTGAGAGAAAGCAGAGTCAACATTTCCGGTCCGGTGACCTTTTTTTTGAGAACTTCTTCATTAACTCTGCCTTCTCCCACAGATGCTGCCAGACCTGCTGAGTTTCTCCAGCAATTTCGGTTCTGATTTAGTGTTTCCAGTATCCGCAGTCCTCTGGTTTTAAAAAAAATATATACTTGCTGGTTTCACCCTGCTTTTATGGGGAGATGTTTTTGTCAGGAGTTCTATTTGCTGATGTTTATAGAGACTTGCACTCATTTACTGAAGTCGGCTGTTGACTGCAAGTTCTGCCACATGTATATCACGTTGGTTGAAACAGTGCCCTTTCGGTTGTGTCCTTCCCTCTAACCATCTTCCTTGGCCAAGAAAGACTGACGGGAGGTGGAATTTGCATAGTATTAGTAGGACTAGGATCAGAGTGTCCTCTCAAGTTACAGAAGCTGCTTTCTGATGATTTTTTTTATCCACCCAGGCCCATACTCTGGATAACATTGCTTATATCATGCCAGGCCTTTGATCTTTGTGGATTGTTGGAACTGGAAGAATACCAGAAAACTGAATAATATATTGTACATAAAGACTTGGCTGTGGAGGAACACGTGTGTTCTGTACCCTTTCCCATAGTATTGTAATTATTGTTGAGTGGGGTGAAAGCCTGATTTCAAACTGTCAAGACATACAGCAGGCTGAGTGGGAAGATTGTGGTTTATCATAGAACTTATGGACTGACTGGCACTTACGTGGGACCACTTCAACACCAAATGAGAAAGCAAGCGCTGGATCATCTTACGCTGAAGTCTAAATGTTATCACGGGTACATGTCATTTTGTAAGTCTAATGTTTAAACAAGATGTATGTCACAATTTTTGTTTTAGAATTGTGAATCTGGAATAAAAAAAAAAGTTGGAAATATGTAACTGCTTAGTTGCCCACTGAAACAAGGAAACTGCAGTGTTCCAATGGAAGCCCAGATTCACAGGTGCCAAAGCTACCTTGAACTTTTAGGTGCTCAGCTATCCATTATATGTTTGCAGTTACCTTTCTATTTCAGTTGAATTATTTTATACAATTGAAAATGCAGCATCTCTTGTGTTTCACAGCAGTTCCCATTCTGTCCTTGGTGCATTAACTCCATTTAATTCTTCCATGGATTTTTTTTATTGTAGGTACACTCATATGAGCACAGCTTATAAGAGATGTAATGTTTTGTGATTAATTGTTCTCTTTCAAAGTTGATTCTATGCATAGACTGCCTCATACAGGATCATAGGGTTTAACACCACCTCATTTTTGCTTTAGACTAGCAAAACCTTGCAAAGTTTTGTCTCTTTATCCATTACATCTTAACTCTACCTTTCCTTTCCTGAACAACTTGACAGGTACCTAGGTAATTGTTCTTGATTTTATTTATTCACTCACAGATCGTGGGCACTGCTGGCTAGGTCAGCACGACATCCATTCCTAATTGCCTGGAGAAGCTAGTGAGTTTGTCATCTTCCTGAACCACTGCAGTCCATTGGCAAAGGGGCCTTCATAGTACTGTTTGGGAGGGACTTCCAGGATTTGTCCTCGTGACACTGAAGGAATGGAGCTATACTTCTAAATCAGGGTGGCATATAGTTTGGAGAGAATCGCAAGTAGCGGTGTTCCCATATCTCTGCTGCCCTTGTCCCTTAGATGGTGGAGATTGCAGGTTTGGAAGGTGCTGTCGAAGCAAGTGAGTCTGGATGCTCGGTGTTAAGATTGGTATATTTTGTTGAGCTATTCCAGTCCTACCCTTTTTCAAACTCGCTGCAAAAAAAAATTTCCCTTCAATATTTATTGAATTTACTTCCACGTGCTTTTGGGCAGTTTTCTCTCGAACTGTATATTAAAAGAAAATCCTGATTCATTTGGAATCCGTGGGTCCTCAGATTACCTACCCACCTGGCACTGGAAACCACTTCTCCCATTTAATTTTAAAACCTCATTATTGCTCTAGTAGTTTCTTTGTATGAACATTTCATTGCATTAACCAGACAACATTAAAATAGTGTTTTAGTAATAGATGGAAATTACCTGCTCATTGGAAGTGAACTGGTTCTGTACATGTTCGAAAGAAGAGCCTTATTGGATTCAAAATGTGAACTTTGTTTTTCTTACCAAACATGCTGCCAAATTTGTTCAGTTTCTCCAAAATTTTTGCAAATTATTCTGTGGTTGAGTTTTTAGTTCAGGATTGTGTTCATTACAGATAATAGCTTCAAACATTTAGGCTTTATCTTTCCTGAAGCACCATGGGACATTCTCCCACAAAGGTACTCTACAAATACAAGTTGTTGTTGGAAGGTACATAACATTTGCTTTGCTCCATTTTTCAGTTCTTTTCTGTAGGATAATGATGCCTTTGAGGCCACTGTGTAGCTGCTCTTCATAAATAAGTGCCATCTCTTGTCAAGTATACTCATTGTTGAGAAAGTTTCTCTGCATGGAGAGTGTGTGTTTAAACCAGTAATCGTGCATCTGTATCTTCATTTAAAGTTACACAACAAAGTTGGTGATTTTTGTCAAATTGGTTGAGACATTCTGAACAAGGTTTGAAATATTCACTGACAATTTGCCTTTACACGGTGCCTTTTAATGTAACTGTGCTTTATTGTTTTTCCATTAGGTTACAGGCTGTAGTGTGAACTGAGAGTTGTTTTGCAGTAGTTCTGCAGTTGTCATATAAAAACTCTTCCAGAACTCAATGGATTAAATCCAGTAAGCACCTCCCATCCTGGCTGCTGTTGGTGTGGGGTTGTGGGGGAATTTAGAAACATCAAATCCTTACAGTGTGGAAGCATGCCATTTGGTCCTACATGTCCGAACCGACCCTCTGATGAGAATTCCCCCCCCACCCCCCACCAGACGCACTCCCTATCCTATCCCTGTAACCCCACATTTCCCGTGGCTAATTCACCTAGCCTGCACATCCCTGGACACTACGGGTGAATTTAGCATGGCCAATCTGCCTAACCTGCACATCTGTGGACTGTGGGAGGAAATCCAGGTTCCCCAAAGGAAACCCGCGCAGACACTGGGAATGTGCAAACTCCATCCGGGGGTAGAATCAAACCCAGGTCCCTCGTACTGTGAGGCAGCAGTGCTAACCACTGAGCCACCGTACCATCCAATTCGTCCAATCAGGAAACACAGCGTCAGAAGAAAAGGGTAGGACATTTAGGACTGAGATAAGGAGGAATTTCTTCACTTGGAGAAGTTGAATCTTTGAAATTCTCTACCCCAGCGAGCTGTGAAGATTCAGTCATTGAATCTATTCATGACAGGGATCAATAGATTAAGATATTAAGGGATGTGGGGATTGTGCGCAAAAATGGTGTTGAGGTAGAAAATCTAGAATTTTGGATCAAGGATCGGAATGGCTGATTCTTGCTTCTCTTTTCTATGTTCCTATCGTTAAGAAATCATAAATTATTTTGATACTCAGGACAGGCAGTTTCAGGCACAAGTATTCAGTGAGACTTGTTGTACAGCTAACTATCCATTACTAGAATCAAATAGTGTTTGGTGTATTGCTAACTGAATCACAACATGGACCTAGTTCTGTTATGACATGTCCTTATTAAAATCATGAAGGTTACTAAGTAAATTTTAACTATTCCTTCTCATATGTCTCCTCTGAGGAAATGGAAAATACGCATGGAGCTATTAAATATTCACATTGTCAATTATTTGCTATCAAAATGACCCTCCCCAAACACATTTAAAAGGTTAATTACTATTTAAAGATGTTTCTTTTGAAATGGTGTGACTTATTTTATTTTCACCCAGTTTAATTGTAGGGGTGAGTTAGCTCACCTCTGACATGGACCTGCCTGTGCTGCCTCATTGCTGTTCCTTCACTGTGTCTGGATCAAATTCCTACTACAACTCCATTGCACTGTGGATGGATCTACACCCCATGGATTATAGCAGTTCAAGAATTCAGAGGCAGTTATGGATGGGTAACAAATGCTGCCGTTGACAGCGTTGCTCACATTCCCATAAAATATTTCTTTTTAAAAATGTCTATCTTGCCAATGACGAGCTGATCATTTTGACACATGAAATCTGACCAGGCTGGGCAGTTCTGAATATTTGGATGGAAATGTAAAACAGTCCAGTTCTAGGATGTCCCTTTATAAGCATACAAACTGCTTGGTTTGGTTTAGCCTGATTACACTGCAGTGCATGTTGCTGAAACAACAGGCTGGCCTCTTTATAACTACAACCAAAAGAAATGAGAATAGGAGTAGGCTGTTCGATCCCTTGAATCTGTTGCAAGATTCAACGTCATCGTGACTGATCAGATTGCGACCACAATTCCACTTTCCTGCCTTTTCCCCAAAATCCATTTTTGATCCAAAATCTGTTAAACTCACACAGCCTTGAATATATTGCTGTCAGGGAGTAGAACCTCCAGGCTGACCAACCCTCTCTGAGCGAAAACAAATCCTCCTTGTATCAGCCTTAAAAGGGACAGCCTTTATTTTTAAATCCGTTCTGGACACCCTTGCAAGACCAAACATTTCTTGGAATCTGACAAAGCACATACTCTCAGGATTATATGTTCCAATAAGATAAACTCTCATTCTTCCAAATTCATGCTACATTTTAGATACAAAGATTTGGTTTGGATGCAGCCCTGAGTCGACCTTGCTAAACCCCGGGTTATTTACTGAGCAAATAGATTAAATTGTTTGGGCAGTCGGTGAGAAATTGAACAGGTACATGAGGAGGCTGTTCAATTCTTCAAGCTTGTTCCACCCATCCAAGCTGCCGCTGAATCAGAACTTGTAATTCCAAGTCAAGTAAATGTGTGCCTCATAATCCAAAACAGGTCTCTGACACTATTTCTTCAAGTCTAATTGTACTTGTTTTTTCACCTCTGGGATCAGAATGTGGATGCAGCTCAACTGCATGCAATAAATAATTTATTTGTTTCTTCTGGCTAACAGATCATGGAGATGGCAGCCAAGGGAATAGAAAATGTCAAACTCACAAATAGCAGAGTGTGTTGTTGGAGCTGAGTAGGAGGAACTTTACTATATATGCCTCCTCAGCTGCCCCCCCACCCCCTCCCTCCCTGCTTCAGCTGTCCATTACTCTTGACTGTATCTTCCCTGATAAGACATGCTTCTATTGCGTGCCAGAAATGTACTAATGTACCTCGTTCTGATGAGTTCAAATCACACGCTAGGTCACAGTCCTCCTTGGTACATGTTGAGCTGAATTTCTACCTCCTTCTGGGAGAAAACCATGGGTCATTGGACCTATTCTGTTTTCAACGTAAGTACAGAGCTGTCTTACTGATCAAGCCGTTTTCCTTTCTCACTGCTTTAGCACCACGATGAACTAATTTCCAAAACCTGTGCTCCCATCTACAGGCTAGGTGTCGCCATTAAAATTTATTCTTCCAAAATTAAAAGAAAATGTGTAAAGGTTTAGAATTTTTTTAAACATCTTGAGCTATCATAATAAGTGCTTTTTGAACTGTCTTTAGTTGAGCACTGTAAACCGTAGTTGTGTGCTATATGTACTACATAAAAAAAACATGAGTTTTTATATTTGAATCTGTCTTGGTTGTCTTATTTCAATAGATTGTGTCATTATTATTCGTCATCAGTTACAGCTGGCTATGCAAGCACTGACTAATGAAGTAATGCCATTGAGATTAATGGATATCGGACAGGATAGCATAGGAGGCTAATCCAATCAAGTCTGATATCTCCTTTTAAGGTGCAAGTGGAAAGATTTAAAAGGGGCCTAAAGGGCAACTTTTTCACACACACGGTGTGTGTATGGAATGAGCTGCCAGAGGAACTGGTGTCAGTGGGTACAATTACAACATTTAAAAGGCGTCTGGTGGGTACATGAATTGGAAGGGTTTAGAGCGATATGGGCCAAATAATGCCTACATTAATTTAGGATATCTGGCATGGACAATTGGGACCAAAGGTTCTGTTTCTGTGCTGTACAACTCTAACTCCAAATGTGAACTACCCAAAGTCTTTGTATGGCATTTGGTATTTAAATACTTGCCAAATGCAGCAATGTTGAGTCCAATGTTAATGACTCCTCCTGGTACTTTGGGTAATTGAAGCTGCTGCTGTCCTTCATGGGTAACTTCATGAATCATCAGTAT
This sequence comes from Hemiscyllium ocellatum, assembly GCF_020745735.1. Taxonomy (NCBI): domain Eukaryota; kingdom Metazoa; phylum Chordata; class Chondrichthyes; order Orectolobiformes; family Hemiscylliidae; genus Hemiscyllium; species Hemiscyllium ocellatum. The sequence continues at coordinate 24,490,347 of NC_083433.1, read as the reverse complement.
TTTGTTTTTAAGATTCTTACTTAAAAGATGTTCAAGCTTCCACTGTGGCTTGGAAGGATCACATGATAAAATTTTGCATTTTAAGGTTTAATTGTAACGCAAACTAAAAGCAACATTGAATAAATACTGTTTTGATAGAAAACTTACTGAGAAAAGGCTTGTATGTTTAACACTAGAAATAAAAATCCCCCTCCTATGGTTTTACTGCTCTGCCTCTTGAGTAGGTGCTCCATTCTCTGGCAACAATCCAAAGTGATTCATAACTTGAGAGCTTATTACTTGTCTTTTCCTCTCATTACCAAAACAAAACTGCAGATGCTGGAAATCACAAACAAAATCAGAAATTGCTGGAAAAAAACTCAAGGTCTGTCAACATCAATGTTGAAAGCAGAGTTAATATTTCAGGTCCAGTGACTCTTTAAGAACTACTTCAGTACTGTTTAGTACAGTGAGACTAGCTGAGCTTTTCTAGCAATTTCTGTTTTTATTTACTTTAGCTTTTAATCGTTAACCTGGTCTTTACGATGTGATTAAACTGGAGATTCTTCTCTTTGACCAAAATTCAGTGAATCTTTTGAATCACATTAACCTTCAAAAATCTGATTTCTTCGCTCCCAGCACAAGCTCCCACTCTTGCCCATGTATTGAATCAGATTTACTGCCTCTACCTCTCTGCTTACTCTCTGTCAGATTCCCTTAGACTGAGACTAAGAGATTGGGAGATTATGAGAGAACCTGCTGCAAACCGATGCTACAATAGCTTTCTTTGAGCTCCCTCATAAACTCATCTCCATGGTAAAATGAATCACATGGGCCTTGTATCCAGGTAGAGTTTTTAAACATTCAATCACTGAGGATGTTGCAAGCTAGGTCAACATTTGTCACCCAACCCTAACTGCCCAGAGAGCAGTTAAGAGTCAACCACATTGCTGTGGGTCTGGACTCATGTGAAGGCCAGACCAGGTGAGGATGGCAATTTCCTTCCCTAAAGGATATTAGTGAATCATGTGGGTCTTTCCAACAATTGACAATGGATTCACTGCTATCATTAGACTTATAATTCCAGATTTTCATTGAATTTAAATTCTACCATCTGCCATGACAGGATTCAAACTAGGGTTCCCAGAACATTGCCTGGGTCTCTGGATTAACAGTCCAGCAATAATACCACTAGGGCATTGTCTCCCAATGCCACTAAGCTATATCCTTTAGATTCCCAAGTTCATTCTAAGTTGAATCCAAACAGATGGTTTAAAGTGTAACTGTTTACAAAACCTGGCAATTCTTTCCTAGGAACTCAGTCACTGAAGATGGAATTGTTTATGTACAATTTGCACAGATGTTTTGGTAATTGTTTACAGGCCATCTTGTAACATCTTCCCCGCAAAACAACCATCCTCTGCTTTACTGAACACATGGCTATTTTCATCCTTTACACAACCAACACATGAAAACAATTCATGTGACCCCTTCACTCCATTTTACCCAAAAAAAGAGTCCCACAATATTCTGAAACTTTGTTTTGTAACGAATACCTTTATCACTACTAGTTATTGGAGCAGTTCTGAGGTGAATGCATGGTAAATCCTGCTCCCCTGAATTTTCTGAATCACGGTAGCACGAAAACAAAAAAGAGGAACCTAATGCATTATAACAGTGGGGGGGGGGGGTATGGGGAGGGAGAATGGTGGCAGGTAGGGAGGCCCAAGTCTTGGGGCGGCACGGTGGCTCAGTGGTTAGCACTGCTGCCTCACAGCACCAGGTTCCCAGATTCAATTCTAGCCTCAGGCAACTGTCTGTGTGGGTTTCCTCCCACAATCCAAAGACGTGCAGGTCAGGAGAATTGGCCATGCGAAATTGCCCATCGTGTTAGGTGCATTAGTCAGAGGGTAATGGGTCTGGTTGGGTTACTCTTTGGAGGATTGGTGTGGACTGGTTGGGCTGAAGGGACTGTTTCCACACTGTAGGGGATCTAATCTAATCTAATGTCTTGGAGGTAGAAGCATTTTTCTCTAGATTGCAAAGGTGTCAGAGAAGCCGTAGGAACGAAGTGCATCATATCTCAAACAGCAAATCTGTATCTTGCCATCATCAAGAAATTCATGTAAAAGATCAATAAGAAAGCTGAGTTATCGTAATGAGGAAAGAATTAAAAAAGAAATACAGCATAGGAATAGGCCCTTTGGTCCTCTAAGTCTGTGCTGACATATTTTGCCCTTCCAAACTAAAACGGTCTTCACTTACAAGATCTGTATGCCTCTATTCCCTTCCCATTCATGCAGAATGAAAGAAGCACCACTTAGGAGCTAAAGTAGTTGATTAAAATCATATGATCTAGATGGACCAAAGTTAATAACTGAATATTTATTGATTATATATACATATCACTTGCAGTAGGCTTTGTCAAGGTATTGGAAGAGTGCCAAGTTCTTCAAATTTGCACAAAGGTGATACAATGGAAGGGGTAGATGGGTCTTTATTTTAGCATCTTGGATAAAAGATGGCATTTCTGACAATGCAGCCCGTCCTCTGTCCTGCCATGATGGGCTCAGATTTTGAATCGATACACCTAAATCAGGTAAGACGTTTACGACTGAGTGAAGAGAAGAACATGAGAAGAACACAGGCTGATGTTCATACGTTAATTAAAAATCATGCTAAAAACTAAGTGCCAAGAGAAACAAACATACCCCGAAAATAGATTAGAAAAGATAAAAAGTTGGGCAAGAGATTTAGAAAAAAATTAAGAATTATTGCTGAAGAAAGCTTTACATCTTGCACTCATCAAGATTAAAAGCAGAAGTGCCTAAATTTCAATCACTGTAGTTTATAGTACAGGAGAATAGTTGGTTGATAAGTTGACTGTGGTCAAGGTCGAAAAGTGTGGTGCTGGAAAATTACAGCCAGTCAGGCAGCATCCGAGGAGCAGGAGAGTCGACGTTCAGAGCATAAGTGCTTCATAGCCAAGGCCTCTCCATGGAGAAAGCAGCAGGAAATTATAGGCTTAAGATACAAGGCTTGAAAGTAATCCTTTCGTTTGCCGAGAATAAGTCTCGACATATGGAGACATGTCACTCTTAGCAACCATACTTTGCCATTGTTCTGAGATTAGCCAATTAAGTTCCGCTCCAGGAATCTGCACAAAAGTCAATACTGACTCCCTGTGTAACATTGAGAGTATGCTGCACTTAAACTGAGGTCTCATCTGCTCTCATAGCTGGACGTTAAAGAGCCTGTAGCATTATTTCAAAGATGCTCTTGCTAATTGTTACCTATCAATACAACTAAAACAGAGGATCCGTTCATTACCATGCTGCTGTTTGTGGAAATTTGCTGCACTTTTGCATTGATCATATTACAATAGCTAGTGGAAAAGGTGGACTTAATTGACTGCTGGGGTGAAGAGGTTATCTTATGATGTTGGGTTGGACGTGGGGTCTGTATCCTTTAGATCTTTGAAGATTGAGCACTGATAATATTGAAAAATATAACATTCTGAAGGGACAGGAGTGAATGCTGAGAGGATATTTCATTCAGTAGGAGAAACAGGGGCACAAATTACAGTTGAAAATGTGTTGCTGGTTAAAGCACAGCAGGTTAGGCAGCATCCAAGGAATAGGAAATTCGACGTTTCGGGCATAAGCCCTTCATCAGGAATGAGGAGAGTGTGCCAAGCAGGCTAAGATAAAAGGTAGGGAGGAGGGACTTGGGGGAGAGGCGATGGAGATGTGATAGGTGGAAGGAGGTCAAGGTGAGGGTGATAGGCTGGAGTGGAGTGGGGTAGGGGCGGAGAGGTCAGGAAGAGGATTGCAGGTTGGGAGGGCGGTGCTGAGTTGAGGGAACCGACTGAGACAAGGTGGGGGGAGGGGAAATGAGGAAACTGGAGAAATCTGAGTTCATTCCTTGTGGTTGGAGGGTTCACAGGCGGAAGATGAGGCGCTCCTCCTCCAGCCGTCGTGTTGTTATGTTCTGCCGGTGGAGGAGTCCAAGGACCTGCATGTCCTCGGTGGAGTGGGAGGGAGAGTTAAAGTGTTGAGCCACGGGGTGGTTGGGTTGGTTGGTCCGGGCGTTCCGGAGGTGTTCTCTGAAGTGTCCGCAAGTAAGCGGCCCGTCTCCCCAGTATAGAGGAGGCCACATCGGGTGCAGCGGATGCAATAGATGATGTGTGTGGAGGTACAGGTGAACTTGTGGCGGATATGGAAGGATCCCTTGGGGCCTTGGAGGGAAGTGAGGGAGGAGGTGTGGGCGCAAGTTTTACATTTCCTGCGGTTGCAGGGGAAGGTGCCGGGAGTGGAGGTTGGGTTGGTGGGGGGTGTGGACCTGACGAGGGAGTCACGAAGGGAGTGGTCTTTGCGGAACGCTGATAGGGGAGGGGAGGGAAATATATCCCTGGTGGTGGGGTCCGTTTGGAGGTGGCAGAAATGACGGCGGATGATACGATGTATATGGAGGTTGGTGGGGTGGTAGGTGAGAACCAGTGGGGTTCTGTCTTGGTGGCGGTTGGAGGAGTGGGGCTCAAGGGCAGAGGAGCGGGAAGTGGAGGAGATGCGGTGGAGGGTTCTCCTATTAAAGGCAGAGATGAGATTAAGTTTCCCTCTGAAAAAGTTTTTACTCTGTGAAATTCTACTCTGTGAAATTCTCTCCCCAGTCAGCACCATTGACTCATTTTAAAGCTGAGTTAAACAGATTCTTGATTAAGAGTGGACAGCGAAGAAGGTTTCCTCTGAATACATGGGTATCTTGATCAGATGGGCCAATGGACCAAGGAGTGGCAAATGAAGTTCAATTTAGATAAATGTGAGGGGCTGTATTGTGGAAAGACAAATCAGGCCAGGACTTATTCACTTAATGGTAAGGTCCTGGGGAGTGTTGTTGGACAAAGAGACCTTGGCGAGCAGGTTCATAGCTCCTTGAAAGTGGAGTTGCAGGTGGACAGGATAGTGAAGAAGGTGTTTGGTATGCTTTCCTTTATTGGTCAGTGCATTGAGTATAGGAGTTGGGAGGTCATGTTGTGGCTGTACAAGGACATTGGTTAGGCCACTATTGGAATACTTGTACAATTCTGGTCTCCCTGATATAGGAATAATGTTGTGAAAATTGAAAGGGTTCAAAAAAGATTTACAAGAATGTTGTTAGGATTGGAGGGTTTGAGCTATGGGGAGAGGCTGAATAGGCTGGGGCTGTTTTCCCTCGAGCATTGGAGGCAGAGGGGTGACCTTATGAACATTTATAAAATCATGAGGGGCATGGATAGGGTAAATAGTCAACGTCTTTTCCTCGAGGTGGGGGAGTCCAAAACTACAGGGTGTAGGTTTAAAGGTGAGAGGGGAAAGACTTAAAAGGACCTAAAGGGCAACTTTTTCACGCAGTGGTGCGTGGATGGAATGAGTTGCCAGAGGAAGTGGTAGAGGCTGGGACAATTACAGCATTTAAAAGACATCTGGATGGGTATATGAATAGGAAGGATTTGGAGGGAGATGGGCCGGGTGCTGGCAGGTGAGACTAGATTGGGTTGGGATATCTGGTCAGCATGGAAGGGTTGGGCCAAAGGATCTGTTTCCATATGGTACAACTCTATGACTCTATAACTAGGCAGTCAAAGTTTTTTTGAAGAGTAGACAGAAACAATGAGATCTTCAATGATCTTATCAAATACTGGGACAGTTTTGAGGGGCAGAATGGCTGTCGTGCTCTTAATTTGTGTTTTTGTGAAAACCCCTACAAGGCCCATGAGGAGTCACTAGTTAATCTCCTTGTGGAACTTGCTGAGTATGAGTTCCTTTGGTAACAGGCAGTGGTCTGACCAGCAGGAACTGATCATCTGAGCCCCAGGGCCCTTGTGGCACAGTGGTAGTATCCCTATCTGTGGAGGCTTGTTCAGGTCCCACTTGCTCCAGATGTATGTAATAACATCTCTGAATAAGCTACTTTAAAAAAATATAAAGCAGACCAGGGAATGGGTTTGCAGAACTGTTGTCCTGGTGTGGGATGAGCCTTTGTAAGCCACAATTAGTGACTCTATTTTATAAATAAGAGTCATATAGCATGGAAACAGACCCTTCAATCTAACTTGTCCATGCTGACTAGATATCCTAAATTAATCTAGTCCCAGTATTTGGCTCACATCTCTCTAAACCCTTCCAATTAATGTACCCATCCAGATACTTTTTAAGTGTTGTAATTGTAGCAGCCTCCACCACTTCCTCTGGCAGCTCGTTCCATACAAGTAACACCCTCTGCGTGAAAAAGTTGCCTTACGTCCTTTTCAAATCTTTTCCTCTCACCTTAAACCTATGCCCCCTAGTTCTGGACTCCCCTCCCCTGGGAAAAAGGCTTTGGCTATTCACCCTCATCCATGCTCCTCATGATTTTATATAGTACTATAAGGTCACCCTTCAGCCTCCAAAGCTCCAGAAAAAATAACCCAATCTATTCAACCTCTCACTGCAGTTCAACCTGTCCAATCCTGGCAACATCCTTGTAAATCTTTTCTGCACCCTTTCAAGTTAAATAATATCTTTCCAATAGCAGAGAGACCAGAATTGAATGCAGTATTCCAAAAGCCGCCTAACCAATGTCCTGTACAGCCACAACACGGTGGCACAGTGGTTAGCACTGTTGCCTCACAGCGCCAGAGACCAGGGTTCAATTCCTGCCTCAGGCAACTGTCTGTGTGCTGTTTGCACATTCTCCCTGTGTCTGTGTGGGTTTCCTCCAGGTGCTCCAGTTTCCTTCCACTGTCCAAAGATGTGCAGGTTAGGTGAATTGGCCATGCTAAATTGCCCGTAATGTTGGGTGAAGGGGTAAATGTAGGGGGAATGGGGTCTGGGTGGGTTACTCTTCGGAGGGTCTGTGTGGATTTGTTGGCCTGAAGGGCCTGTTTCCACACTGTAAGTAATCTAATATCTAAAAAACATAACTCCTATACTCTATGCACTGACCAATAAATGCAAGTATACCAAATGCCCTCTTTGTCAACCTGTGACTCCAATAACCTTTGATTACTTTGTTTAACAAGAACCTGTGAACTATGAACCTACACCCCAAGATCTCTTTGTTTGGCAACATTCCCCAGGATCCTCCATTAAGTGTAATTCCTGCCCTGATGTTCCTTTCCATTTAGGCTTCCTGAGTTATTAGATGTGCGTATTATATAAAAAGGATTGAATAAATGCTTGAAGGAATATATTTGTGGGGATATGAAGAAAATCAAAGGAGTGGAACAAATTGGATTATTTTATGGAAGAGTTGATTGAGACTCAATGGCTTCATTCTGAGTTGTTTCTGATTCAGTGATTAAAGGAAATCAATAGAGGAAAGTGAATGAATTTAATGTTTAAGTCAGGTACAAAACTAAATAATGAGTAGAAAAAGAAAGGTTTAAATGAGAGAAAAAAGGATGCAACTGAATAGTAAGAAAGGAATATCAAAATTTAAAATTTGAAACTTTAAAAAAATTCCTAGAACAATTTACTACCTAAACGAATGAGTCTCAATAATTAAACTTGTCCACCTCCTGGGCCAAAGATGATAATTGGCAGTCATCAACAATTCTCAAGTTGGTAAAGAAAAGTACTTATGCTGGTAATAATCAAATTTTATGTGCTACTTAATCAATCCCATTTCGGTAAATGCAATTCACGCGTAATTCTGGCTGCAACCACCAGAGTGCACCTTACACCCGTCCATTCTCAATGTTACCAACATCACAAAAAATGTCTACAGAATTACGTCATTAACACACAGTCCTTAGCAAACGTCTGAGGCTGAACGAGTCCAATCATAATGTTAAGTCACCTGAGGGTAGCTTTTGACTAGATATCTGTGCAGCCATCAACACTCCCAGTTTTCAGCTCTTTTGATATCACCTGACTCTATAGAGCTATACAGCCCTTTGGCCCATTGAGTTTGCACTGACCTATCTGTACTAATCCCACTTTCCAGTACTTGGCCCATAAGTTTGAATGTTATGATATTTCGAGTATTTATCCACGTACTTTTTAAAGGTTGTGAGGTTACCAATACCTTCTCAGTTCGTCTGCTGCTTAAATCCTCATCCATGTCTTTAGCATCTTTTTGACCTGACTCAGCTAAGACACCCCTGACTGGCCTCAATTATCTGCTCTTTATAAACTTTATATTAGCAGTGTCCTACTCAGACCAAGGCACATTTCCTACTGCCACTCCTCCATGCTCACTGACCACAAATAGCACCCAGGAAAACTTAAGGACTGCAGATGCTGCAGAATCACAGTTGAAAAGTGTGGCGCTGGAAAAGCACAGCAGGTCAGGCGGCATCCGAGGAGCGAAAGGATTGACATTTTGGGCATAAGCCCTTCATCCTGATATTGCTCATGAAGGACCTAGGCCTGAAACGTGGACTCTCCTGCTCCTCGGATGCTGCCTGATTTGCTGTGCTTTCCCAGCGCCCCACTTTTTGACATCAATAGCGCCCACTTAAGCAACATTTTGATTTTAAAACCCTCAACCTGTTTTCAACTTCCCACGTGGTCCCACCCATCCCTTTCTCTGGAATCTCCCCCAGCCTGCGATGTCTATGTTCATTCAATTCTGCCACCTGAAACTTCCCTGATTGGTTAATCATTGGTGGTTCCACCTCAATCTGCCTGGGCACTTTCTGGAATGCCCTCCCTTCATAACTCTACCTCACCTTCCTCCTTTTGGACAGTCCTTAAAACCTATCTCCTCTGTTCTTTGAAATAATGCCTTGAGGGATATCTTCAATCCACTTCAGACAGGTTTAAAATCTCCTCTGAAAGACATTTCCCTCAGTTGTACACTACAGTGACAGCCTGGACAGCTCAGCACCCAGACTGTGACTCAACCTCACAACTTCAGAGGTGTGCACGTTACCGACACAGTGACAATTGATTCATTGTTCCCCGGGACGCACACCGAGACGAACATCAACTGCGCCTGGAGGATCATCAACTCGGTGAAGGACGCTCTCTGGGCGGTCCGAAACCTGTTGATCTTCCAGCTGAAGGAGTTGACCCCGACTGAGTGTTGCAGACTGGCACATTCCAAGGTCCAGGACTACGTGTTGAGGGACGCGCTGAAGCTTGGGGCAGCTGCCGCCAAGGCGCGGTGGGGAAAGACCACTGTTTAACATCTGCCTGTCGAAAGAAAAGCAGGGGGCCCATGCAGTCATTTGGGCTCTGCTGACACCTCAGCTCAATATGTGAGTGAGAGATGCACAGATCTGTATGGAATAATGATAATTCGGAGCTGTGTATGTAAATGTGGAAATATGAATGGCATTACCTAATGTACAGTGTATCAAATTATTCTATGCATATTTTATGAATAAAGTATATTTTTGAAATAAAAAAAATTGATTCAATCGTGGGACAGACCTGTCCTTTGGTTCAGTGAGAGAACTTTAAATGAAAATGGTTTCTCTCCATTGTGTAAGGCAAACAGCACAACAGCAAAAGAGATGAAAAGGAATAACAAGCATCTGCATTTATAAAACACTTTCAGTGAAATACAGCGTGTTAAACCAGAAATTGCTGGAAAAATTCAGCAGGAAGTGAGGACTGCAAGATGCTGGAGATCAGAGCTGAAAATGTGTTGCTGGAAAAGCGCAGCAGGTCAGGCAGCATCCAAAGAGCAGGAGAATCGACGTTTCGGGCATGAACCCTTCTTCAGGAATCGAGAATTGACGTTTTGGGCATGAGCGCTTCTTCAGGAATCCCTGAAGAAGGGCTCATGCCCGAAACGTCGATTCTCCTGCTCTTTGGATGCGCTTTTCCAGCAACACATTTTCAGGAAAAACTCAGCAGGTCTGGCACCATCTGTGGAGAGAAATCAGACATAATACTTCAGGTCTAGTGAAGAAGGGTCACTGAGATGTTACCTTTGATTTCTCTCCACAGATGGTGCCAGACCTGTTCTGTTTTTCCAGCAATTTTATTGTTTCTGATTTCCAGCATCCACAGTTCTTTCAGGATTTTTAATAATAAAGTGTTAGTTGTTCACTCAGTTGGCTAAAGGACTAGATTATGATATATTATAAAGCTGGGTGAATTTCCACACCAGCTGATGTAGTTTATGGAGACTCAACACCCTCACCTTATCCCAGGCTTTTGGAATGATTGTCCTCAAATTATACATAACCAATTGACCCTCTACTGGAGAGAGAGGCACATGGTCCTTTATGGACAATTGCTCCATACCAATAAAACACCTTGACTATTAGAAAGTAACATAGGGAGATATTAGGGACCAAAGAATTAGTCCAAGATTTGGTTTTAAGCAATGTCTTAAAGGAGTATACCAAAATAAGCGACTTAGGTGGGGGATTTCACAGATCAAGACCAACCAACTCTTGGAACAATCAGATGTGGCCATTGTACAGAGGCCAGAATTGCATGTAGACAATAGGTGCAGGAGTAGGCCATTCTGCCCTTCAAGCCTGCACCACCATTCAATATGATCATGGCTGATCATCCTTAATCAGTATCCTGTTCCTGCCTTATCTACATAACCCTTTATTCCACTATCCTTGAGAGCTCTATCCAACTCTTTCTTTAATGAACCCAGAGACTGGACCTCCACTACCCTCTGGGGCAGAGCATTCCACACAACCACCACTCTCTGGGTGAAGAAGTTTCTCCTCATCTCTCTCCTAAATGGTCTACCCCGTATTTTTAAGCTGTGTTCTCTGGTTCGGCACTCACCCATCAGCGGAAACATATTTCCTGCCTCCAGAGTGTCCAAAGTAATATTATATGTCTCAATCAGATCCCCTCTCAGTCTTCCAAACTCAAGGGTATACAAGCCCAGTTGCTCCGGTCTTTCAGCGTAAGGTAGTCCCGCTATTCCAGGAATTGATCTCGTGAACCTACGCTGCACTCCCTCAATAGCCGGAATGCAGTTAGCTTGAAAAGTTTTGGACCTGGGGGAGATTACAGAGATAGGGAGGTGCAAGATGATGGAAATGTTGAATGGGAATGTCAGACATGAAGGTTGAAATTTGAGGTTTTGCTTAACTTTGAGATGATTGAGGCTAGCAGTAGGTAAAGGGGAGTTATGACCTGGGCAGCAGAGTTTTGAATGACCTTGAATTTACAGGTAGCAGACCAAGGGACACTGGCTGTGAGCAGGTTGCTGTATCTGGCCATGAGTAAACTGCTGTATCTGAAGACCTAGCCATGAATGTGTTGCTTTCCAAGTCTTGAGGTAACAAAGACATGAGGAAGATCTCCAGCAAATATCAAGGATGTATCAACCCACCTCCAATTATGGTTGCCAACTTTGGCACTGTGTATTTCTTGAGCTGTCATCACATTCCTGATGAAGGGCTTTTGCCTGAAACATCGATTTTCCTGCTCCTCGGATGCTTCCTGACCTGCTGCGTTTTTCCAGCACCACTCTAATCTAGACTCTGGTTTCTAGCATCTGCAGCCCTTGTTTTTATCACACTTATCAGCCATGTCCAATTAGCACACACCTACGCTTACCTTCCGAAACGTCGACTCTCCTGCTGCTCGGATGCTGCCTGACCTGCTGTGCTTTTCCAGTAACACACTCTCAACTCTGGTCTCCAGCATCTGAGTCCTCACTTTTTCCCACGGAGATTGGAAAGCAGTCAGACTCTCCAGTTACCCAGATTGGAGCAGTAACCTTTATTTCCCATCTTTTTTGGGGGGCTGTGGGTATTGCTAAGGCCAGTATTGTTGCCTATCTGTAATTGGCCTGAAACTGAGATGCTTAATTTGCTAATTGTTATGGTCACCTATCCTGAGATGACCTTTCATTTCCAGATTCCAAGGGGACACTTGAAACCATGTCTCCAGAGGATTATCTTGGGCTCCTGAATTGCAGTGTCAATGTCCTCCTGCAACATCAGCAAAATGAAGGAGCTGGTCATTGACTTCAGGAAGTAAGCATGCCCCTGTCAGCAAGCCCCTGGTGGTTAGATGGAGATGGTAAAGAGCTACAAGAGCCTGGGAGTAACGATCACCGGCAATCTGTTCTGGACCACTCACGTTGATCTGACAGTCCAGAAAACATAACAATGCCTCTGCTTCATCAGGAGGCTAAGGAAATTCAGTATGTCCACAAAGACTCTTACCAACGTTTATAGATGCATCGTAGAATGTTACAGCACAGTACAGGCCCTTTGGCCCTCGATGTTGTGCCAACCTGTGAAATTAATCTGATGCCCATCTAATCTACACCATTCCATTATTATCCATATGTATGTCCAATGCCCATTTAAATGCCTTTAATGTCGGTGAGTCTACTACTGTTGAAGGTAGGCTGTTCCACGCCCCTAGTACTCTCTGAGTAAAGGGGCTACCCCTGATATCTGTCCTAAATCTATCACCCCTCAATTTAAAGTTATGTCCTCTCATGTTAGTCTTCACCATCCAAGGAAAAAGGCTCTCACTGTCCAGCCTATCCAGCCCTCTGATTACCTTACACGTCTTAATTAAGTCATCTCTCAACCTTCTTCTCTCCAATGAAAACAGCGTCAGTTCCCTCAGCCTTTCCTCATAAGACCTTCCTTCCATCGCAGGCAACATCCGAGTGAATCTCCTCTGAACCCTTTCCAAAACTTCCACGTCCTTCCTGTAATGCAGTGACCTGAATTGGACTCATGACTCCAGGTGTGGCCTTACCAGTGTCTTGTACTGTTTAATAGAAAGCATCCTATCGGGATTAATCGCAGCTTGGTGTAGCAACTACTCTGTCCAGGACCATAAGAAACCAGAGTTGTGAACCACAGCCCAGTCCATTATACAAGCCAACCTTCCAACCATTGACTCCATCTATACGTCTTGCTTCCTTGGAAAGGCAGCCAACATCATTAAAGACCCCTCCCATCCCAGTTATAATCTCTTTCCACTTCTTCTATCAGGCAGAAGATACAAAAGCTTAACCACACCTACCAAAAGGTTGAAGAATAGTTATTAGACTTCTGAATGGACCTCTCAGTTTTCAAAGTTAAAGTTAATGTTGATCTTTTTGTGTTCCTTACAAACTTTGTATGGTATGATCTACCTGTACTGCATGCAAAACGAAACTTTTCACTGTACCTAGGTACATGTGACAATAATAAATCAAATCAAAGTCATCACCACTTCACAATTGTCTCTGCTGTCCCCAACCCGACAGAGTAGATAGGGAGAAAGTGTTCCCTCTTGTGAGAGGCCAAAGAATGAGAGGCCATAGATCTAAAGTGATTGGCAAAAGGAGCTAAAGTGACATGATGAAAAACTTTCACGCAGCAAACTACTGGGCTCTGAAGCGCACTGTGCGAGAGTGAGGTGACCGAAAGTTCATCTTAGTTCTTGAAAGAACTGTGGATGGAAAGCAGAAACAAAAACAGAAATTGCTCGAAAAACCCAGCCCGTCTGGCAGCATCTGTGGAGAGAAATCAGAGTTAACATTTAAGGTCTAGTTACCCTTCTTCAGAGCAGACCATTCTTTGAAAATGGTGTTAAATTGTAAATTAAAGGTGCAGGGTTACAGGATGCAGGAAAGTGGCCCAAATGAGATGCCCATTCCAAGAGCCAGGACAGACAATGGACCGAATGGCCTTTTTTCCTGTGACAAAATTCTGATTTTTATTTTAAATGGACTATTGGAGAGTGTAGCTGATTGTTGGACAACATTTCAGCAATAAAGTAGACAATAAGGTTGGGGCTCTTATGACACAGGGGTAGTGCCTACTTCTGAGCTAGTAAGCCCTGGTTCAAGTGCAGAAGAAGGGTCACACTCGAAAGGTTGACTTCTTCACCTCTGATGCTGCCTGGCTTGCTGTGTTCTTCCAACCTCCTGCTTGTCTACCTTGGGTTCCAGCATCTGCAGTTTGCCTTTCTCTCTGAGGGGTTCAACTTCCAAGCTGCTCCAGTGAACCTGTTTATGACTCACCACTTGTAGTTCGCTGCGATTCCTCAGCCAAGGCAGCAGGGGGCGCTGCAGCACTCGGCTTCATTGGGAAGGTCGTTTCTTGGCACCTCTGGCACTTGTCACTAACTGTGTGCATCAAAGAGGGAAAAAAAGGAGCGGAATGGAAATGAAAACAACGGTACGATCAGAGTTTTTTTTAAAATATAAACGTTTCTCTTGCTCTCGATATTCGTAATGTAGACGAAGGACCAAAGGTGTTTATTTCTGGGTAAATGTTATTTTTCCGCCCGTTTGACGGTTAATACCCATGGTGCCTTGCGATGGAATGTAAACATCACGTGGCCAGGATCACGTGCCCCGGGGGTCAGCTGCTCCCGCCCTCTCACCGATCCACTCCGTCACACTCTCGAGATGGAGTTTCTTTACGGCAATCCCTTCAGCACCCAAGTCGGGCAGCGGGTTGGTAAGGAACACCTTAAACGTACATTCTCGCGAAACAACGGCGTTGCAGTCTCTCAGGGCCGAAACCTCTGCCCGGTCGGCTCTGGGGCCCGATTTAAAACCTTCGCGAAGGGTTTTCCTTCAACGGCTGAAGTTAATGGGATCTGCGATGGGCAGTTGCGTTAGCCAATCACAGCAGGCCCTTCCTGACCCACGGCCAATGGGCATACAGGTGGGCGGTGTCCTCCCGGTTGATTGTCAGGTGGGGAGCTGGGGGTTGTCAGTTTTCCTGTGTCTGTTTTTGGAGGAGCCAGTGTTGGACTGGGGTGTACAAACTTAAAGATCACGCCATACTGGGGTATAGTCCAACAGGCTTATTTGGAAGCACTAGCTTTTGGAGAGCTGCCCCTTCATCAGGTGGTTGACCTGATGAAAAAGCAGTGCTTCCAAATAAACCTGTTGGACTATAACCTGGTGTTGTGATTTTTTAGCTTTCCTACAGTTGAGGGACTTCCAACCTGTTGTCAATATTACATATTCACACAGTGAGTGCACATCTTACAGGCACGTTTGAAGTTGCCTAAAGTGTAGTTTATTTTTTTAAAAAAAAAATTTAATGTCAGGTATCTAGAATGTGAAATATTTTGTTATATTTGAGACAAAGTCATTGGGCACATTCAGATCCTAATCTGCAGTGGCTGGTGAAATGTGAGTTCAGTGTTAAATCTGGAATCGTAAGTCACTCTGTCATCCATGTCCCATGACCCTTGAACAAATGGAGGTCTTGCCAATGCCATTCACATACCAAGTATGGATGGGAATAGAATGGTTTTTTTCAGGGGATGAATAGATGAGAAAGGAGTTGAAGAAATCAAAACAACAAAAATTCAGGTGGTCTTGCAGCATTTATAGAGAGGGAAGATAAATTTTTATGTGCTGGAAAAAGTTCTGAGCTTTCATTAAGTGCATAGCCTGGAGTAGGCTATGAGGAACAGTCTGTAGCAGGGTGCTAAGTAGCAAGAATTACATGGCTATCCAATGACTATTCCACTTCTTGTCCCTCTACCCGTTTAAATCCTATTAATCTTCAATTCTAATGAAAGGCTAACTCTGTTTTATGCTTCTGCTTTCCCTAAAGAACATTGGTGAACCAGATGAATTTTTACAACATTTGATCAAAATTAGTACAGATGCCATTACTGATACTAGATTTCAATTCCTGATATATTAATTGAATTTAAATTCCACTAGTTACTGTGGATTTGAACACTGGTCCAGCAACATCAATCCTTACCTGAGATATACTTTGTGTTCTGTTTTAATTTCAGATTGCCAAGATATGGAGTATTTTACTTTAGTAGTAGAATATTAAATTGAAGAATTACCAAGATATGCTTAGAAGTATGGTGGGAGGAGGCTCGCTGGAGTACAAACATCCCAGCAGACCGGTTGGGCAGAATGGCTTGTTTCAGTGCAGCACATTGTTTGGTGCTGTGTGTATGATTCTTGTCAGATTTTGATGTGTGTCACCGTCACTTTGTTTAGGTGCCAGATGTTAGACGTTAAATATTGTTTTGGAATACTGTGAGCTCATGGTTTATAAATACATGGTGGTTTGTGTCCTGTTTTTAACATGCTTGAAGAAGCTGAGTTTTCTACAGGAGAGACTAATGCAGTGACATTGCTGGATGAATTTAGTTTATTTTAAAA
Organism: Hemiscyllium ocellatum; assembly: GCF_020745735.1. NCBI lineage: Eukaryota > Metazoa > Chordata > Chondrichthyes > Orectolobiformes > Hemiscylliidae > Hemiscyllium > Hemiscyllium ocellatum. The sequence continues at coordinate 24,474,312 of NC_083433.1, read as the reverse complement.
TTACTAGTTGTATGCCCTTGGGTCAGATGTTTACTCAATATCGTATCACAATCATGCAGTTGGTCTGAATTTGGAAATGGTGAATTGTTCTAAAAATTAGTTGATTTTTCTAAAAGGACATAACTGTACGTTATGCTCTCCTGGATTTCCCAGTGGGACTGTTGTCTTAGATGCATGGGGAAGGGGGCACAAGTGTTGCCTGAGATTTTATGCTAATATCTGATTTCCACCTTTAGCTGATATCATGATGTAGTAGGCAAAAGTGAGGATTGTAGATGCTGGAAGCCAGAATTTTTAGATCATAGTGGCGCTGTAAAAGCACAGCAGGTATGGCAGCATCCAAGAAGCAGGAAAATCTACATTTTGGGCCGGAGCCCTTCGTCAGGAATAGCTATTCCTGACGAAGGGCTCCTGCCCAAAGTGTCGATTTTCCTGCTCGTCTGATGCTGCCTGACCTGCTGTGCTTTTCCAGCACCACTGTGATCTAAAATCACAGGAATGGAAAGCCTGACAGATTCTCTTCCTCCCAAACCCAGAGTTTGAGACAGATTGTGCACCCACACCCATTTCAAAGGAAATCACTAACTCATCACAGACCAGGAACTTGGACATGGCCATTTTCACAGCCTTCAGCAAATAGAAGCATTGTGGAAGGAGGGAGTCATTCCTAACTCGGTCAGATGGGGTGTGTATGAAAGCAAATGCTGCAAGTAGGAAAGATCTGAAATAAATACAGAAAATGCCGGGGACCACTTGTGGAGAGTTACAGAGAAACAGAGTTAATATTATGAATGGATGACCTTGCATTTGCAATTTCCTCCATTTAAGCATTTAAGTGCCTGAGAGTAGCCTGTATAACGTCAATTAGGTTCTGTGAGGGAGATTGTAAAGAGGAGGAGGGCATATACAAGTAAGGCAGAATTATTTCTATACAGCATCTAAACATTTCTGAAATATACTTAGGCATGGGTTTGAAGTGCAGAAATGGTTTGTCTATCAGTTTAGTATTATTCGGCCTGATGACAAGGTGACCAAAAGTATACCCAACTACCTCACAACATGTGCACTTCTAATCAATGTTGTCAGTTGGGATCTTGCTGGTTTGTTTGCCTCATGAGTCCAGGCAAGTTTTGTTCATGCTACTGCGTCAGCCAATCTCAGTTGTTGATTGATTCTGGGAATGTTTGCAGGGATTATAGCTGTATCTCTTTGGGAAGCATTTACCTGTGACACTTTTGGGAGAGCCTAAAATGAATTTATGCAGGGCAGACAGCTAAATTGTCATTGGATCTTCATTACTCAGCATTAAGAGTGTATCTGTTGATACAGCTGTCCATCAATGACACCTTGCAACAGGTTTCTCTGCTAACAGATTTTCATACCAGTGGAATGTTTCATTAACTTCTTTTGCTTTGTTGAGTTAATCTATAGTGCCTATTTCAAGAAAAAAATCCCTTCCTACTGTAGCAAACAGAACTTGAGAACAAAACTGGAGCAACTCAGTTTCCATACTGTACAGTGAGTGCAAGACAGTTATGTAGCACAAACAATTGATGAGGGTAATCAATAGTGTGTATGCCTCCATCACATTTTGTTAACTCAATGTTAATTAATGCATTTGCTCCTAGAATTGTTTTTTCTCTCTGGTTACTTGATATTCTCTAACTACAATGTTGGAGATTTTTCTTAAGATCTTCCATCTTACTGAGAAAGCTTCAGGCCAATCCACATCCAATAACCTGCTGCGAAACCTCTGTTAATGCTTTACAGCTCTAACACAGTACCAACAGCAATCCACAACATTCTAAAATAAAGCCAAGTTGGCCATCTGTCAATAGCACATTGTTTTAAAATGTTCCAAGATCTTCATCCACATCATCAAAACCTATTAAATTCTTCCTAGGGCTGTTCCTTGTTTGTACAGCATGTTTTGTTAAAATATGTTCATTAGATTTTAGATATTTTGATTATAGGCATGGACAAGTTGGACTGAAGGGTCTGTTTCCATGCTGTATGACTCTGATTGACAGAAATGAAAACATTACATTGAGATTAAGGCGTAACGTGTGAGTCTTAGGTTCATAAGATCAAGTCCAGTCACTTAAACCATGCAAGGTCCAGATGTGATTGGCAAGAGAATTTCCCAATCATCTCCGATCTATCCAAAAATCATGGTGTCTATAGGTTTGATCACCTGCGGGCTATCAATTGAGCATGTTAAATCAAGATCAGAACTTGTCCCAGAATGGGTTGTCAAACACTTTTATTTTCTGATGTAGTGAAACCTAGATGAAGGTTTATAGCCATGAAAGTTGAAGTAAGCATGAGAGAAGCTGAAGTAAATTGAGAAGTTTTGATAGTGTAAAAGCAACCTTAGCCTTAATTTATTTTCAGCATCAATTCGTAATTCATTTTGTTTTTTGCCCTTTTGAAAGAGTGGTCAAATTTAGTTCTGTTTGCTGTTTCCCTGTATCCCAGGAAGCTTTTCCCTTGTGATGTCCGCATTACTGGTTCACAACTCTGTTTTTACCTAGGGTTAAGCCAGTGAATAGCCTGCATTGTGAATTGTACCCAGTGAACTATCTGTTTTGAAAAAAAAATAGCATTCTGTTAGTTCAATGAATTTTTTTTCTCTTGATTCAATTTTAAATGAATAATCATTGTGAACCTCTACCATGAGGTACAGTGTAAGTAGGTTTTTAAAACCTGCACACCCTCGTCTGAATAATACAAAGCTGCTGAGATTTATAGTAAACAGTCCACTGACCATTCCTGTTCGGTTGCTTTCATTTGTTGAAAATTTGTAGCACTTAATTTGATGAAGTGAGATTCTACTTATATATTCAGCCTGAAAGAAATACTCCATCTCTGACTTTTAAAAGACTTTGAAAAATAGCATTACAATAAAATGTTAGATGCATTGGAAAATATTTGTTTGAGGCTGCAATATTTTTGGGTAAATTACTGTGCTATCCAACATTGTCAGTTTGGAGAAGGCAGTATTTTTCCACTCTGCCCATTAGGAATCTGATTTTTTTTTGAAATCGGAGGCAGGGAGCAGGAGTGAGGAAAGTTTTCCACTTGCTAAAAAGGGTGACTGGAGGAAACCTCAACAAGGAGGTTTCCTATTAGGCACTTTTAAAAAAAAATTTAAATTAAAATGAAAATTGAAAATGCACCATGGTATGTTATGGTACTGCCACTCAGACTTGGGGGTAGTCTGCAATCCTACCAGGAGTGCAGGCTGTGTCCACTTCCAGGCGCATGGTCTGCACTAATCCTTGATCGGAGATTGCATTGGTAAATAAGGAACCCATTAGCTCCTTTAAACCTTGATCATCAAGCGTCTCAATGGGTTTTATTGCCAACCTGCCACTCATGGCTTTGGGCAGTCTCCCTGGGTACTGAACAGAGATTGATGAAATGGCCAAGGTCCGGAAGTTACTGACCTTGTAATTTTTGGACTCTAATTGTTGGAAATGGTAAAAAATAAAATCAGGAAATATGCTTCATTGTCCCAAACTTGGGTAATGTCCATGTATTTAACTTCAAAAATACATCAAAGGTCACCCTCCTTCCACAGTATTACAACATTGTAATTTCCACATACCAAGTTAACCTTGTGACTTGTGTGATTGAAGGAGGTTTTTGCCATTCTACATTGCTACAATGGGTAACTTGGATGAGTTGGATCAGTCCCATTATTTGGCATCCTAGTGCTTGTTGGAGAGAGAATCCTTTGTTCTGTTTATTTGGTACAACTCCCCATCCTTATGGTAAAGGGATTCTGATAATGTATCCAAGTCCTTATTTGCTAAACTGAGTTAGTACAAATCCTGACTTTTTTCTAGCATTGCAATACATACCTTATGGTGTGTTGAACAGCCTGCTATTAACAGTGCAATTGCCCACTTGCAGAAGAGCTTACAGAAAAATTGAGGGATAGCAAGTTTAAATTTGAAAGGAATTGGTGAACAAAGCTGCCAAAGATGTGTGCGACTCACCTATCAGATAGAAGCAAAGGAGTTTACTTTAAAATGGAGGTTGCATCCATTGCATTCTGAATGTTGTCTTTGCACTACCAGATTAAAAAAAGTGATTGCAGATATTTGGCAACTTGCAGAGAGAAACCTGCTGACCAGTAGGACAAAAGAAGCAACATTTTCTTGCATATTTTTTTCAATAAGTCTGAGTGTAAAGAATGAAGGTTGTGGCATTTCTGCTGATTGCCCTGCTTGATATGTTTCGCACTTTTCTGTTTCTAAGTTTTTGATTTTTCATTGTCTGTCAACACACCATACATATGAGGTTTTCAAATGCAGTATTCAATCAGTGCAAAAAACTAATTCTTTTGGAATCTATATTTTTGAAATATATTTACAATGTAGATTTCACAAATCATTTTATGTAGTGGAACAAAGTTGTTACTTAGTCAATCAATTTGATTTGATCTTGTAACTTAAGTTGTTTAATTTTCTTTGTATTTATGATAATTGTAAAAAAACTTGCCAAACATATTGCTAGAGTACATTAAGAAAATAAGCTTAATGCAAACTGGAGGAACATCTGAGGAAGGGTCACCAGATCCGAAATGTTAACTCTGATTTCTCTTTACAGATGCTGCCAGACCTGCTGAGCTTTTCCAGCAACTTCAGTTGTTTGTTGAGGAACCTCACCTCGTTTTCCACTTCGGCACTTTATAGTCTCTTGGACTTAATATGGGCTTTTACAAGTTCAGTGTTTGACTTCTTGTCCACGTTTCTCAAATCCCATGACCATAGGACATTGGAGAAGCAGTACACCCTTGAACCCATCGAGTCTGCTCCATAATTCAATGAGATCATGGGTGATCCCTTAATCCTCAATTTATTTTTCTGCCTTTTCCCTTACTGATTAAAATGTGTCTCATTCTCATGGCTGTGATTTGTAGGCTTTATTCTCCTTTTTCACTGCCAGCAGTTCCACCTATTTTATATGTCTTTACCACCGTTATCACTGCCTTTGCCTTTTGTCTTGGGCGTACTCATTATCTATTTCACTTGGTCCATCTCACCTCTGTCACTAGTATATAAAACATAATTTTCCTGTTAAGATGTGAGGAATGTTGGATTGAATGGCAACGCAGGCTTGAGGGACTAGACGCCTACTTCTCTACCTATTTCTCATGCTTATCCCTATTAGTTTTTTCCAAGATTTCCTTATCATGTGGGTGTTTTTCCATGCTGTAGTGAGTCATGATGACATTTAGGCAATTTCTCTAGACTCTAGAATGGGAGGAAAAAACCATTGGAGCTTTGAGATTTAAAAAAAAACACTCCACAAAAACTCTCTTTGTGACTTAAAACTTTTAAATGCAAGTCTCAATAAGCACATGCTTTCTCGTTCAAAATTTCTACCAGTCTGTGCTCTCAAACTTTGCAACAGCATTGTTTTAAAAATAATAGAAATGGATAGTGAGAACTGGCAAGTTTTGTGAACTCTTTTAACTTGAAGGTATGACTCCATGTCATGTCGCTCTTTATTACTTTTTCAGAAAATCGGGCCTGTCTGTGTTTTTATTTTACTAGTGATAACATGATCTCACCGCACCTGCCTTGTTTGTGTACTAATGTTTGATCATGCTGTTGTACAAAAGCATGCTAGTTCAGTTGAAAAAATATAAATGGCAGTAATTCTTGTCTGTAATCTGGTGTTTGCTCATAGCTCTTTTTGATAATTCAGAGAATCGGAGATGTTAAGGGGTTAATTTGCTCTGCTAACCTGTAGAAATTGGATGCCCCAGGGATAAAGTGGTATATTTCTGTTTTGCAGGTGCATTGTAGAAACATTTACATTATCATCTCCTCTTATTCAGAGTAAAAACATTTACTTTATCATCTATTTAGAATCGATAAGAGCATTGCAGTTGGAATTCTGACCACACCCTGCAGTTTTTTTAAAAAAAAAGATTTACACCAGATCTTGTCATTAAGGGATGATATACATCACATTGCAGTGATGTGATCATTTCCAGAAACATTGTGTCTTGAGTGGCATGTGACTGTGGTGAAGTGGCTGGGGGTTGTCTTGTGGGCGTTACTGACTGTGATATGAGATTTTATATAAAGGAAGAACTGGTTCCTTTGTTCAGAGAGCTTCTTTTGACGTGCTTTACAAGCATTGCATAGTGTTAAGTGATCCTCCAAAGCTTGTACTTAATAAACTTTGGCTGTTCACAGAAGTTGGCATATTTCAGTTGCATTAAGGGTGCAAGAATCTCAAGAAAAAGAACCTAACACCTGGATGTCTCAGAATCCTGGATATTAAGTAAAGCTCCGTAGAAGAAAACAGAGGCTTTTGAAATGTGGATGTTGAGACCTCTGGTAAAAATTTCAATTCAGGATCATAAGACCAATGGGTGTAGAAATTGAGAGCAAAAAGGCTCCTGAAATATCAATTCCAAATAAGGAAGTCAGTATTTTTATAACTTGATCAGAGCTAAAAACCACCAAGAACTCTTCTTTAAGAAAAAAGAAATGGAGGGCAGTGGAAGAAAGGCTCAGCCTAGGCATAGTTGAATGACTCAGCAGTGTAGACGAGCGACAGTGAATGTGAGGATGGCGCAAACCATGTAACTGTGACATTATGCTAGCAGATCTCCTGACAGCTGTAGCTACTGGCAACACCAGTTCATTCATCTCCTGCAGATGGTTAGTTTAAGTCAAAGTTCTTTCTCTGTGTGAGATTGCTGAGTTAGTAGATCTATATTATAGAGAATGTTCACCAGCTACCAGGGTCCCTCTAAAGAATCATGAGGAAGCTGGAGAAATCTGTATAAAGGAAGAACTTGTGGAACATTTCAGGGAACACCTCTGGGACACCTGCACCAACCAAGCCAACCGCCCCATGGCTGAACACTTTAGCTCCCCTCCCACTCCGCCAATGACATGCAGGTCGTTGGCCTCCTCCATTGCCAGACCCTGGCCACACAATGCCTCATCTTCCGCCTAGGAACCCTCCAGCCACACAGGATGAATGTAGGTTTCTCCAGCCTCCTCATTTCCCCTCCCCCCACCTTCTCTCAGTCCCAACTCTCAGATTCAGCACCGCCCTCTTGACCTGTAATCATCTTCCCGACCCCTCTGCCCCCACCCCCTCGCCGGCCTATCACCCACACCCTCCCCTCCTTCCACCTATCGTATTCCCAGCGCCCCTCCCCCAAATTCCCTCCCCCCTACCTTTAATCTCAGCCCACTTGGCACACCAGCCTCATTCCTGAAGAAGGGCTTATGCCCGAAACGTCAATTCTCCTGCTCCTCGGATGTTGCCTGGCCTGCTGTGTTTTTCCAGCACCACATTTTTCAGCTATTGGGATTAAAATCCCTGTTGTGACTTAGGAAAAGAAAATCAACCTGATTTGTGAAATTTCAATGAGAGCCAGTCTTTACATTTGAGTAGCAACAAGATCTGCTCTTGCACATTCTACCAACAGTATGGTTTTTAAAGTACAATTGGATTGTAATGACTGCCTGGATCTTGAATTGTCTTTCAAGAAACTCTGAATCAAAGCTGTTTCCTAGTGAGCACACTCTAGCGATTTAAATAAAAGTGAGATGTCCCTATTGAGAATGACCTTTTATTCAGTGTTGGGCCAAAATAATTTACTAATATGGATTGCTAAGCAACTTGGCTTTGGGTTTGTACGTACCTTAACAAGGATTGTTCCAATCAGGTTTATGTGTGGTGATTCAGATCCTTACACGTGAAGAGCAATACTGTGCTTGAGTAGAGGTGGTACCTGTCATTAAGACCATCAGGTGGAGGAACATTGGATTCAAATCTAATGATATTCCAAGCAAGAATCCCATTTGTGGATGTTGTACGATCATCATTGGAGAGGCTTGACCCTGTTTTCCTTTTCCAGGTGAAAGGTCACATGAGCTGCTGTCCAACTGTTGGTTTAGACAATTATTCTAGCATACTTTATCCTCCCCTAATCTGCAGAAATCTGACTTGTGGGGGAATCAAGATCACAGACATTTGCATCAATGGGATAATGGCTATGATGTATATCTTTCTCATCTTACTTTGTGACACAGGCAGCCTTAGGCACAAGGGATTTTGTATGCTCACTATCTTGAAAATAATTCTTCTATTAATATTTGTTTTTAGAATTTATTCTACAGTTGAATACTAAACTGGCCCAAAGTCCTTTAGATGAATGTATAAAGCAAATCTTACTTTTAATGAGGCTTAATGTTAAAATATATCATTCAGGAGCACACTAGGCTTGTGGATTATTTGTTCATGCTGTTAAGGTTAGTAGTGTAAAGTTCCTATTCCGTCCTGAGACGAGTTCTGATCTGTCATCTCCCACCAAGACTGTCTATTTCCAGCTTGCCCATCTCCGTCTCAGCCCAACCTGATGAATCCCACTTTCATGCCTTTATTATATGTAATTCCTTTTTAGCCAGCCTCTCGGCTTGCACCAAATGTACACTAAAACTCATCTGAAACTGCCTGTTCTAAACTGTTTATCTCATCCTGCTCTGTTTCTCTTTCAAATTGACTGACTTCTTTCTGACCGAGCTTTCAGTTACCTGTCCTAATATCTCCTAATTTGGCTTCATGTCAAATATTCTTTGACCATTGCTACTTGAAACAGAGCAGCAAATTACTGCAGATATTGGAATGTGTACTGAAAACAAGAAATGCTGGAGATCAGTGGATCAGTCAGCATCTATGGAGAAAAAGCAAGCTAACGTTTCGAGTCTAGATGACTCTTCAAAATTGAATGTCCCATGTAACACCTTTTACCATATTGAATAAAAGTTGGTGCTGTGTTGCAATTTCTCTTTTATTGTAAGGAAAGCTGGTATGCTACATTCTCCCCAATTATAGCAAGCAGTGAGGATGACACACAATGTACAGAGGGATACAGAAGGATTGAGTAAGTGGGCCAGAGATTGGCTGATGGGATGAAATATGGGAAAATGTGAGGCTTTGCACTTAGGTAGGAAAAATAGAGCAGCTAGATGTTAAATGAGGAAAGACTACAGAAAGTTGCAGGACAAATGTTGTTAGGATGCTCATCTATGAATCGCAGAAAGCTGACATCCAAGTTTAACAGGTAATAGGGAAGGCAAATGGAATTTTGGCCTTAATTTCAAAGGAATGGAATACAAGAAATAGGGCAGTTAGCCTGCATCTCCAGTAATGTGGATTTTTGATCCCTTTACCGAAGGAAATACATTGGCGTTAGAGGCATTTCAGAGAAGATTGACCAAGTTGATTCCAGGGACAGAAGGATCATTTTATGCGAAAAGGTTCAGTTGGTCGGGCTTGGATTCATTGAAGATTAGAAGAATAAGAGGAGTCTTTATTGAGACACAAGATTCCTAGAATGTCTTTACAGGATAGACATGGAGAGGTTGTTTCCCATTGTGGGAGTGTCTTGGTCTAAAAGGTGTAATCTGAGTAAGGGGTCAGCCATTAGAGAGAGAGAGAGATCAGGAGAAATTTCTTGAGGTTACTGAATCCCTGGAATTCTTTACCACAGAGTAGCTGAGATTATGACATAGTATTTAAAGATGAAAAAGGCAGATTTCTAATCTGTAAGGAAATTAGAAGTTATGGGGATAAGGAAGAGGAGTGGAGCTGAGAATGATCAGATTAGCCAAAACCTCATTGAATGGCAGAGCAGACTTGACAGGCTGAATGCCTACATCTGCTCTGTCCTATCTGCCAAGATTTTGCCCACAAACATGTCCTTACATAGATGCTTGAGGTCATCGTCACAACTTGCCTTCCCATCTACTTTTGTGTCATCTGCAAACTTGGCTTAGGATGTTCACTTTCCTTATCCAAATCATTAATATATATTGTAAATAATTGTGGCTCCAGTAGTGATCTCTAGCACTGCACTAGTTACAAATTGTCATCTTGAAAATGCCCACTTTATCGAACTCTGTCTTTTATTACTTGGTTAATCTCTTTCCTTACTATTGTACTGCTGTTAACCATGGTCTCTGATCTCAAGTATCCAAATGTGTAGTGTGTTATCAAATACCTTTTGAATATCCAAATATATTACATTTTCTGGTAGTCCCTCTTTATCTATCCTGCTTGTTATCTCCACAAAGATCTTTAACAAATTTGTCAAAAATGTTTTCTCCTTTGTGAAGCCATGCCGACTCTGCTTGACGATATACATTTCTAAATGATCTACCATTGTATCCTTCATAATAAACTAACATGTTTCCAATGACTGATGTTGTACTAAGTGGGCCTACAGTTGCCTGTTTTTGTTTTTGTCTCCTTCCCTTTTTAAATAAAGGTGTTACGTTGGTATGGGCGAGTTGAACCAAAGGGTCTGTTTCATTGCCCATCTCTATGACTCCAGCAATTTTCCAATGCTCTGAGACTTTTCCAGAATCCAAGGCTGCTTAAAACATTAGGCAGTCCCTTGAGATCAAGGATTGTTTTTCATTCTGGACTTGTGAATCTTGAGGTGAGTAAATGTTGCAATGCTGGACCCATATACTCTGCTGTAGGTGATGGTTGAAGAGGTAGTGGGTAGGGTGCTTGGGCTTTTGCATGCTCCTTTTGCTGTTTGCACTTAGCTTCCACCTAGGGTTCATTAGAAATGCTACCAATGGTTGACATATTCATGGATGCTTTTCCAGTTTGGACAGTCTTGGACATGTGATTCCCATGAGTCACATAAGGATATTACATGTTTCCATGGAGGCCAAGTTGGTGTCCGTGAAGTTTGTTTTTCTGCCTTCCTGCTAAATACTTGTCATAATGATGGAGATTGGAGTAGAGGCCTTTTTTTTTGGAAGTCTTGTACTCCTGCCAAAATCGTGGCACTTCTCAAGCAGCTGATAGGCAGGGACTATTACCTCAATGCTGAAGATATTGGCTAGAGAGAGGACACTGATAGTGGAGGACTTGTCTTGCCTTTGGATTTGCAGTATTTTGTGGAGGCATTGCTTCTTTGGGAACTAAAAATGTTGTTTGTGTCTTTGCACATAGAAAGGTAGTTAACACTAGAGTCTTGTAGATAATTATCGGTTCAGGATTTCAGATCTTTGTCATCAAGCACTCTGTTCCTCTGGAAATTCTGACAAATAGTGGTGATCTTGGTCATTCAAAGCAACAAGGCTCCAGGTCTTAACACTGAGTGATCAGACCTCAGCTGAAGATGAGGTAAGAGGGCATAAAATTGACTCTATCCCCTTGATGGAGAAATGAATGGCTAATTGTCAGTCTATAATTTCCTAATTGTGGACCCTTGTGTGTGAAGAGATTGTTACTCTGACTGAGAATTGAATAATTTTAGAATTATCAGCATAACTTGTGCATCTATTTCTCAAATTCACTATTGTGTCATTCGTACTTTACAAACCAAAGTTATTTACTTCATATAGAGTAAATGTATCTGTAATTATTTTTCTCTGTTCCTCTACTCTTCATCTTTGTGGATTATTCTTACAATTACTGAATGCAACAGTCCTTCCACCTCTCCATGTATTTACTAATTCAGTAAGGGTCATCACAAAATAAAGTGGCCTCCGGTTTCTGCTACTTTGTGCAATTTGCTCAGGAGTTGGCCAGACCAGAATGTAGAACAAAGCAGAAGAAAGATTTGGCATGAATTTTTATGCTGTTTTCTAAGGCCTGTGGGAACAGGCCCCAACTACATGGCAATTCCATGTCCTCGGATTGTTGTATCAAGCATGACAAGTTCTGCAAGTTGCACCTACTTGTAGTCATTAAACAGAATAATCAATTTTAGCTTTTTTTCAATAATGGGCATATTTAACTATTCAGCTTCCAATTTACTGAAAAAAAAACCACTGTGCCAATGAAATAACTTTGTACAATTTTTCAAAGTCCCTTGCAATTATTTTAAATCTGGTTGCTTATAGGGAGAGGACTAGACACTCTTATTTTTAAAAAAAAATCTTTTTTGACCCTATTTGAAGCTGTCTGAAATTGGTGCAATTTTATTATCATTTTAAAAATATACTCCTTGATGTCTTTAATGTGAGGCTCCGACATTGTCTGATTGTGCTGGTTAGTGGAAAGTGTTGTGCCTGGCACTTGTACTTTTGTTCAAACATATTTGTATACACACACAGCCCTGCTTTAAGGTCAGTTGTTGTCCATTGTCCTCCTCACCCACCCTCTTTTCTGTTTTGAAAGAGGAGTGTGCTAGGCTTATTCCGTAACCAGCCAGTTTTCTACTGTGTTTGGAGCATTTCCTATACTACTTATGGCTGTGTTGATTGGGACTCTCTGGACAACGTGTGTGTGAGGGAGGACTGTTGTGATTAAATCTGAGGGTTCAGAGAATGACTCTTCAGTTTTTACTCGTGTGATTCTCATGTCACTGACCCCCGGCGGCCTTATGGAGGATATGTGCCAGGACATGTGTGCTTTTTAGATTTCAGCGAGAATCATTTAGTCAAATATTCTTTGTTCTTGGTGATTCTCTGCCAGAAGAACTCTGGATTTTTGCCTGGAGCACAGTGTAGATTTATGAACGTTTACCTGAGCTATGCAGGTAAGCTCTGGATGGTTACAGTGCTTAACTACAGGGAATGAGTTCTGGTCATTAACACACTGGTGGCTATGATGTGGCTCTGGTTGGTCATGTCTTTCCTTCTACTGTACTGAGTTGATGGCAAACTGCAAAGGACGCAATGGGCTTCTGCCATGGCCCTGACTCTCCAACTTCGGAATTGGCAGTTAGCAGTCATGCCTTCAATGATTTCATGATTACAAGTCTGTGTTTGAACTCTATGGGAATGACTGTATTGTGATGGTCCTCCTAGACAGTGGATAGTGAACGTTTGCAATGGTTTCCTTCAGCCAGCTGCACTGCCTGAATTATGATAGCTCCTGTTCATGGTCATTGTTCTATTGATGTTTATGTTAAGTTTTTATTATTTTTGAATAGGAGCATTGATGCAGTCTGAAGGGGGTGTTTGTTTTCTCCAGTGACAAATCAAAATCAATTAAATGACTTGTATTTTGTTCTTAAGGTTTGAGTCTCTGTGTCTGTCTCTGTGTCATGGGAAAATCACTGTTTTTCCTTTTATTGACAGACTGGTATTCAATTGACACTGTTCCTCGATTTGCACTTGTAGAATTTTCTACAATATGAAGTGACCATTACTGTTAATTATACTCCTTTTCTGGTTTTTACAAGTGTGTGTGTGTGTGTGTGTGTGTGTGTGTGTGTGTGTACGTGTAAATCATTTTACTTGTTGTCTCGTTCCATCTCATTTCCTGTCTTGATTGCAAAGCAAACAAATGCAACAACATTTTTCCTGAGATTCTTACGCACTTGATGTAATTGCAGATACCAATTTCTGTGAACAACCAAAATTTTATTAAGTACAGTACAAGCTTTCTGGAGAAACCCATAACACTTGGCAATGCTTGCAAAGCCATGTCAAAGGATCTCTCTGAACAAAGGAAACAGTCCTTCCTTTATACAAAATCTTGACATCACACTCAGTGATGCTCACAAGACAATCCCACAGTCACATGCCTCTGAAGACACAGTGCAGCGATCACATCATTTCCAGAAATAATATAATGTAAATCATCCCTTAATGGTCAAATCTGTTGTGAATCTTTTTTTTTAAAACTACAGAGAGTAGTCAAAATTCCACCTGCAATGTTCTTATGATTTTGAATAGGATGATGATGCAATTCTTTTACTCTGAATAACTAGGAAATGGACCTGAATGGCAAGGGATAGCAATGTGAATTTCTCACAATCTACATGTAAGTCAAAGGCATCCCACCCTAACCTCGGGACTTCCAATTTCCTGCAGGTCAGCAGAGCAAATGAACCCTTTTAATGTCTCATTGGACAATTAAACAAGTAACAAAAGGTGGAGGTTCCACAAATGCCCCTATCCTGAACAGTGGGGGATCCCAGAGCTTAATGCAAAAACATGAGGCTGACATATTTACCTTGACCTTCAGCCAAAAATGCTGAGTAGATGATCTATCTTGACCTCTCCCTCCTGTTGTGTCCAGGAGTCAATCTTGAACCAGTTTGATTTCCGATCATATCAAGAAATGACTGAAGATGGTGGGGTAGTGCAAAAGCTATGAGCCCTGATAACATTTCAGCATTTAGTACTGAAGACCTGTGCTCCAGAACCAGCTATGTCCCTACCCAAGTTGTTCCAGTACAGCTACAGAACTGACATCTACCTGATGACAATGAAGAGAGTTGACCAAGTATAATCTGTGCACGTGAAACAGGATGAATCCCACCTTGACAGTGATCAATCATCTCAGCCCCAGGGCATCATTTCAGGAACAGAGAGTTCTTGGTGTTCAAGTATATAAATCCCTCAAAGTTGCCACCCAAATGAATAGGGTTGTTAAGAAAGCATATGGTGTTTTGGCTTTCATTAACGGAGGATCTAGTTTAAGAGCCGCGAGGTTTTGCTACAGCTCTGCAAGTCCCTGTTGAGACCACACTTGGAATATTGTATCCAGTTCTGATCGCCCTACTATAGGAAAGATACAGAGGCTTTGGAGAGGGTGCAAAGAAGGTTTACCAGGATACTGCCTGGACTTGGAGGGCTTGCCTTATGAAAAGAGTTTGACTAAGCTCGGACTTTTCTTTCTGGAGAGAAGGAGGAAGAGAGGTGACCAGATCGAGGTATACAAGATAGTGAGAGGCATGGATAGAGTCAATAGCCAGAGACCTTTCCCCAGGGCAGAATTGACTGGCACGAGGGGTCATTCTTTTAAGATATTATGAGAAAGGTATAGAGGAGATGTCAGAGGAACGTTCTTTACGCTGAATGCATTGCCATGGTGGGGGTGGAAGCAGAATCATTTGGGACATTTAAGCGACTGCTGGACATGCATATGGATAGCAGTGAATTGAGGGGTGAATAGGTTAAGTTATTTTATTTTACATTAGGATACATCGTGGGCCAAAGGGCCTGTTTCGTGCTGTACTTTTCTATGTTCTATTTCTATTTGTGGGAGATTACAGGGAACAAATTTGCGACTGCAGATTTTACATTATAACAATTAACTTAATTGACTGGAAATGTGAGAGATGTGATTATTGTGGCGATGTGCTATATAATTGCAAATCTTTTTTGCAATAAACAACACCTAAGACAATTCCCACTCATTTTCGCATTGCACCTGTGATTAAAGGGTTTGCCTGTTGACTGGAGGGGTTTTATAAGGAGAGGCTGCATAACCTGGGATTTATTTCATTGGAGGATAAGAGATTGAGGGATGACTTCAGGTTTATAAAATCATGAGGGGTATGGATAAGATGAATGGGAGGTGTCTTTTCCCTTGGATGGGGGATTCAAAACTAGAGGGCATATTTTTGAGACCGGGGATGGGGGGGTAAGATTTTAAAAAACACGAGAGACTTTTTTTAATGTAGGGTGGTCAATGTGTGGAATGAATTTCCAGAGGAAGTGGTGGACGCTGGTACAGTTAGAAAGCTTAAAAAACATTTGGATAGGTACACGAGTAAGAACGGTGTTTAAGGGATATGGCTTAGCACAGGGAGGTGGGACTAGTTTAGTTTGAGATTATGGTTGGCATGGATTGGTTGGACCAAAGGGTCATACAACATGGAAACATACCCAATGCTGCACCTAATTTGAATGAATATGTTTGGAAAATGTTAACAATAAGTCACTGTGATTGTCTGAAAATATGAAAGGAATTATGTGGATGAAAATGTTTCTGTTCTACAAGAAGTCATCTGAGACCTGGTATTTCTGTTTGGTCTGTTATTTTGTGCAAAATATTTATTGGGGTGGGAAGAAAATTAGAAAGGCAGCGAGAATGTTCTACATGGGTGTAGACCCCTGGGTTAGGGAATTGGATTCCTGACATGAATGTGCGCTTGTTAGTGTGTGCATGTCAGTCTTGGTTGAGGACAGAATGGCGATTGGCTGTAATGTGATATTATAGATTTTCCATTAAGGATTACCCAAAAGTGTGGACCTTTTTTTGGTAATGAGACAACAGAGGATAATTGCGAGCACTGTGTGTGGTTAGAGTAGGACCCACTGTTCAGGAGAAGGAAGAGCCAAATTGGCAAGGGAAACGCTACAAAAAGATTAGATTAGAAAGACAGAATAATTTTAGTTGCAAATTCTAACTTCCCTAATAAAGTACTAAAAGATTGTAAAACAATTTTATTTTGTGAAGCATTGGAGATGACTTGTTTTGCTGCTGATGGTTTTCATTTAAGATACTTCTTAACATATTGCATTTTTTTCTTTCAGAACAAGCAACAGATGGCTCTTTGCAGACAGAGGATTGGGGCCTCAACATGGAGATATGTGATATCATTAATGAGACTGAGGAGGGGTGAGTAATATTATAAATTGAGCTACGATACAACAGGTGAACTTAAAGTGATAATGTAATATTGCTTGCAGAACTGTTGTTCTCTTGTGGAGGACAGTAGCGAAACATTTGTTGGACATAGTGGTTTGGATGTGGAGTATATTGCTAGAAACTCTTGCAATAGCTATAATTATGCTTATAATGTAGAGCACAGTTAGAAAGAAAATACCAGGGTTGAATACAAGAAACGTTGCTTTTCTTGTTTAAATTAATGACCTTCAAATTTAGTGTTATGAAGTGTGAGGCTTGTGATAGACTTCAAAAGGCTATCCTTTGATGGAATGAACAGATTTGTAATTAAGAAAATTTAATGTGGAGAAGTGTAAAATGATTCATTCTGGTAGGAAGAACAAAGATGGTGCTATTTTACAACATTAATGTAGGAGCAGACAGATTTGGCATTTACATACACAAAGGTTAAAGATTGCATAGTAGGTTGAAAAAGTGGTTAAAAAGGCATATTGGGTCTGTATAAATGGAAGAAATGGTGAAAAAGCAAGGAAGTTTTAGTGATTTTTAGTTTTTAACAACTGGGGTATTGTGTTCAGTGCAGGCACCACACTTGAAATATGGGTAACTTATTCCCAGTGGCAGAAGTGCAAATTGATGCAAGATGAATTTTTTAAAAACTATGTAACGGGTTACAGACTCTGGTGAGGAAGATTCATTTGTGATATTAAAAAAGGAATTTGGTAATTATTTGAAGAGAAATTTGCAAGCTTATAATAGAAGATGGGGGAAGGGAGTGGGGTTAGCTGAGTTGCTGTTACAGAGAGAGCCAACATAGACACTGGTATTGAACAGAGTCATTCGGCCTGGAACCATTCTCTGATTCCATGATTCCTTTCTCTCTCAAATATTTACTTTCCTTTGATTACACTTAAGCTATTTACCTCAACTACTGTATAATAGTGAATTAAACTCTGTGTTAAGATGTTTCTCCCAAATGCCTTATGAAATGTATTAGAGACTATTTATGTCTCCTTCAACATCTTTCCATATATTCTATTATACCCCGTAAGTAATTATAAAGGCTGTTGTTAGGGAACCTGCATATTCCCTTCCAAACCTGACCACATCCTGACTCAAAGCCATACTGTCATTTCTTCACTATTAGTTGATCACAATTCTGGAACTCTCTCCAAAACAGCACTGTAGTGTGCTTGTACCACATAGACTGTTCAGTGACACTTTCTCCAGGGCAATTAGTGGGCGGCACGGTGGCACAGTGGTTAGCACTGCTGCCTCACAGCGCCTGGAGACCCGGGTTCAATTCCCGACTCAGGCGACTGACTGTGTGGAGTTTGCACGTTCTCCCCGTGTCTGCGTGGGTTTCTTCCGGGTGCTCCGGTTTCCTCCCACAGTCCAAAGATGTGCGGGTCAGGTGAATTGGCCATTCTAAATTGCCCATAGTGGTAAGGGATAATGTAGGGGCATGGGTGGGTTGCGCTTCGGCGGGTCGGTGTGGACTTGTTGGGCCGAAGGGCCTGTTTCCACACTGTAAGTAATCTAAATCTAAAAAATTGGAGATGGACAAAAAAATTACAGCCTAAACAGTGCTGATAATGTCCCACTTTTGCTTTTAAATGTCAACTCTCTGCGGTGGTAGTTTGGCGCACTGACCTGTATACCGCTGAAGCCAAACGCCAGCTCGCGGACGCCTCCTCTTATCGCCCCCTTGACCACGACCCCACCTCCCACCACCAAACCATCATCTCCCAGACCATCCAGGACCTCATCACCTCAGGGGATCTCCCATCCACCGCCTCCAACCTCATAGTCCCACAACCCCGCACCGCCCGTTTCTACCTCCTGCCCAAAATCCACAAACCTGCCTGCCCCGGCCGACCCATTGTCTCAGCCTGCTCCTGCCCCACCGAACTCATCTCCCAATACCTCGACACGGTCCTGTCCCCTTTAGTCCAAGAACTCCCCACCTACGTTCGGGACACCACCCACGCCCTCCACCTCCTCCAGGATTTTCGCTTCCCCGGTCCCCAATGCCTTATTTTCACTATGGACATCCAGTCCCTGTACACCTCCATCCCCCATCACGAAGGACTCAAAGCCCTCCGCTTCTTCCTTTCCCGCCGCACTAACCAGTACCCTTCCACTGACACCCTCCTTCGACTGACTGAACTGGTCCTCACCCTGAATAACTTCTCTTTTCAATCCTCCCACTTCCTCCAAACTAAAGGAGTTGCCATGGGCACCCGCATGGGCCCCAGCTATGCCTGCCTCTTCGTAGGATATGTGGAACAGTCCATCTTCCGCAACTACACTGGCACCACCCCCCACCTTTTCCTCCGCTACATCGATGACTGTATCGGCGCTGCCTCGTGCTCCCACGAGGATGTTGAACAGTTCATCAACTTTACTAACACCTTCCATCCCGACCTGAAATTCACCTGGACTGTCTCAGACTCCTCCCTCCCCTTCCTAGACCTTTCCATTTCTATCTCGGGCGACCGACTCAACACAGACATCTATTATAAACCGACTGACTCCCACAGCTACCTGGACTACACCTCCTCCCACCCTGCCCCCTGTAAAAACGCCATCCCATATTCCCAATTCCTTCGTCTCCGCCGCATCTGCTCCCAGGAGGACCAATTCCAACACCGCACAACCCAGATGGCCTCCTTCTTCAAGGACCGCAGATTCCCCCCAGACGTGATCGACGATGCCCTCCACCGCATCTCCTCCACTTCCCGCTCCTCCGCCCTTGAGCCCCGCTCCTCCAACCGCCACCAAGACAGAACCCCACTGGTTCTCACCTACCACCCCACCAACCTGCGCATACAACGTATTATCCGCCGCCATTTCCGCCACCTCCAAACGGACCCCACCACCAAGGATATATTTCCCTCCCCTCCCCTATCAGCGTTCCGCAAGGACCACTCCCTTCGTGACTCCCTTGTCAGATCCACACCCCCCACCAACCCAACCTCCACCCCCGGCACCTTCCCCTGCAACCGCAGGAAATGTAAAACTTGCGCCCACACCTCCACACTCACTTCCCTCCAAGGCCCCAAGGGATCCTTCCATATCCGCCACAAGTTCACCTGTACCTCCACACACATCATCTATTGCATCCGCTGCACCCGATGTGGCCTCCTCTATATTGGTGAGACAGGCCGCTTACTTGCGGAACGCTTCAGAGAACACCTCTGGGCCGCCCGAACCAACCAACCCAATCACCCCGTGGCTCAACACTTTAACTCCCCCTCCCACTCCACCGAGGACATGCAGGTCCTTGGACTCCTCCACCGGCAGAACACAACTACACGACGGCTGGAGGAGGAGCGCCTCATCTTCCGCCTGGGAACCCTCCAACCACAAGGTATGAATTCAGATTTCTCCAGCTTCCTCATTTCCCCTCCCCCCACCTTGTCTCAGTCGGTTCCCTCAACTCAGCACCGCCCTCCTAACCTGCAATCCTCTTCCTGACCTCTCCGCCCCCCCCCCACTCCGGCCTATCACCCTCACCTTGACCTCCTTCCACCTATCCCACCTCCATCGCCCCTCCCCCTAGTCCCTCCTCCCTACCTTTTATCTCAGCCGGCTTGGCTCTCTCTCTCTTATTCCTGATGAAGGGCTTATGCTCGAAACGTCGAATTCTCTATTCCTGGGATGCTGCCTGACCTGCTGTGCTTTGACCAGCAACACATTTGCAGCTGTGATCTCCAGCATCTGCAGACCTCATTTTTTACTCTTTATCTGAGAGTAGCCTGCAACCTGTTCAGTGCTTCCTGACAATTATAACTTCCCATATCAGCTATAAATAGAGTCACAGAGATATACTGCACAGAAAGAGAACCTTTTGGTCCAACTCCGACATGCTAACCGGATATCCTACATCAATCTAGTCCCATTTGCCAGCCCCATATCCCTCTAAACCCTTCCTATTCAATCCATATGCCTTTTGAAATGCCGTAATTATACGAGCCTTAATCACTTCCTCTGGCAGTTCATTCCATCTGCGCACCACCCTCTGAAAAGTTTGTGTCCCTTTGGTATCTTTTAAATCTTTCCCCTTTCACCTAAAACCCAAGCCCTCTAGTTTTGGAGTCCCCTACATATAGAACATAGAACATTAGACTCTGGGGGAAAAAACCTTGACTTTTCACCCTATCCATGCCCCTCAAGCATTAACTGAATGAATGAATTGAATTAATTAGCTTTATTGTCTCACGTACTCATTTGATTACAGTGAAAAGTTCATAAGTTGTGACTTAAAGCACCATCTTACATACAAAGGTACCTAGGTACAGCTTCAGTTACAGATTACTTACAGGGTAACAATATCACCAACACCCGGCACCATCTTAGGTACAGAGTATAGAAAACCAGAAACAAGTTAAAAGACAAACATCACAGTCTCACTGCAAGGCCTCTCTGCAGCAGACAATGAAGCGAGCCTCCATGCGGTCTGTCATGGACTGCTGCCGCCACGTTCCATCCTTGGCTGCTGGTTGCTAACATCCCCGCTCTGTACCGCTGGTCATGATTTTATAAACTTCCATAAGGTCATTCCTCAGCCTTTGCTCCAGGGAAAATAAATACAGCCTATTCATCCTTTGCCCATTGCTCAAATGTTCCAACCCTTGTAACATCCTTGTAAATCTTTTCCAAACCCTTTCAAGTTTTGCTACATACTTCCTATAGCAGGGAGACCAGAATTGAACACACTATTTCAAAACTGACCTAACCAATGTCCTGTACAGCCCCAATGTAACACCCCAGCTCCTATACTCCATGCGCTGACCAATAATGACAAGCATACCAAACAACAACTTCGCCACCCTGTCTACCTGCGACTCCACTTTTAAGGAATAAAGAAGTATGAACCTGTACTCCAAGGTTTCTTTGTTCAGCAATGCTCCCCAGGACCTTTACCATTAAATGTATAAGTCCTGCCCTGAATTACCCTACCAAAATATAGCGCACCTCATTTATCTAAATTAAATTTCATCTGCTACTCCTCAGTCCATTGGCCCATCTGATAAAGGTCCCATTATACTCTTCGGTAACCTTTTTTGCTGTCCACCATACCAACTATTTTGATGTCATCTGCAACCACCCATGTTTACATCCAAATTATTTATATAAATGACAAAAAGCAGTGGACCCAGCACTGATCCTTGTGATACATCTGTAGTCACAGGCCTTCAATTTGTAAAGCAACCCTCTTCCACCACCCTCTGACTCCTACCTTTGAGCCAATTTTGCATCCAGATGGCTAGCGCTCTCTGTATTCCATGTGATATAACTTTGTTAACCAGTCTGCCATGCGGAACCTTATCGAATGCCTTACTGAAATCCATATAGACAACGTCTCCCGCTCTGCCTTCTTCAGTCCTCTTCGTTACTTCTTCAAAAAACCCAATCAAATTATTGAGACAAGACTTCCCACGCACAAAGCCATGTTGACTATCCCTAATGGCAGGTCTGTAATACAATTCCAATAAGGTGATCATCCTTTTCTTATTTCTCTGTTTCACCCAAATGACTTCACTGGACAGACTCCATGGAATATCCTCCATAAGTACAGCCGTAATGTTACCTCAATCAAAAACGCCACTCCCAGCCTCCTCCCCCCCCCCCCCCCCCCCACCCCCCCCCCCGCCAGTTTCTATTCTTCCTATAACCTGGAACATTAAGCTGCCAGTGCTGTCCATCCCTGAGGCACGACTCTGTAACAGCAATGAAATCCCAGTCCCATGTTCCTAACCATGCCCTAAGCTCATCTGCCTTGTCAGGCCTCTTGCATTTGAAATAAATGCAGTTTCAGACCTACCTCATTTTCTGCTTTGCTCCTGCCTCCTTAATTGTTTGGCTTGCTACTTTTCCCAAGTGCGCCAGCCTCAGACTGATCAATTTTCTCGCTATCATTGAGGGTCACCAACACTACCACCAACCAACCTCCTCCCCAAAAACTAGCTTCAATCTTCTCGGGTGTCTTTGTTTTAAGTCTGACCTTAATTTTTTTTTGTAAATCTCCAATAGTGAGTAGCATGGCTTTTTTGGTTTATGTTTTATTGAGATATGTCTCCAGATTAATTTTTTTTAACATATAAACACAGGTACCAAGTTATCCTTCCAATTCATGTGCAGCCCATCCCTCTTATACATGTCAATTATTCCCTAGAAGACATTCCAATGATCCAGAAGTGTGAATCCCCCTCCCCTGCGCCAACACCTCAGTCACACATTCATCTACTGTATCCTGCTTTTCCTACGCTCATTAGCTTGTGGCACTGGGAGTAATCCAGACATGACTACTCTTAAGGACCTGCTTTTTAACCTCCTGCCTAATTTCCTATATTATCTCCTCAGACCTTTTCCTTTCCTGTGTTGTTGGTTCCATTATGTATAACGACCTCTTGCTGGTTGCTTTCACCTTGGAGAATATTTTGCACCCTCTCCAAGACTTCCTTGACCCCAGCTGCCTGGAGGCAACACACCATTTTGATATCTCGTTGCTAGCCACAGAAATATCTGCCTGTGCCTCTGACTAAAGAGTCCCCTATTGATTGTTTGGAATCTGGCATACCCCTTGATACAGTAGAGCTAGTCTCAGTACTAGAAACTTAACTGTCAGTGCTACATTCCCCTGAGACTCCATCACCCCTTCATTTTCCAAAACAGCATACTTGTTTGAGATGGAGATAGCCACAAGACACAACTGCACTACCTGCCTATCTCTCCTACCTTTTCTACACTCTGTGCTTTTTCTACCTTCCTGAAACTTCCATTCATCACACCCTCTAGCTCCTGTAAATTTCTCATTGCCTCCAGCTGCTGCTCTAACCTTAACTATGTAATCCTGTAGGATTTGCAATCAAACACTTTTCCTGCCAACGCAATCATCAGGAACATTGAAATTCTCCCAAACTCCCACATCCGATAGAAAGAGCTCATCACTCTCTATTAAAGGCCATCTTTGTATCTTAACAATCTACAGATCCAGAAATTAACAAGTCTTGCTGCTCTAAAAACACTGTAGGATAACTTGGTACCGATGTTTATAGGTTAAAAAAAATTAATCTGGAGACATATCTCAATAAAACATAAACCAAAAAAGCCATGCTACTCACTATTGGAGATTTCCAAAAAAAGATTAAGGCCAGACTATAAACAAAAGACAGCTGTTCCCATGCTGTGAGCAGCTCCCATTCCTGAGGTTTCTCCCAAGTCAGCTGTGAATTCCACTCTTAGGTTGACAAAAGTTAAACAAACTGGGATGTCCAGAGATGCTTGTAAGTACACAGCCTGGGCACTCAGTTGTTAAAGTTCACTGCCTGGTGAATCAGCTGTGCAAGTTCACTGCTTTTTGTTTTCGCATCCCTGCTCTCCCTCTTTCCTCCAGTTTTAAGTACCATTTTTTGATTTTTTTTTCAAAAGTTCCAAAACCATGCAGCAGCTTATAAAACAGTCATTCCTGCTCCAAGAAATAGAGGAAATCAGCTCCAACACTGAACAAAGAACATTTACAGCCCAGGAACAGGCCCTTCAGCCCTCCAAGCCTAAGCCAATCCAAATATACTGTCTAAATCTGTCAGTCAATTCCTAAGCATCTGTATCCCTCTACTCCCCACCTACTCATGCACTTATCCAGACGCATATTAAATGAATCTGCAGTGCCTGCCTTTACCAACTCTGCTGGCAACGCATTCCAAACGCCCACACCCTCTGTGTGAAGTACTTGGCGCGTGTATCCCCCTTAAACTTTAGACAGGGTGGATAGAGACCAGCTTTTTCCCAGGGTGCGAAACCTCAAAAAAAAGCCACAAATTTCCCCCATTCTTCATCTTGGATTGTTAATCCTTATTCAGTGTCTCTCTCCCCAATTAGAGACCGGAATATTCTCACTTTTGCAAGTCATCAAATTTTGGTTTGATAGAAGTTAAACGTGACTTCTCTGTTGTTGTGGTTCTGTTCGCCGAGCTGGAAGTTTTTGTTGCAAACGTTTCGTCCCCTGGCTAGGCGACATCATCAGTGCTTTGGAGCCTCCTGCGAAGCGCTTCTTTGATGTTTCTTCCGGTATTTATAGTGGTCTTCGCAGGAGGCTCCTAAGCACTGATGATGTCGCCTAGCCAGGGGACGAAATGTTTGCAACAAAAACTTCCAGCTCGGCGAACAGAACCATAACAACGAGCACCCGAGCTACAAATCTTCGCACAAACTTTGAACACTTACGGGTGTGACTTCTCTGTTTTGATATCTGTTACTCAAGGAATAAACCTATGACTGGCATTTTTATAGCAACATTAACCTGCATATGTGAATCTGTTCCTCTCTCCCAGTTAGACTATATTTTGAGGAAGTATGCGATCCCCTCATTTCTTGTACCAAAGTTCACCACCTTGTATTTAACATTTCCTCATCCATTCTGTGTTTCATTGCAGCCTTACATGCCAGCTATATCCCCTCACTTTTGTTACCTTTAAATTTCTGTGTTGTGCTTCTGACACACGAATGCCAATCATTTCTGTGAATAGTGACCAGCAGTGATCTCAGAATTTGTTCCCCACAGACCATTATTTCACATCTTTTTCTGCCAGTCTGAATAACTACTTCTTAACCTCTACTCCATTTTCAGTGTTGTAGCCAGCTTGCTATCCATTCTTTCTCTTGCTCCTTGAATCTATTTTATAGTATCTTATTTTGAAAATTCAAGTACATCACATCTGGTGTATTACTCATGTCTGATCTTTGTTCCTTTAAAAAATTTATTCAAGTTAGTCAAGGTTGATCTTGGATTTTTTAAAATCTGTGCCTCTTGTATTATTTTGATTTATTCATTGTTTACTTTTCTATCCTTAGTGAATTAATTTTTATGCTGCTGAATTAATCTGACTAGTCTGCTGTTCGCTGGATTTAGCTGTTTTATTTTTGTGTATACAGATGTGATCCATCTGGATTCCGGGTTTTATCCTTAATTTTATTTTTCAGTATCCCTTGTCTTTTTATCTTAATACATATATATTTTTCTAATGCCCAGTTAGTTGCTGCACTGCATAAGTATTAGAGTAAAGCAAGCAGTTCTTGAGATTTTGCTTGGATTACCTGTGATTTTATTGAGAGTATCTCAACAATGCTATCCCAATTCTGATTTTACATTTTCTTCACTTTTCTTGAGAATAATTTACTAATGTAGTTTTATAGTTAATCATTTACTTTGAGTTTCCCTTTGTTTTTCTAATTGACGCATTTCCAAATGTTTCATCACTTTAGTATATGTATGTTATTTTCTTTTATCTCTCTATTCATTTGTAATGTTTCGTTATTGACTTAGTTTTGTTCTGAGCAAAATATTTTTCATGCAATGTTTGAGCAACTTTTAAAAAATATTTGTTACAATGTTTAACAGACTAAAAGGTTGCAGGTAATGATTTGGGCAGCAAAGGATTTTCAGACATTTCAGTTCCATTGGAAATCTATATTATTTCTTTTTCACTTGCGTGAGGTCACTCTGTCTTGCCCTCTGTCTCTCGTCTTCTCACCTGCCTGCCCTCTGGTGTGCCTGCTCGCCTGACCTCTTGTTTCTCTCTCCCCACAAGCCACTGGGCAAGAACCTTTTTTTTTAAACTTCACAAATTTTCATTTAAAAAAAAAATTCGTGGGATGAGGATGCCGTTGGCTAGGCCAGCATTTAATACTGTTACTAAGTTGTTAACAGTCAGCCTCATGGCTGTAGGTCTGTAATCACATGTAGGTCAAACCAGGTATGGGTGGCAGTTTCGTTGCTTGAAGGACTTCATGAACCAAATGGGTTTTCTAACAATCAACAGTTGTTTCATGGTCATCACTTGGCTCTTAATTCCAGGTTAGTTTACTGTGGGCAGTATGGTGGCCAGGGACCCAGGATCGATTCCAGCCTCTGGCAACTGTGTGGAGTTTGCGCATTCTCCCAGTGTCTGCGTGAGTTTCCTCGAGGTGATCTGGTTTGCTTCCACATTCTAAAGATGTGCTGGTTCGGAGAATTGGCCATGCAAAATTGCCCATAGTGTTCAGGGATATGTACGTTAGGCGCATTAGTCAGGGGAAATATGGAATAATTGGGTAGGGAAATGTGTATGAGTGGGGTGCTCTTTGGAGGGCGGGTGTGGATTTGTTGAGCCAAAGGCCTGTTTCCACACTGTAGGGATTCTATAAATTCAAATCCCATCATTTTCTGTGGCAGGATTCAAACCTGGGTCCCCAGAACATCATCACTGTCTTAATAGTCTAGGGATAATATAATCACCTCCCAGTGCTATTTATTAACTTTTTGTTGTGTAGATTCACGATCTGTTTATACAGTGCTAGAAGAAGCCATTCTAACATGTAGAATTATACAGCACGGAAACAGACCCTTCAGGCAAACTCATCCATACTGACCAAGTTTCCCGAACTAAACTAATCCTACTTGCCTGTATTTGGCCTCTCTCTCCCTCTAAACTTTCCGTATTCATGTACCTGTCCAAATGTCTTTTAAATGTTGTAACTGTACTGCATCTATCACTTCCTCTGGCAGATCATTCCACATACAAACCACCTTCTGTGTGGAAAAGGTAGCCCCTCAGGTCCCAATTAAATTTTTCTCCTCTCACCTTAAAAATATGTCCCCTAGTTTTGAATTCCCCAACATGAGGGAAAAGGCTTTTGCTACTCACTTTGTCTATGCTCCTCATGATTTTATAAACCTCTATAAGGTCCCCCCTCAACCTCCCCTGTTCCAGTAGGGAGAAGAAAAGTCCCAATTTATCCAAACATTCCAGTTCCAGCACAATTCTGATAGATCTTTTTTGAGCCGCTTCCAATTTATTAATATCTTTCCTAACGCAGGGTGACCAGAACTGTGCACAGTATTCCAGAAGGAGCCTCACCAACATCTTGTACAACATCAACATGATTTTTCAACTCCTATATTTGATCTGAGCAAAGGAGGCAAGGGTGCTAAATGCTTCTATAACCGTCTATCTACCTGTGACGTAACTTTCAAAGAACTATGTACCTAAACCCCTAGGTGTCTCTGTTTGACAACATTGATCAGGGTCCTACCATTCACTGTATGAGTCCTGCCGTAATTGGCTTTACCAAAATACAATATCTCACATTTGTCCAAACTCAGTTCTGTCTGCCACTCCTCCGTCCAATGACTTAATTGATCAAGATGCTTTTGTAATCTTAGAACTTTCCTCACTGCCGACTACGTCACTAATTTTGGTGTCATGTGCAAACCTACTAGCCGTTCCTCCTAAATTCTCATCCAAATGGTTTATATCAATGACAAACAGCACCAGATCTAGCACTGATCCCTGTGGAACGCGATCGGTCACAGGCTTCCAGTCCAAAAAAAAAACAATCCACCCCGCAAACATCCTCTGTCTCTTTACTGAAGCCAATTTTGTATCCAGTTGACAAGCTCTCTCTGAATCCCATATGGTCCAACTTGACTAATCAGACTACCGTGCAGAACCTTGTCAAAGACTTTGTTGAAGTTTATTAGACCATGTGCAATGCACTGCCCTCATCAATCCTTTTGGTTGCATCCTCAAAAGATTCAATCAATCTGGGCTGCAGAATTTTCCTTCCAGGATTTCACTATTGAATCTGTGATATCCAACCTTGAGCTATCTATTACTACCTGTACCAATTGTGTTTTACCCTTTGGACTCAATACGTCATTTAAATATCCTCTTTCTGTTGGCAGAGTAGGCGCATTTACTGCAAGTTAATTTCCTTGGCCTTACATTGGTAAGAGGCAGGACAAGAACCAAATACTGATGTTCCCTTCTTAATTTTCACATGCGCTCGAGGGGCCAGGTACAACACTTGTTCTGGAGATGTTCTGATTTACCTTGAAGGGGAAAACTTTATTTCCAGCTGATATTCTACATCTATTCCTTAATTTTATTCCAGTCCATTTTCCCTGAATACATGTCAACCCCTCGAAATAATAATCTGTTTTTCGATTGAGTGCTTTGGCTTTTGTCTTTCTATGTCAATGTTTTTGTCGTTATCTTAAATTTTAATATATTACCATTACTTTTGCCGAATTACACCTCATCCTTATTTGTCTTGTCTGTTGTGGTTCATTTCCTATTTCTATATTCAGCAACGATTTTTCTGTTGGCTTTTAAAAAAGTTGGTTTTTTTCCCCCTTTCACTACCTCTTGAGAGATTGTTTTGTGGGTATCGAAATCTTCTGTAATGATTGTCGTTTATTTATTTCATAGTGCTTATAGTTGAGGCCCTTTTTTTTTGCTGCCATTTTGTTCTGGCTGACTGATACAGAAACTCTTCTATCAGCCATATTTTAGTGGATCGCTCTTTTGCCTATTGGAAGGTTTGGATTCAAGTCCCAGTTCACGATTTGATTCACCTTGTTTTTTTGTGTTCAAGGGACTATTGCGTTGTTGGATGAGACTTTGAACCACATCCTGTCTCCCCCTCATATGAGTGTAAAAGATTTGATTTTTGAATGAAAATGGCATATTATCCTGACTGAAATGTATCCTCAATTAACCTCTCAAAAGCAGGTTGCCAGGTCATTGCTACATTTGATTGTAGGAGCTTGCTATGTGCAATCTTAGTGTCCTGCTTTCTGTGTCACCACGGTTACTACACTTTGTGAAAGCCATTTATAAATGCAGGTCATTTTTCTTCTTCCTCTTTTCGGGGTTCTTTTTCCTTTTCTAAATATATTAAATACTGCATTTTTTAAACTCCTAACTTGTTTAAATGGAATCAATTTCCAAAATTCTTTTAATTTCTGGTTCCTTGCTACTGATTTTTACCCAAGTGCTTCATTTTTATTTAAGATGCTGGGTATGTTGCTGAACAGATAACTTAATTCATTGATCGCTCTTATAATTTCTTTGTTGGTTTACACTTGTGTTCTAAAACATTTATCCATTTCTTGAGCTTTGTTGTTACTCATTCCTTTCCTTGATCTCAGCTTTACTTTCACTTCCTGAAAATAAAAAGAAAATAGAAGTTTGGCTTTTGCAGTTTTCACCAGATATATTTCTCTCTCTTCTCTCTTTTTAGCCCCCTCGCGCTTTTAGTCAGCTCAAGTCAAGTTTCAATAGCTGCTCTTTTGGATTTTAAGCCCATGTCCCCAGAGCAGTAGCTGGGCCCACATGATTGCCAGTTCAATAACATTATCACTTGGCTATCTCCATAAGGAGACAATGGCTTGAGTAAGAGTCTCGAAATTATTAAGCTAGTGGCCTTCTTTTAAAAATAGAATTGCTTCAGCCGGTGCTATTGCCTCAACAGGAGCTTTTCTTCCTTATGTTATTCTCCCTCTTATGGACCATGTAACAAGTTCTCCTCCAGTTTTTCTGGTGGATTGTTTTATTGTGGCATCACAGGCAACACACTGTCCTGGGTCTTTATTTGTAACTGTAGAGGATGCTCTCTATCCCTTTAATTAGTCCACAGACTCCAACAAACTTCAGTCCTGGCTAACTGATTATTTGCTAGTTTGTAGTTTATTTCTAGAACTAATTGAGGAACTTGCAGTCTAGACTGCATTTAGTAGATGGATTTAGTCTTGTATTACAAATTAATTTTATACTTTACATAAAATGAAACCAGTGGTAACTAAAGTTTAATATTTCAGTTAAACAGTTGGCTTAGGTTGATTTACTCCCTGTTCTGTTACTGCATCACAATATTTTATATATTAATGAAATTGAGTTGAATTATGCATCTGTAGGTGAACTGAGTCATCTTGGTATTTTTTCTGGATTAATTTGCTTGTCTGTCCATAGTCATTGTGGTCCATGAATCAGATTAGCTAACTAAATCCAGAATAGTTGGACCCTGTTTTCTTTCTCTCTCCACACATGCTGCCAGATTTGTCAAGTTTCTCCAACACATTCTGTTTATTGCAGATTTCCAGCACCTGCAGTATTTGCTTTCACCGCAATGCTTCAGTTGTTCTTTGCCTAGTCCATAGCAGATCTTCTCGTATCTGTTATTCCAGGTTCACTCCCTCAATTCAAGGATCTTTTGTCACTGGAAGTGTCCCTGCCTCTCAGTTAGAAGTTCTAGGTTTCAGATCATAGACTCGTGCCATAATGTATGTCAATAGTTGATTATAACTACTGACTCCTGTTTACAATTCACTTACTGTTGGAAGAGTATGTGGTGGAGTATAGGTTACTTTGCCCAGTTGTTAGACTGTGATCTGTCTCTAGAAATCTGAGTCAGTCTGTCAAGAGAGAATTTGCATTTCCATAGCACCTCTTCCCACCCTGGGTGATTACAAAGTGGTTCTCTGCCAATGGTGAACCCTCTACTGATGTGTGATGTAGAAAGCCCAGCATCCAGTTTGTGGGCACAAGCAGCTAACAGGAGCTAAGTGGCCACACATTTGAGTATTGCGTGCAGTTCCGGTCACTCCATTATAGGAAGGATATGAAAGCTTTGGAAAGGGTGCAGAGGAGATTTACCAGGATGTTGCTTGGTATGAAGGCAAGGTCTTGTGAGGAAAGGCTGAGGGACTTGAGACCCTTTTCGTTAGAGAGATGAAGGTTGAGAGGTGACTTAATTGACACATTATAAGATAATCAAAGGGTTAGATTGGGTGAACAGTGAGAGCCATTTTCCTAGGATGGTGATGGCTAACACGAGGGGGCATAGCTTCAAATTGAGGGGTGATAGTTTCTTTACTCAATAATAAGGGTGTGGAGTGCACGGCCTGTAACCGTTGTAGACATGCCAATTTTAGGGGTATTTAAATGGTCATTGGAAAAGCATATGGACAAGAATGGAGTAGTGTAGGTTAGATGGGCTTCAGATTGGTTTCACTGGGTGCGCAACATTGAGAATGGAAGGGCCTGTCCTGCGCTGTAATGTTTTATGTCTGTGTTCTAGGATAATTTACTTTTAATGATGTTGGGTTCTTTCAAAACTGTGGCTGTGGGATCTGTCGTACTGCTTAAGAGGGCAGATCCAGCCACGGTTCAAAGTCCCATCTGAAAGATGGTACTGCCTCCGTATTGGCACTGAGTGTATCAACCTGCGTTTTGTGCTCCTGTCCAGGACTGGAGATTTGAACTCCTAACTCCTCTGACTCCAAAGCCAGCGAGCTGTTCACTGAGTTGTAGGTAGCCTTATTCTTGGCTGGACATCTGGTGTGTATGATAGGTAGCAGAAGTAGTCAATGGGGGAGTGAGAATCCTGGCATCTTGTCTCAGGGAGATGTGGTTAGTGTAGACCAGATGTTGAATCTGGACTTGTGATTCACTCTCTGATGTTATTTCACCTCCATTCCCGACTGCTGTTTAAAGCAGAGCGATGCTAATCTGAAGTTTTGGGGGCCATTGTCTGGGATACTGAGCAATAATCTGGTGATTGTCAGGAAACGAGAACATTGCACGTGCTGGGTTTGAGAATTTCAATTGAGTTTTAAAAATTTGGAAATGGTTCTTTTTAATCATTATAATAGATGGCCGAGTTTGTTTAATAGAGTCATAGAATGCTGCAGCATGGAGACAGGCCCTTTTGGCCCAAACCGGCCCATTCTAGCCAAAATGTCCATCCACACTCATCCTATTTCCTTGCATTTGTCCCATATTCTTCTAAACCTTGCCTATCCATTCTGAACCTTTTCCATTCAATAGTAATGCTTTTTTTTAAAAAAAAGAGGTAAACCTGCTGATTCTGGGCCTATATGTGACTCCAGTCCCACACCTATCTGATTGACTTCCAACTGCCCTCGAGCAGGAGCTCAATCAGTCACTCAAATTGGATCAAACGTTTGGTTGAAGCTGAATGTTTCTGAAGACAATTAGGGATTGGTGATGTCAATGATGTCCTCATCCTCAGAATTCATCACTGGGCTGTAATGGGGGATGTCCCTCTGGCAGGAGATGTCATCTTGGGTTGTGCTGACTCTTTGTGCTTTTCTTTTGTTGAACTTGTAAGGTAGACCTCTTATTGAGGCATGGAAGTTTTCCTACTTGGCTCCAGAAAAACCCATAGTCTGATGCCCTCATGAGAGTCGTCTACTGCTGATTGTACCAATAAGGTGCAATTTTTAAGCTAAATTCCAGTACTGTTCCAGTGCACATTTGGAATCTCCAGCCCTACATGTATAGCCAAGATTTTTGTGCCACACTTGTCCTGGTTCTTTGTTGTACAACATGAAGATTTTCTTTTTAAAACAAAAAGAGCCTCCAACTTGAAATTCTTACCATATGTTCCTCTATTTACCAAATATATGGCTGAAAAGAAATGTAACAGTGGCTTAAATAAATGCAGACTAAACATTACTAAGCCACAGAGCCTAGGAAGGTCAGATTTAACACCTATTAGAGTCAGAGATGTACAGCACAGAAACAGATCCTTTGGTCCAATTTGACCAGGCTGACCAGATATCCCAACCCAATCTAGTCCCACCTGCCAACACGCAGCCCATATCCCTCCAAACCCTTCCTATTCATATACCCATCCAAAATGCCTGCTTTGATTATTTCGTTGTTGTTTTGATGCAGTTTTGAATTTTGCTTTTTCCAAGGCATGTCACTTTGGGCCATCTTAACTGCACTGGATCCATCCCACGTACTGAATTATCAAGGGAGCTGAGAATTACTTAACAATGTCAAGCCTGGCAATTTTTTTCCCTGTTTGTCTTTAATGTAATTCCCTTTGGATCATTGTTTTGCAACCATTTTAGTGGAACAAACAAGCCGGTTTATTGTAAGGAAATTATGCTGCTTTACATCAAAGAAAACTAGTTTGTTTGGTTAACTGTTTGTTTAACAGATGCTCTTGTGCATTCTGTTGCATTTCCATTCCGTATTGACTGAGAATTTTGCTAATTGAGGCGCAGAAAAACATTAGTTGAGTGACAAAATGGAAATGTTCATTTGCAACAGTGCACAGGATTCTCCTTGCACGTAAACTTCAGGTTGATGACCTTCTAGCATGCCCTGGAATCTCCCAAGAATTTGTTAACCACCCCAGAGACTTGTTGCCTGAGCTCTGGATCAGATTCAGCACACAGCAGGTTTCCATCTCATGACTGTCCATCAGAATGTGCTGACAAATGATTAATACCACAGAAATGCTGACAGTTTGGCGTGTAAGTATTTGTCTGTTAAATTGCAGTGGGGAACGGGCACATCACTTCTATAATGGTCTTGCTGTTTGAAAATGTGTGGTTGGCTTCAAATCATTTTAAGCCTTGATACTGAATAGAGGATTGCTTCAGTGAAATTACTTAGCTAAGAGGTGTGAGGTAAAAGGTGCAGAACCTGTGTTCTGGCCTCTAAAGTAGTCTGGATTAATGGGTGCCAACATTGTCAGCTTGAATATCCATTGTTTGAGAGAGAGGAGAGGCCAGTCATCTGGAGGTTCACAAAGCAGTACAGGGGAACCTTGATTATCTGAAGGACACAGGCAGGAAGAGTTTTGTTTGGTTAATCAAATGTCGGATAATTGTTTAGCTAAGCATCTTGTGGATAATCCAATTTTCGGGTAATCGAATGCCGGATAATCAAGGTTCCTCTGTACACACTTTCCTAAGGAATTTCAAACCAAAAAAGAGAATGTCCTAAAATGCTTTAAGGATAATTAAGCACTTTGAAAGTGTAGTTCCCTAAGTACAGCAATCTATATGCATATGTAAGGTTTCTAACTAACCATGTGATATTGAGCAGATAATCATTGAGTCATTATTGGCCACAGGACAGTCAAAATCTGCACAACTGCTTCTACTCCCACAGTTACTTTAGTTTACTTGCTTTTGGGAGGAGATAAAATCAGTACTTCTGACGCTGTAGCACACCCTGAATCTTCCAGTGGGATCAAATTCCAATATTGAGCTAAAAACATTGGAAAGGATCTTGAACTCTGAATCTTCAGAGATGACTGCTACAATTGA
Organism: Hemiscyllium ocellatum; assembly: GCF_020745735.1. Taxonomy (NCBI): domain Eukaryota; kingdom Metazoa; phylum Chordata; class Chondrichthyes; order Orectolobiformes; family Hemiscylliidae; genus Hemiscyllium; species Hemiscyllium ocellatum. The sequence goes on along the minus strand of NC_083433.1, from coordinate 24,440,012 downwards.
ACCATTGAACAATGCTGCAGTGGCAACATTAGCCAAAAGAACTTGTGGTACCATCATGCCAGAAGCTACTAAAACACAAGTTCTAGCACATGTATACATTCTGCATACCTGCGGCTTTCTGGAACAATCTGGTACAAATTCAAATTTGTAAATTCACATTAATATTTTCATTTTTACAATGTGTTGATAAGTGCGATCAATTAATTTCCTTAACTGTCATTAAACTGGTGAGACACTCTGCTCACTAGCATTTGCCACGCCACTAATTCTGACTTTTTTTTAAATTAATTTGTGGGATTGGGTGTTGCTGGCTGGACAGCATTGATAGCTCATCCTTATTTGCCCTTGAGAAGATGGTGGTGAGCTGCAGGGAGGGTATTCCAGGATTTTGACCCAATGACTGTAAAGGAACGGCAGTTGATTTCCAAGTCAGAGTGGTGAGTGGCTTGGAGGGGAACTTGCAGGTGGTGGTGTTCGCAAGTGCCCGCTGCCCTTGTCCTTCTGGATGGAAGTGGTCTTAGTTATGGAAGATGCTGTCTAAGGATCTTTGGTGAACTTCTACAGTGCATCTTGTAGATAGTATATACTGCTGCTACTGTGTGCCCATGGTGAAGGGATTGAATGTTTGTAGATGTGGTGCCAATCAAGCGGGTTGCTTTGTCCTAGATGCTGTCAAACTTCTTGACTGTTGTTGGAGCTGCACCCATCCAGGCAAGTAGTGAGTATTCCATCACACAACTGACTTGTGCCTTGTAGGTGATGGATAGACGTTGGGGTGTCAGGAAGTGAGTTACCTGCCACGGTATCCCTAGTCTCTGACCTGCTGTTGTAGCCATTGTGTTGTGTGGTGAGTCCAATTGAGTTTCTGGTCAATTGTAACCCCAAGGATGTTGATAGTAATTGTGATGGTAATACCATTGAATGTCACGGGGTGGTAAATAGTCACTGTCTGGCATTTGTGCAGCGCAAATGATACTTGCCAGTTGTTGGTCCAAGTCAGGATATTGTCCAGATCTTGTTTCATTTGAGCACTGACTGCTTTGGTGTCTGAGGAGTCGCAAATGGTGCTGCACACTCTTCAATCATCTGCAAACATCCCCACTTATGACCTTATGACAGAGGGAAGGTTGAACCTAGAACATTACCCTGAGGAACTCCTGCAGTGATGCCCCGGAGCTGAGTTGACTGACCCTCTTCCTTTGTGCCACATATGATTCTAACCAGTGAAGTGTTTGCCCACGATACCCATTGATTCCAGTTTTGTCAGGGCTCCTTGATGCCATACTTGGTCAAATGCAGCCTTGATGTCAAGGGCTGCCACTCTCACCTCTGGAATTCAGCCCTTTTGTCCATGCTTGAACCAAGGCTGTAATGAGATCAGGAGCTGGGTGACCCTGGCAAAATCCAACCAGTTGTCACCGAGCAGGTGCTGTTTGATAACACTGTTGATGACCCCTTTCATCACCTTACTCATGTTGGAGAGTAGACTGGCCAGTAATTGGCAGGGTGGGATTCGTCCTCCCTTTTTGTGTATAGGACATAGCTGGATAATTTTACACATTGACATGATGCCAGTGTTGTAACTATAATGGAAGAGCTTGGCTAGGGAATCAGCAAATTCTGGAGCATAGGTCTTCAGTACAATTGCCGGAATGTTATCAGGGCCTATTGCCTTGACAGTATCCAGTGCCTCCAGTCGTTTCTTGATACCACATGGAGTGAATCGAATTGGCTGGAGACTGGTATCTGTGATCCTGGGGATCTCTGGACGAGCTTGAGATGAATCATCCACTTGGCACTTCTGACTGAAGATTGTTGCGATTGCATCAGCCTTATCATTTACACTGATGTGTTGGGCTCCTCCATTATCAAAGATAGGGATATTTGTGGAGCCGCTGTCTCCAGTGAGTTGTTTAATTGTCCACCACCTTCATGACTGGATGTGGAAGGACTGCGGAGCTTAGATCTGATCCATTGGTTGTGGGATCGCTTAGCTCTGTATATTACTTGCTGTTTATGCTATTTGTCACGCAAGTAATCCTGTTTGGTAGTTTCACCAGGTTGACACCTTATTTTTAGGAATGCCTGGTGCTGCTCTTGGCATACCCTTCTACACTCTCCATTGATCCAGGTTGATCCTCTGGATTGATGGTAATGGTTGAGTGGGGGATATGCCAAGCCATGAGGTTACAGATTGTGCTGGAGTACAATTCTGCTGCTGTTGATGGTTCACAGCGCCTCATCGATGCCCAGTCTTGAGCTGCTAGATCGGCTTGAAGTCTGTCCCATTTAGCATGGTGGGAGTGCCACACAATACAATGGAGGTTATTCTCAATGTGAAGGTGGGATTTCATCTTCACAAGGACAGTGTGGTGGTTGCTTTTACCTATGCTGTTATGGACAGGTGCTTCTGCAGCTGGCAGATTAGTAAGGATGAGTCAAGTATGTTTTTTGCTCTTGTTGGTTCTTTCACCACCTATCACAGACCTAGTCTAACACTCCTATCCTTTAGGACCCAATCACCTCAATCAGTAATGCTGCTGCCGAGCCACTCGTGGTGGTGGAAATCGCTGCTGCTGAAAAATCAACGTAGTTTACAAAATCCCATGCAAGGACTGCACAAAACACTACATAGGACAAACAGGAAGACAGCTAACAACCCACATCCATGAACACCAAGGGGCCACGAAACAACACGACCAGCTATCCCTAGTAGCCATACACTCCGATGATAAACAACATGAATTTGATTGGGACAACACCACTATTATAGGACAGGCCAAACCGAGAACAGCCAGGGAATTCCCAGAATTCGATTAACAGACACATCGACCTAGACCCTATATACAGGCCACTGCAGCGAACAGCTACTGACAACCGGAAGCGACAGATTCAAACCAGTATAAATGCCGGAGGAATCAGCTTCACAGGAGGCTCCCAAGCACTGAAAATGTCACCTAGAAAGGGGACGAAACGTTTGCAAGAAAAACTCCCAGCTCGGCGAACAGAACCACAACAACGAGCACCCAAGCTACAAATCTTCTCACAAACTTTGAACTTCTGTTTTGTACCTTGTAGGTTGTGATGATACTGTCACTTTAAAAGGTCATTTTCACCTGAAAGGGAGGGAAGGGAGGTTGTAAATGCAAAGGTGCAGAACTGGCTACTGAAGACGGCTTAAGTAAATGACGTGTGAGGCCTTTAAATTTTTTAAAACGTTGGGACAATGAAAGAAGCTTGAATGGGAATGGCCAGCTGTAATATCAGAAGCTGTTTGGAGTCTGAGTTGGAAACTTCAGTGAATGATTCCTCACTGCTACTTTCGCTGGAATGTCTCGAGATATGTTCCTCCTCAATTAGAGAATGGCATGTCAGAATCTGTCTGCATTTTCCTTTTTGCCAAGGGGTGTGTTTATGGGATGTTACTATATTGTTACTTGGTAATAGGTGCTGTATCTGTTATTCAGTTAAGCTTTCCAATAGTTATAAATTTCTCTTTCTTTTGTTTGTATTTTAACTGTAGTATTTAAATAAATTGTATTTTGCTTAATATTATGTAGTTTGACCAGTCGTATCACATCTGGAGCATGAATTTCACATCTACCTTTTAAAATAATAAAAAGTTAGGGTCTAGGCTTCTTTAAATATTTTCAGGGGTCTGGTCTGATCCACAACAAATGGTAGTTCATAGGCTTTGGGGCATCAAGTGATAGGTACCATTGTTAATGACATTGCTTTATTGATGATAGAGTGTAGACTAAGGGACTTTTTGTGAACAGAACATACCTATTGGGTAGATGCCAGTATTGTAACTGTACTGGAACAGCTTTGCCAAGGGAACAGCAGGTTCTGGAGCACAAGTCTTCAGTACTAATGCTGCAATGTTGTCACGGCCCATAGCCTTTGTAGTTTCCAGTGCTTCCAACTATTTCTTGATATCATGTGTGGTGAATTGAATTGACTGAAGACTGGCATCTGTGATACTGAGAACCACTGGAGGACGTAAATATATTTGTAAGCTGCTGAAATATAATCAATGTAACTATTTGACTTTTGTATCTTCTTTTGGAAAGAAACAGGCAAGAACACTTATCAAGTGATTTAGTGTCTTCACATCTCAAAACATTTTAACTTGCTTTGAGTTTTTCTGGTGCAGTATTTGACCCTATTGCAGCAGCCATTCGGTACACAGTGATCCCGGGAGCAAATTTGATTTTTGTTCTTTGTATAAGATGGTTTGAATTACAATAGTGAATGTTTATAATTCCCGTTTGGGTGGGAAGTTCTTTGATGGAAATTGCTTCAGCTCTGTGACAACTAAACCACCCTGTTCCCTTTGTGATTGAACAACATTGTCTTCAGGTGGGAACATCTGGTTGTGCATTCTTACCATACAAGGCCCTTGGCAGTTTATCTCATGACAATCTAGGTGTGGCTGTTTGTGGAATGTGATATTAATTACACTAGGTATGAAAGATTGCATTACAGCTCTTGCAATTTAGGGTCATATTCTAGTGGTATGAGTTCAAATTCAATCTTGTCAACTAGGAAATTTAAATTGTTAATTTGATAATTAAATTTGGGTTAAAAAATCTAATATCAATCATGGCAATCACAAAATTCATCTGTTCACTAACGTCTATTCTTTGAGGGGATAAAATTTGTTTCTTAGCTCATTTGACTAGTATGAATTCTGGACCCACAGCAATGATTTTTATTTACTTTTTTGTAAATGACCTGTTAAGCCACTGTGTCTCAAGATGTGTGCAGAAATAGTGCTGGACTTGCCACTTATTTTCATCTTGTGAATCAGTTAATAAAAGAAAACCAGCTTGCTGTAGATTCTGTATGCTATTACTGATGTTTGGTTTACACCACTAATATTCTGAGATACATTAATTTCCTCACCCAATATGTCCCCCGTTAACTACAACTTCTATCTACTAATTTTGATTTGAACTGTTTTGGTGGTGTTTGTATAAGCTTTTTCTTTCAATCAGTTTTTAAGGCTGTATTGCAGTTTGTTTGCAATGAATCATAAATTAAGTATTCATGCCTTGTGAATGTCTAGCTTATACCTATTGAAAGTCTTATATTTTCAGCACTCAAAATCTGCAGGCAGGTGAAATCATTGAAAATTTACAGCCAATGCTGAGTATTTGATAAAAAGCCAAGCATCTTGTAAGTTTTTATGGACCACCTGCATTGAATCACAACACATCTTTAAAGATAAGGTTGCATGCAAATCTATGGTCTGAAAAAGGAATGTCGCCTTTTCATCATTTTCAACTCCTCCACCCAGAATGTTGAATTCTCACCGTCTTTTTAGCACTGAGGCAGGCAGCTAAAGACCTCAGTTTATTGTTTGTTTAAAAGGATGATGCTTTTAACAGTTCAACAATTCTGCAGTTAGAGTTAAGCCAAAAGTATTTTGATCCTGACTGGTTTCCAAGTGAACAAAGGACATGAGTGAGTGACTGATCGGGAAGAAAAAGTGTCTGTTTTTAAAGGGTTAAAATCTGAAGTAGATGTGATTACGTAAGTGAAATCCCTATAGGAATCAACTGAAATATTGCTGACCTTGTGCACTGGGCAATAGATTGGCTGGCTTTATTTCCACGCTGTGATTTATGTCTACTGAATGAGAGGCTTAAGATGAAAAGTTCCCTAGGTTGGCCAGAGGATGTTAATATCAAAAGTCCTTTCTCCCCAACAGTCCTGTTCAAAGTTCATGCACCTGTGGCCCTAAGTCCAGAGAGCATACAATCCTTGGCTACCGCTTCTGAAAATATTGTCAACTTCCACAGGTACATGAGATAACAGTCGATGTTGGCTACAGCTCTCACTCTCAACCCCTCCACTGATTTGATTATACTGCTTGTCTGATATTCCAGTTTGGGTGAACAGAAATATCTATAAATTACAATAGATTAAATAAGAAACCCCATTTCTTAACCTAATCATTAGATTACCTACAGTATGGAAACAGGTCCTTTGGCCTAAGGGGTCCACATCGACCCTCTGAAGAGTAACCCACCCAGACCCATTTCCCTACCCTATATTTACCCCTGACTAATCCATCTAACACTATATGGGCAATTTAGCATGGCCAATTCACCTGATCTGCACATCTTTGGATTATGGGAGTAAACCAAAGCACCCAGAGGAAACCCACACAGACACAGGGAGAATGTGCAGACTCCATACTGACAGTTGCCTGAGGCGGGAATCGAACCCAGGTCCTTGGTGCTGTGAGGCAGCAGTGCTAACCACTATGCCGCCCCCTAAAAAAACAATGATAACAGCACAAAGAGGTCAGGCAAGACTGTTCATGACCTTTTGACGTATTTTGTACCTTATATAATTCTGACCATATATCGAGTCCATTAGCAAGATCTCTGGAATCTCACCCTGTATTTTTTCATCTGTTAAATACTTGATCTGTTTGTTACCTTTAAACTTGCCTATATTTATTCTATCTTTCTTTCACATGACCTTCCTGTCTGCCTTTCATTTCCATGCTTACTAATTTACCTCAGCTCCCAGTCTGTTAACGTCACTGTGAACTTACCATTATGTTTTTGAGTATTTGAGTTTGCTCTGTAACCTCTTCAACATGATGAGACAGTTGTTGCAATTTTCCTATTTGCATCCCTGACTTCCTTTTTTCCATCTTTGGCAATGCTGTTAGCTCCATAGGCTCTAAGCTCGAGAATGCCTTCCTTAATTATCTCCATCTCTGTCCTCTTCTAAGATGCTTCTGAAAACTTACTTCATTGACCAGCCTGACTACTTCTCTCAATAGTCATAGAAGTCTACTTCACACAAAAAAAGGCCCATAGCCCACTGAGCTGCGCTGTTCAAAAGCAACTATCTAACTATTCTGGTTCCTTTTGTACCTTATTTTGATTGTTTGTTTATCCTTCTGTGAAGTAACTTGGAACATTATGCTATGTTAACGGTGCCAAATAAATCCAAATCATTGATTAGTAAGGTGACTATGCCACTGAACAGCTGTCTTTCATTGTCATTTTTGGAAGCATCTTGATGGAGGAGAGATGAACTAGAATAAAGTTTGAAAATCACCACATTAGTTCCATTAAGTGGATGATTATAAATTTAACCTTGTTTTGTCTATTGTATGTTAGACTTTGAACATTACTTTGTTCTAACTATATTAGGTGAATGCCAAGTAATGCTGAGAAATTGTTTTCTAAGTTTAGATTTGAGTCACTTAGATCTTTATTTTATTCTGTGATAGTCAGAATATCCCTGTAATCCCCAAATGTGTACCTTGTGATGGCATTAATTATGTTATTATAAGTATAGTCAGAGAAGGTGTTTATATTTATATCTTGCAACCATCTGGCAAATGAGTTGTACTTCACTCAGTGTTACGTAATGATCCTAATGGGACTGACCCAGTTTATTTACTCAGGCTTAAAGATTCGATTATGTGGAACATTTTAAAGAAGGCTTTACTTGGTCACAAGATCCAAAACTCTAGGCAAGGGGATTCTAAATCTTGGTCTAATATTTTGATACTTTGTTTAAAAGTGATAGGGATGAAGTAAAGAAGTAGATCCATTAACTCATTAAATTATGTGCTTATTATTTTAATCTGATTTTCTTGCATAATGTCGAATTAAGTGTTCCTATGATGATCTAGCATTGGTTATAAAATTTGGAACCTCATTGGACCCTGTATTTTTTTAATTCCAAGATCTTATGAATCATTTGGATGTTGAATGAACACTTAAAATCTATTGCTAATTTTACCTTGTAAACTGTTGAGCCTTGTTGCCTTATTTCTTTTGTAAATGTATTTCTGCTTCCTTTCTCAGACCAAAGGATGCAATCAGGGCCTTGAGGAAGAGGCTTTCCGGAAACAAAAACTTTCGGGAGGTGATGCTGTGCCTAACGGTTAGTCTTGTGATTTAATTTTAAGGTGCAGGTAGTTCTCCTATAACGCCTTAGTTGCACTCCAGCAAAACCTCGCTTAATAGAAAATTGCTTAATAAAAATAATGGGACCTATGAGAAAAGTGGGGTTAGGGGCTGACCAGCAAAAATATCACTCACAATTGCTCAAAAATCACCCTAATGCAAAGTATAGCGCAGCCTGAATGAAGGTTGAAATTATTTATTAACAAAGCAAAAATAAATTTAACACAGTACATTTAAAAAATGTAAGAAAGCTGTTTTCTGTACTCAGTACCTTTCAGAAAGCTGTTCTGTCAGCTGCTGAAATTGGCGCATGCGTGGGCTGGCACAAAGACCGGCTCTGACAACGCACATATGTAGAACAGCACAAAGACTTCGGCGTGGATATCAGCGCATGCGCAGAATAACATGAAGACTGGCACCGAATTTGCTTGTGCGCAGACACAGGCATGTATGCAGAACGGCAAGAACATTTGGCGCGTGCGCAGCACAAAATGTGCAAACCGATCCCTGCTGGAATTGCGCTACTGCCAACAGACGTAGGCATTCTCCAAAATACCATGGGACTAGATTGGGTTGGGATATCTGGTCAGCATGGATGGGTTGGACCAAAGGGTCTGTTTCCATGCTGTACATCTCTGACTCTGTGACTCTAATTGCCTTTATTTGTTGTTTTTCTAATATCCTTTTCACCTTGAATCATGGCAGTTGAAACTTCTGTTCATAAAATAAATTTAAGAATTGAAATACATTGATCCAGACTTTATCTAGCAGTAGGTAATTTAAAGAAATCCAGCTCTGCCTTGTTAGATGGGCAGTTTTTGTTTTGAGTAAAAAATGAGGTCTGCAGATGCTGGAGATCACAGCTGCAAATGTGTTGCTGGTCAAAGCACAGCAGGTTAGGCAGCATCTCAGGAATAGAGAATTCGACGTTTCGAGCATAAGCCCTTCATCAGGAATAAGAGAGAGAGAGCCAAGCCGGCTAAGATAAAAGGTAGGGAGGAGGGACTAGGGGGAGGGGCGATGGAGGTGGGATAGGTGGAAGGAGGTCAAGGTGAGGGTGATAGGCCGGAGTGGGGTGGGGGCGGAGAGGTCAGGAAGAGGATTGCAGGTTAGGAGGGCGGTGCTGAGTTGAGGGAACCGACTGAGACAAGGTGGGGGGAGGGGAAATGAGGAAGCTGGAGAAATCTGAATTCATACCTTGTGGTTGGAGGGTTCCCAGGTGGAAGATGAGGCGCTCCTCCTCCAGCCGTCGTGTAGTTGTGTTCTGCCGGTGGAGGAGTCCAAGGACCTGCATGTCCTCGGTGGAGTGGGAGGGGGAGTTAAAGTGTTGAGCCACGGGGTGATTGGGTTGGTTGGTTCGGGCGGCCCAGAGGTGTTCTCTGAAGCGTTCCGCAAGTAAGCGGCCTGTCTCACCAATATAGAGGAGGCCACATCGGGTGCAGCGGATGCAATAGATGATGTGTGTGGAGGTACAGGTGAACTTGTGGCGGATATGGAAGGATCCCTTGGGGCCTTGGAGGGAAGTGAGTGTGGAGGTGTGGGCGCAAGTTTTACATTTCCTGCGGTTGCAGGGGAAGGTGCCGGGGGTGGAGGTTGGGTTGGTGGGGGGTGTGGATCTGACAAGGGAGTCACGAAGGGAGTGGTCCTTGCGGAACGCTGATAGGGGAGGGGAGGGAAATATATCCTTGGTGGTGGGGTCCGTTTGGAGGTGGCGGAAATGGCGGCGGATAATACGTTGTATGCGCAGGTTGGTGGGGTGGTAGGTGAGAACCAGTGGGGTTCTGTCTTGGTGGCGGTTGGAGGAGCGGGGCTCAAGGGCGGAGGAGCGGGAAGTGGAGGAGATGCGGTGGAGGGCATCGTCGATCACGTCTGGGGGGAATCTGCGGTCCTTGAAGAAGGAGGCCATCTGGGTTGTGCGGTGTTGGAATTGGTCCTCCTGGGAGCAGATGCGGCGGAGACGAAGGAATTGGGAATATGGGATGGCGTTTTTACAGGGGGCAGGGTGGGAGGAGGTGTAGTCCAGGTAGCTGTGGGAGTCAGTCGGTTTATAATAGATGTCTGTGTTGAGTCGGTCGCCCGAGATAGAAATGGAAAGGTCTAGGAAGGGGAGGGAGGAGTCTGAGACAGTCCAGGTGAATTTCAGGTCGGGATGGAAGGTGTTAGTAAAGTTGATGAACTGTTCAACCTCCTCGTGGGAGCACGAGGCAGCGCCGATACAGTCATCGATGTAGCGGAGGAAAAGGTGGGGGGTGGTGCCAGTGTAGTTGCGGAAGATGGACTGTTCCACATATCCTACGAAGAGGCAGGCATAGCTGGGGCCCATGCGGGTGCCCATGGCAACTCCTTTAGTTTGGAGGAAGTGGGAGGATTGAAAAGAGAAGTTATTCAGGGTGAGGACCAGTTCAGTCAGTCGAAGGAGGGTGTCAGTGGAAGGGTACTGGTTAGTGCGGCGGGAAAGGAAGAAGCGGAGGGCTTTGAGTCCTTCGTGATGGGGGATGGAGGTGTACAGGGACTGGATGTCCATAGTGAAAATAAGGCGTTGGGGACCGGGGAAGCGAAAATCCTGGAGGAGGTGGAGGGCGTGGGTGGTGTCCCGAACGTAGGTGGGGAGTTCTTGGACTAAAGGGGACAGGACCGTGTCGAGGTATTGGGAGATGAGTTCGGTGGGGCAGGAGCAGGCTGAGACAATGGGTCGGCCGGGGCAGGCAGGTTTGTGGATTTTGGGCAGGAGGTAGAAACGGGCGGTGCGGGGTTGTGGGACTATGAGGTTGGAGGCGGTGGATGGGAGATCCCCTGAGGTGATGAGGTCCTGGATGGTCTGGGAGATGATGGTTTGGTGGTGGGAGGTGGGGTCGTGGTCAAGGGGGCGATAAGAGGAGGCGTCCGCGAGCTGGCGTTTGGCTTCAGCGGTGTACAGGTCAGTGCGCCAAACTACCACCGTGCCTCCCTTGTCTGCGGGTTTGATGGTGAGGTTGGGATTGGAGCGGAGGGAGTGGAGGGCTGCACGTTCTGAGGGTGAGAGGTTGGAGTGGGTGAGAGGGGTGGACAAATTTTGACTTGTACACAGGTTGCACTGGTACTTGAAGATTACACACTGGGCTAAGAAAGAAAATGTTAAGGTGATCAAAAGTGTGGCTGAAGGTTTGAGAGAGAGCTGAAAGTATTAGGATGTTATTGCAGGAAGTGAAGCCTAAATGGTGGTAGATGCAGTGAGCAGAAGGAAAATAAATGCAAGGTTAGTAGCAGGGAGAATTTGAAGAGATGGCTGTGGTGTAGGAATAAGTTGGAGCTAGTAAAAGGAATGAATTATAAATAGAAGACTGGGTGCCAATGTCGGCAGAGAAAGGAGTTGATGGAAAAGCAGGACTTGGTTTGGAATAGGATGTGGACCACAAGTGTGAAACCTCAACTCTGACCAGTTCTTGGAGAATGGGAGCATAAAGAGTATTGGAGTATTTGATTCCAGACATGCAAAGACATGTATGAGGAATTCCGTAATGAATGGTCTAAAGTTGTAAATAATCTAGTGCAGCATGAGACTCTGGTCAAGGAGATAATGGTGTCTGTGACAGATTTTGAAATTTGGTAACTTTGTATTTAGCTGGATGAAATTATCAGATGGAACTTGGGACACTGAAGTTAGAATAGTGGGATCAGGTAATTCAATTCCATTCCTTTCATTTTGTTAGGACGGGCTACCGTCCCCGTGTTCGTTTGAAGGAGAGAAACACTGGATCTGATTCAAAATATAAGCTGTTTACTGAGAGAGAGACGTACACAAAAATACAGTGAGGTGTTTACAGCTCACTGGAGAAAGCGCCTTCTGTCTATTGTTCTCTTTGTCTAGCTTTTTAGCCCCTCGCATCCCAGTGCTACATCCTTATTTGGTAAAACTCAGAATTTTCATATGTGATTGGGTCTTGCCTGATAACGTTCTATTACCTCAGTTTGAGCTACGTGTATCTAGACACGGCTCTAATGTCCTGTTATCTCTCACCCTCCCTGGGGCCTCTTCAGGCTATGCCATCAGCTTTTCAGTCTGTTCTTAGTGTAACATAATGGCTTACTGTTGTCTAGTGAAGCTAACAAGTTCCAGACTTGCTAATACTACCTTACGTGAGCACTACCTAACAATAAAGTTTCTTACACTGCCTAACCTTAATAATGGATCCCAACAATTTACATTTTTTAAAAATGCCAAATCAAGCCATTGAAGCTTTTACAAAAGGCAAGAAGGGGCCTAAATAACATTCAGTAATTGAGCAATAACAACATAAGTGCAACTTCAGTTTAACTGTATATGTAGGAAGCCTGAATGGAGGAATTCCCTACCACAGTTCCCAGGTAGGAAGAGCTACCTGCCTAATGTCCCTGTGACTCTAACATGGTAGAATCTCCCATTGTATTTGAGTGCGATAGAAATCGTTCAGCTCGTGTCTTAACTGCATAGTTTCCCCCTTGTTCAGCTTTGAGTGTCATGTTGGCTGTGGTGGATTGAGAAAATGTACAAAAGTTTAATGGTTGACAAAGAATAGCTAATATTTAAAAAGGCTTTTCCAATAAAAGTTAAAGATTGAGTTGAATCAGGTTTGCCCAAGAAGCAACCCATGGGTTGAACATTGAGTACTATCAAGTTGATCAAAATACAAGGCAGTGTAACTGGATAACTTTGTTTTTGTTTTAGGAACTAAACAATTGGAAGGAATTAGTAAAAAAGTAGTACTTGAAAAGAATTATATCCAAGAGCGTTGAAGGAGGTGGCTATAGAAATAGTGGAGACAACTGGCATGTGTTTGGATGTGCAGTGCAGTATGAGCAATTTTTACTTGGGCTGAGATCTGGAGCTGCACGGTGTGTCTGCAGGCTGGCGATTGGCATGGGGAGGTCACTAATGGGTGGGGTCAAGTAAGGAGTGTTGAGCACAACTGAACACTGGGGTAGAAGACTATAAAGGATGACTGCTGGACAGTTCTGCTCCTGGGAGAAGACCAGATATTCACTCCCTGCCAAGTGCCAGCCCCGAAAAACAGTCATCAAAAACATGGAACAAGCTTTGTGAATGTATGAGAAATGGAGTATCATAGAGTCACAGCATAGAAACAAACCCATTTGCTCACCATGTCTGTGCTAACCAACAAACACTAAGCTGCATTAATCCTATTTACCTTCTGTTGGTCCATAGTCTACTGTGCCCTGGCATTTTAAGTACACATCCAGATGCTGCCTAAATTCTGCGGGAGTGTCTGCCTCCTCCACCCTCTCACGCAGCCCATTCCATATTTCCACCATCCTCTGGGTGAATTTTTTTTGTTAGATCTCCTCTAAATCACTTACCTCCTCATCTTTAAACTTATATCCTCTGGTCTTAGACAAACTTGCCTTGAGGAAGAAGTTCTCACAATCTACTCTGCATAATTTTGTATACTTCAATTAATCGTCCCTCAGTCTCTTCTACTCCAAGAAACACAAACCCAGCCTATCCAGTCTCTCCTCATAACTGAGGCTTTTCAACCCAGGCAACATCTTGATAAATCTCCTCTGCACCCTTCCCAGTACAGTCACATCTTCTTCTAATATTGTGACGATCAAAACCACACAGAGTATTCCAACTGTGGCCTGCTCAAAGTTTTTATAAAGTTGTAGCAAGACATCCTTGCTCCCGTACCCTTCACCCTAGCTAATGAAGGCAAGCAACCCAAATGCTGCTTTCACTACTCTCTGCCTATGCTGACACCTTCAGGCATCTATGGATTTGCAGATCTTTGTTCCTCAGTGCCCCCGAGGGGTCTAGCATTCATTGTGTATACCCTTCCCTTGTTAGACCTCTCAAAAGGCATAACACCCTATACTTGGATTAAATTCCATCTGCCGTTGCTTTGCTCAATTTACCAGCTGATCAATATTAGTCTGTAGCCTGAGCCCATCCTCCTCTGTATCAAGAACACCGATTTTCATGGTGTTACTGATTTAACTATTTGAATATGAATGTGAAAGGTATAATGTAAATAACAAACAGCAAGGGTCCGAGCACTGATCCCTGTGGTTCATGAGCCAGGCTTCCGACTAAAACAAGAACCTTCCACCATCACTGCCTGCCTCCTATTTGTAATCTGGTTTTGGATCCAGTTTGCAAAGATCCCATGGATCTTACCTTTTCGGAGCAACCTTTCATGTGGTACCTTGTCAAAGGCCTTACTGAAGTCCTTGCAAAACACATCAATTACACTGCCCTCATCAGTATAGAGTTATAGAGACTAACAGTATGGAAACAGGCCTTTTGGTCCAACTCGTCCACGCTGACCAGATATTGTAAATTAATCTAGTCTCATTTGTCAGCACGTGGCACATATCTCTCTCAACCCTTCCTGTTCATATACCCATCCAGGTGCCGTTTGAATGTTGTAGTTGTCCCAGTCGTCCTCTTCCTCTGGCAGCTCATTTCATACACTCACCACCCTCTGCATGAAAGAGTTGCCCCTTCATTCCCTTTTAAATCTTTCCCCTCTCACCTTAAACCCGTATGCCCCCTAGTTCTCTTTCTCCCAGCCCAGGAAAAGATCTTGTTTATTTACCCTATAAGGTCACCCTGCAGCCTCTGACACTCCAGGGAAAACAGCCTCACTCTATCATCTCTCCTTGTAGCTCAAACCTCCAACCCTGGCAACATTCTTGTAAATATTTTCTGAACTCTTTCAGAAAGTTTCACAACAACCTTCCTGTAGGAGGGAGACCAGAATTTTGCACAAAATTCCAAACGTAGCCTGTACAGCTGTATTTATTTTCCATTTTCAAAAAACAATTAAATTAGTCAGACAGGATCTCTCTCAAACAAATCCATGCTGACCTTCCCAGACTAATCTTTGCCTTTTTAAAGTTTTGATTAATTCTGTCCTTCAGAATTTTTTCCAATAATTTCCCTACCATTTTCATCAAACTGGTCAGTAATTACTTGATCTATTCCTACTGCCCTTCTCGAACAAAGGAACTGTTAGCTCTCCTCCAGTCATCAAACACTTCATTTGTGACCAGCAAGGTATTAATTATTATCCACGAGTGTCTGTCCTTACCTCCCACAGCAGCCTAGAACACAATTTGTACACCTGTATACCTGTTAAATGTCTAATACTTCCTTGTTAATATTAAAGTGTTCGAGAACCTTACTATTTCAACTGAAATCCCCAGCTACAATGTCTTTCTCCTCTAAATATGCATGAGAAGTATTCATTTAAGACCTCACCCTTGTCCACTGGCTCCACACACCGGATGCCTTTTTCTTTCTAATAGGTCCCACCTTTTCTCTTAATTTTTAATATACTTGATGAAACCACAGGATTTTTTTTATGCCATCTGTCAAAGATATTTCATGACCCTTCTTTGCCCTTCTAATTTCCTTTTTTAAGTAGCCTCCTAGACTTTCTGTAATTTCAAGGGCCTCCCTGTTTTTAATGCACTGTGTCTGAGATAGGCTTCCTTCCTTTTCTTTATCAAGCTCTGTATCCCTTGACATCCAAGTTTGCCTGGACCTGCTGCCCTTGACCTTCCCTCTTGGAGGAACATACTGACCCTGAATTCTTGCTATCCTACTTTCAATGGAGAGGTGATGGCCTAGTGATGTTATCACTGGACTATTTATACCGGAAACCCTGGTAATGTTCTGGGAACCTGGGTTTGAACCCCACCATGGCAGGTAGTGGAATTTTAGTTCAATAAAATCTGGAATTAAGAGTCTAATGATGACCATTAATCCATTGTCTGAAAAACCCAGTTGGTTTACTAGGGAAGGAAACTGCCATCCTTACCCAGTCTGGACATCATATGGCACCAGACCCAAGGGTCATGAAATATCTTCGACAGATGGCACCAGACCCCCCCCCCCCCCCAGCAATGTCGGTGGACTCTCAACTGCCGTTTGGACAATTAGAAAAGGGCAATAAATGTTGGCCCTTGGCCCAGTCTGCAACACCCATCTCCTGTGAATGAATTTTAAAAAAGACCCCCACTTTCCAAATGTAAATTTAGCTGAATGTATCAGCTCCCAGTCGATGTTGCCAGATTTTATCTAATGACATTGAAATCAGCCTTCCCTTAAGTTGTGTTTAACCTCTGCACTTAACGACTTTGAAACTGCATTTTGGTCACTGTTCCCAAAGTGTTTGCTCACTGGAACTTCAACCATTTGATCAGCTTTGTCCCCAAGTATTCGGTCTAGTACTGCCCCCATCTCCGATAAGGCTATCTAGGTCCTGCACTTCAAAAAATGTCTGATTCTTTCATACTAAGATGATCCCGGTTAATTCTAGGAAAGTTGTAATCTCTTGTTTCTTTCATAACTTTTTAATGTTTGCTTCAATATTTGCTGTTCTGTCTCTGACCGTTTGAAGGCCTGTGGTATAATCCCAAAAGATTAACTGTCCTTTTCTTTATTTCTAAGCTCTTAAAATGGCTTCATTTGAAGGCCCTTTCAGGATGCCCTTCCTCACTACTGCAGTGATGGTTTCCTTTATCAATCATGTAAGGACCCCACTTCTGAAACCACCACCCACAAATATCGGACCTAAAACTTCTATATCCTGGAACGTTAGCTACCAATTCTGTCCTTTGTTCAACTATGTCTCAGTGATTGTAACATCATTATATTCCCAAGTACGGATCAGTGCTGTAAGTCCATCTGCTTTACCAGTCAAGCTCTTTGCATTAAAATAGGCACAATTTAGCTTTCCAGACTTGCCAAGTGCCTTATCCTGCTCATGTCTTCTCTCCTTATTGGACTGTACTGGCATTCCTTCTATATTTGATTGTATTGATTTCCAGCTATACATTGACTCTGACTCTGGTTTTGTGCCCCATTTCCCTGACAGATGATTTTAAAACCTCCCCAATAGCACAAGCAAAGCTCCCAGCAAGTAAATTGGACCCATTCCGGTTTAGGTATTACCTATCCAACTTGTTTAGGTATCACCTATCTTGAAAGCTATCCCAATGATCCAAAAATCTAAAGACCTCCCTGACTCTGGTACTAGTGAGGCAACATAGCATTCAGGATTCACATTTACTGCTGCAGAACCACCTGTCAGTTCCCCTTACAATTGAATCCCCTGTCACTAAAGCTCTCCTGTCCTCTTCGTTGATTAGATTTTTAGATTAGACTTACAGTGTGGAAACAGGCCCTTCGGCCCAACAAGTCCACACCGACCCGCCGAAGCGCAACCCACCCATATCCCTACATTTACCCCTTATCTAACACTACGGGCAATTTAGCATGGCCAATTCACCTGACCCGCACATCTTTGGACAGTGGGAGGAAACCGGAGCACCCGGAGGAAACCCACGCAGACACGGGGAGAACATGCAAACTCCACACAGTCAGTCGCCTGAGTCGGGAATTGAACCCGGGTCTCTGGTGCTGTGAGACAGCAGTGCTAACCACTGTGCCACCGTGCCGCCCGATGGGAGAGAGTATGTAATTCAATACTGAGTGAGATACCTGTACCATCTTGCTCACAAATATCCCTTCCCTCAAAAATCATCTACAAAGCTGGCTGGAAGAAAAGGAAAAAGCAAAGCCGAGAAGCAGACTGCATCCAATCTCCATTTTTGTATGATTTCAGCAGAGACTAACTTGAACGATGCATGAATAGTGGTAAATGCTACTTCAGTGTTTCTAAATGTAACTCTCTCTTTGGTCTGCTGTCTGCCTCATTCCCTGCTGGTGAGCATTTAAGGTCTCATCTGGCTCTTTCTAGTTTTACTGCTTAACTGAAAATAAAAAAGAGAAGCTTTTTAAGTCCACTCTACTGTGTGTCATTTATCTTAGTACCCCACCCTCCCAGAAGGATAGAATTTGAATTGTGGCTCTGTCATGTAAAAAGTTACACAAATATTTATTAAATCGGCAAAGCGACCAATAAAAATGCCAGAAAAAGTGGTACCAAGGTGACCAAATAAACCCTAAAAAAGAGGAAAACAGAAAATGAATGTAATTTGTGAGAACTGTAAAGGCAGACTGTAGACGTTTCTTTGTGAAAAAGAAAAGATTAGGTAGAACAATGTGAGTCCATTGCAGGAGACCAGTGAATTGGTGGTGGAGAGCAGGGCAATGGTAAGAATGTAAACAATTACTTGGTCCCCATAGAATCCGAAACAGAGAGTCTTCCAGTAATATTATGCAGCCAGCGGACTTGTGAAACTGAAGAACTGAAAGGAATTAGTAAAGGTGTAGTGTTTGAAAAATTTAACTGGATTTAAAGATCTTGGATGGAATAAGTTTTTATCCCAGAATATTGAAGGAGGTCTATATAGAAATAGTGGGTGTGTTGATGGATGTCTTTCAAGATTCTGAAAAGGTTCCTGCGCATTGGAAAGTAGCAAATGTGATCCCAGCCAAAAACAGAAATTGCTGGAAAAGCTCAGCAAGTCTGGCAGCATCTGTAGAGAGAAATCTGAGTTAACGTTTTGGGTCGAGTGACCCGAAACCCTAACTCTGATTTCTCTCCACAAATGAGCTTTTTCAACAATTTCTGTTTTTGGTTCGATTTTTATTTAGAATGTAACCCCAGTATTTAAAAAGGGAAGGAGAGGGAGCATTAAGAGCTCTCGACCTGTTAGTTTGTCAATACTTAGGAAAATGCCAGAATCTATTACAAAGGATGTAAAAACTGAGCACCTGGGGAAAATCTCTCACTTGAGGGTGATGAGTCTTTGGAATTCTCTAGCCCAGTTATGGTCTCTCTTATACTATATCACTATAGTCGAGGCAGTCACTGATTTGGATGGGAGCAAGCCCAAATTTATTCAAACATGGTCCTGGCAATACAGTAAGTAAATCACCAAATCCCTGGCTTTGCTGGTTTCTTCCTGTGCTTGTATGAATCCCCACTAAATGTTTGATCACTGTCTCTAGACGATAGTCTTGGTTTTGGTTGCTTTAAAAGTTTGCCTAGTTTTGGGTGGTTTCCATATGTTGGGTCATACCTAGGTCTTAGGAAATGCTTCCAGGAGGTGGTTATCCAGTTTAAAAACCCTTAGTTACTACAGTTGACTGATTCTTAGTGGAGCTTTCTTATTTTAGTAAAGCATAGACTTGAAATTTTGATCGAGGTTGGCGAAATAAAGAGCATTAGATTCCATTCAAGTGGATTGGCTTAGTTTAGTTGGGATATTTTGGGCCCAAATACATACAATTTCGGATATATGTCAAGAAGAACCCCCATCAGAGTCATTTGTCTCATGGGCAAATTATTGTTTGCAGAAAGTTGGTTTTGCATCAGGCATGAATGGGGCTAACATAACTATGAGAAACACATTGTGTGGAGAACAGTTGGAGTATAGTTTGTTGATAAAAAATAAATGAAGTTTAAGACTAATTTGTTGATTGTAAGCTCTTTTTGAGGCATTCTAAAAATCTGATTTTAAAATTTCTTCCTTCCTCTTTCCCTATGTACACGTTTGTAGCTTGGTCACAATTATATATCGTGCAGTTTAGTTACAATTAGATTGGATGCTATTAAAATCCATGCTCAATATATGAATATGTTCTGTTTTGAATTTCTCTGAATTTTTTTTTAATCAAATATAGGTTCTAGAAACTTGCGTGAAGAACTGTGGCCATCGATTCCATGTCATGGTGGCAAGTCGAGACTTTGTGGAGGATGTACTAGTAAAAACTATTCTCCCTAAGAATAATCCGCCCACTATCGTGCAGGATAAAGTTTTGAGTTTAATCCAGGTAAGTGATGCTGACAGCCCACAAGTGTCTGGAACCTCTGAATAGTCAGCAGAGGTCATAAAAATATAAGAAAACAAGAGTTGGAGTTGGCCATTAGACCCCTCGAGCCTGATCTGCCATTCGGTAAGATCATGCTGAAGCTAATCATCGCCTTTACTCTGTTTTCTTGCCTGTTTCCCATACTCCTTTACTCTTGGGTAGATCAAAAATCTGTCTTGCTCAGCTGTGAATATATTTAGTCTGAAGAACCAAACTAGTGAGCCTTCTCTGAACGGCCTGCTATGTGATTTCTTTCCCTCATAATGACATCTGAATTGTACATGGTAATCTAGGTGTGTACCTGCCAAAGTCGTGTATATTTAAAGCAAGACTTCCCTATTTCTTGACTCCATATCTCTTGCACTTAAGGTCACATTTCTAGCATGCAGGAAATACCTTATGTTTAAAAAAAAGTTGGCCTTACATTTTATATTAGAAGAATGAGTGTCTATTTTATTAAAGCGTATAAGATGCTACATGATGAATACTGAAAGGATGCTTGACCTCTTCAGGCAATCTGAAGTGTGGAGCACAGAGATTTGTAATTTCGGACTAAAATGTACAGGAATCTTTTTTGAGGATTGATATTTTTGGAATTCTCTACCCCAGAGAGCAACGGAGTCTGGGTGATTTTTAAAAAATATTTGTTCATGAGAAGTGGGGTTTGTTGGCAAAGCCAACATTTGTCAACCATCTCTAACCGTCGTTTAAGAGGGTGGTCTCCAGCTGCTGCCTTAACACTGTGGATCAAATTTCACCCCAAGGTGTCCAACAGTTTATTGGGAAAGGAGTGCCAGGATCTTAACCCAATGACAAAAAGAATCATAGTATATTTAGAATGGTGTGTGGGTTGGAGGGGAACCTGCAGGTTGTGGTGTTCTTGTGCATCTAGTGTGCTTGTCCTTCCAGGTGTTAGTGTTGTGGTTACAGAAAGTGCTTTTGAAGGAGCCTGGTTGAGTTTCAACAGTGCGTTTTGTGGATGGTGCACACTGAAGCCAATGTGTTGGTACTGGTGTGAGATAATGATCATAATGGTGATTAGGGTACTCATAGAATCCCTGCATTGTGGAAGCAGGCCATTTGGCCCATCGAGTCCACACTGCCCCTCCGAAGAGCATGCACCCCAAACCCCTACCTTATCCCTGTAATACTGCATTTTTCCGTGACTAATCCACCTAGTCTACTCAGCCCTGCATACTAGGGGCAATTTAGCATGGCCAATCCACCTAATCTGCACATCTTTAGACTATGGCAGGAAATTGAGAAAACCCATGCAGACAGTCTCCTGAGGCTGAAATTGAACCTGGGTTCTCCTGCTGTGAGGCAGCAATGCTAACCACTGAGCTACCATGCACTCATCTAGTAGGCTACTTTGTTTAGGATGGTGTCAAGCTACTTGAGTGGTGGAGTTGCACACATGCACGTGGAGTGTGTTTGATCATAAACCTAAATTGTAGGTGGTGAACAGGCACTGAAGAGATAGATTAGGAATTCTGTGCAAAATAATTATCTGTGACCACAATATTTTTATGATTGGTCTAATTCCATTTCTGGTCAATGGTAGCCTCAAGTATGTTGATTGTTGAAGATTCTGCTCTGTGACTGCTGTTGAAAGTCCAAAGAGGATAGTTTGATAGTTCCCTCCTTGGATATGGTCGCTGTCTGGAACTTGAATGGCATGAATGCCATTTGCCACTTATTGGCCCAAGACTGGTGGTTGTCCAGGTCTTGCTGCATATGGATTCACACAGCCTCAGCTTGCAAGGAGTGGTGATTGTTGCTGAGCATACAGCAATCATTAGAACATTTCCACTTCTGAGCTTTAATGATAGGAGGAAGGTAATTAATGATGTGGTTGAGCCAAGGACCCTACCCTGAGGAACTCCTGCTGTGATGACCTTGGTTTAAGATAATTGATCTCCAACAATCCCAGCCATCTCCCTTTGTGCTAGGTATGATTCCAACCATCAGAGCAATGTATCCTTATTTCTTTTGGCTCCAGTTTGCTTCGGCTCCTTGGTGCTGTACTCAGTTAAATGCTGCTGTGATGTTGAGGACAGTTAGTCCTCTCATCTTTGGTGTCCAGGTCTTTTTCATCACATTGGGCCACTATAATATGGTCAGGATCTGTGTGGTCCTGGCAGAACCCAAACTGAGCGTGAGTGAATGGGTTACGGCTGAATATCCCAGTCTGAGCTAAACAGGGCTTTGATTGATGATGAAGCCCAGAAGTAAGGGGGCAGGTAGGCGAGTGGAGCCGAAGCAACAGTTAACTGAGTCATTTTCCTTATTGAATGGTGGATTAGGCACAAAACCCCCTATTGTTTTCGGAGTACTTCACAGCAGCATTCTCAAACAACATTTGACCCTGAGCCAAATAAGACCATTTGGGATGGTAACCTAAAGCTTAGCCAAAGAATTAAGTCTTGGGAAACGGTTTAGATGAGGAGAAGGAAGTCATGAGATGTTAGGGGATGCCAGAATCCAGAGGTGAGGCAACCGAAGATAAGCAGGTATTGATAGAGCAATTCAGATCTGGGGTATTCAAGAGATTAGAATAGTAAAGGAACCAAGCTCCCACAAACTGCCATGTCATTTGGTAATAGAGAACTTGAAAAGAAATGTGTGTTGCGGAAGCTCTTCATCTTACACTCAACAGGGCAAAAACAAGAATATCAAATTTCAAGCAGTCTCAACAGTTTAACATATTTGAGAAGAAAATTGTCATGTCAACTCTGGCTGAGATGTTGTCAAGGGGAAAGCAATGGGGCAACTGTAGGCTTCCACCCAAGGCTTTTTCTTCTATATAGATTTAACATTTGGAATTTTGGCATTTATCCTTAAGTGTAAGACTATTTTTGTTTGGGATTCTGACTCATTTAAGCGATAGGCAGTGATGTGGTGATGTCTAAATCTATTTTTGTGATTTTGGACAAGTGATAAATATTGACCCTGGATGCTCGCAGAGCTCGGTTATTTAGAATAGCCCATGCATCTGAAAAGGTGAAGGCACCTCTGGTCATCCAAATGGCAGCATCGCCAACGGTACCACACTCATACAGTCATAGAGATGTACAACACGGAAGCAGACCCTGCCAACCACCTACCCCAACCCAGTCCAGTCCCACCTGCCAGCACCTGGCCCATATCCCTCCAAACCTCCCTATTCATATACCTATCCAGATACCTTTTTAAATGTTGCAATTGTACCAGCCTCCACCACTTCCTCTGGCAGCTCATTCCATACACGCACCACCTTCTGTATGAAAGTGTTGCCCCTTAGGTCTCTTTTATATCGTTCCCCTCACACCCTAAACATATGCCGTCCAGTTCTGGACTTCCCCGACCCCAGGGAAAACACTTTGTCTATCCTATCAATGCCCCTCATAATTTTATAAACGTCTATAAGGTCACGCCTCAGCCTCCGACTCTTCAGGGAAAATGGCCCTAGTCTATTCACTACATCTCCCTACATCTCAAATTTTCCAACCTTGGCAACATCCTTGTAAATCCTTTCTGAGCCCTTCCAAGTTTCACAACATCTTCTGATAGGAAGGAGACTAGAATTGCAAGCAGTATTCAGACAGTGGCTTAACCTATGTCCTTTACAGCCGCAACATGATCTCCCAACTCCTGTACTCAATACTCTCAGCAATAAAGGCAAGCGTACCAAACACCGCCTTCACTGTCTACCTGCGACTCCTTTCAAGGAACTGTGAACCTGCACTCCAAGGTCTCTTTGTTCAGCAACACTCCCTAGGACCTTACCATTAAGCATATAAGTCCTGCTAAGATTGTTTTCCCAAAATGCAGCACCCCTCATTTATCTGAATTAAACTCCATCTGCCACTTCTCAGCCCATTGACCCATCTGATCAAGATCCCGTTGTAATCTGAGGTAACTGTCCACTGTCCACTACACCTCCAATCTTGGTGTCATCTGCAAACTTATTAACTGTACCTCTTATGTTCATATCCAAATCATTTATGTAAATGACAAGAGGTAGTGGCACTCCACTGGTCACAAGCCTCCACTCAGAAAAAGAATCCTCCACCACCACCCTTTGTCTTCTACCTTTTGATCCAGTCCTGTATCCAAATGGTGAGTTTTCCCTGTATTCCATGAGATCTAACCTTGCTCACCAGTCTCCCATGGGGAACCTTGTCGAACGCCTTATTGAAGTCCATATCGATCCCATATACCGTGCTGCCCTCATCAATCCTCTTTGTTACTTCTTCAAAAAACTCAATCAAGTTTGTGAGACACGACTTCCCACGCACAAAGCCATGCTGACTATCCCTAATCAGTCCTTGCCTTTCCAAATACATGTGCATCCTATCCCTCAGGATTCCCTCAACAACTTGTCCACCACTGACATCAGGCTCACCAGTCTATAGTTCCCTGGCTTTGTTCTTACCACCCTTCTTAAACAGTGGCACCATGTTAGCCAAACTCCAGTCTTCCGGCTCCTCACCTGTGACTATTGATGATGCAAATATCTCAGTAAGAGGCCCAGCAGTCACTTCCCTAGCTTCCCACAGAGTTCTAGGGTACACCTGATCAGGTCCTGGGGATTTATCCACTTTTAAGAGATCCAGCATGTCCTCCTCATAATGTGGACATTTTTCACTACATTCTATATCTCCCATGTCCTTCTCCACGGTAAACACTGATACAAAATACTCATTCAGAACTACACTGAAATATCAGCCTCCATGGTGGTTCTCAAATCTTGAGTAAGTATTGAACCAATAACCTTCTGCCTCAGAGTTGAAAGTGCCACCAAGTGAGCTATGGCTGGCGTCTTTATAGTATGTATAATATGCTAGAATTGTACTAATTCTGTAAGGCTTTCCAACTTGTAGCTAACTTTTTAAATATCACAAAGATCTTTGATAGTGTGAATCTGTTTATTTAATTTATTCTTTTATGGAATGTGGTCATCGCTGGCAAATCCAGCTTTGTTGCCGATCCCTGATCACACTTGAACTGAATGACATTACAAAGCTATTTTGGAAAACTATTAAAGCTCAAGTATGTTATTGTGGTAGACCAGGCCAGATAAGAAAGGTGGTTTCCTTCCCTTTTTATAGGACAGAATCATTTTCAAAATACAAAACCATTACACAAAAGGTTGGGGTATCTGTCAAAGAAATTAGGTGGATGCTTGTGGTGCTTAATATTTATTACCACCACGATTTCCAATTCTCTTGTTCTTGAAAGTGATACAGTAGAGAGGATCGCTTCCTAATCTGAGTTGGGAGCTAAACTTAACTGGGGCAATAATTGGGGAGTGATGCCACTGCCTTCTCAGTTCATACCTTATGCAGAAAACTGCACGTCGAACTTTTGTGCAAGTCTAAACACATCAGTATGCTGGACTGAAAGAATCATACAGTACAAATGGTGGCCTATGAAAAGTCCATGCAATTATTAGAGAATGGGAGGAGATTGGGAACCGGTGTTAATAAATATGATGTGTGTACTAATGCTGTGTTGTTGTTGTTGGATACAGGCTTGGGCAGATGCATTCCGGAGTTCTCCAGACCTCACTGGGGTCGTGACTGTGTATGAAGAACTGAGGAGGAAAGGGCTTGAGTTCCCTATGACTGACCTTGATGCATTGTCTCCCATTCACACACCTCAACGAGTAAGTTTGAATTGTGGTCTGGCTATTGTCATGGCCCTGATATGATTTTTATTCAGCTGAAAAAATGGCTGATTCTTTGTTTTCAAACTATTTTGGTTGAAAGTGACTCTCAGAACCTTGATGTTTTGGGTATTTGGTGCCATACTTCTAAAGCAGCTCTCTTTTATGCATACCCATCCAGTTTATGACTATGGTTGTTTGGGGACCTGTGCATGCAGTGCAAACCTAATTGGTGACAGGATTACAAAAACATTAGTTACAGATTAGAGAGGCCATCTCACTTTCAAGGACTTTGACAAAGAATAGATTTTTTTTAAATTCAGTATCCCAAAGAAGTTCAGGTTTGACAACATTTGTGGATAGTGAAAAAAGAGTTGACCTTTCAAATCGAACTCCTCAGAACTTGAGGACTGTTAGAGTTGGGTTGTAATTTTCTTAGGCCGAGAGCAGTTAAGAATAGGAACAAATTACTGCAGATGCTGGCGTCTGTGCTAAAACCAACAAATGCTGGAGATCACGGTGGGTCAGACAGCATTCATGGGAGATAGTACGGTAATGTTTCGAGTCTAGATGACTCTTCAGAGCTCTGAAGAGTCCTCTAGACTCGATGCTAGCTTGTGCTTTCAACGGATGTGTCTTAACCCACTGTGATCTCCAGCATTTGTTGTTTTCAGCCATCACGTGTTTTTGAGGAGAGGAATGATGAAAGTGGTTTTGACAAAGGCTGTATCCAATTTATAATGTTATCTGATGTTGCAATCTAGATTAGGAAATTTGATAATGGTACCTTGCATTGAAATGGGGTCAAATGAGCAAGGGGGTGGGGGGGGCTCCGAGACCAGATGAGCTTGGAGATGAGTGTGCTCACCAAAATTAGAACAAGAATATGCCCAAGACTAGGGTGGCTTGGAGCTGTTTAACTTGGTAAGTGTGACGAAGGCAGCTGAATAGGTGGTCTCACTGTTCATGATAAGAAGTTCTTGAGGCCTCTCCACACATTGAAGGGGAGTGAGATTCAAGAATTGTGGGGATAAATGAAGTAGCTTTCCAAGAAATTGGGTTTTGCCAGTGGAAAAGGAGGCCCATTACTGCTGTATGTAGTCCAGCCAGGCCTGGCAATGGTTGGTCAAACCGGTCGTGCAGCAAGTACTTCACCCCAGGTTTGTTTGCACTTGTGACTAAAGGTGGGGGTTACACCAGAAGAAGTGGATCAAAATAACAGATTTTAAGAGTTATATTGGCACTAATTATACCAAAGGTACTAGGGAGAGACTGGTTTGGTTTATCAGGGACTGCTAAAGTGTTGTAGGAGGTGGGGGCAAAATGCTTAACAGTTTGGACTTGAAAGTGAAGTTGCAAATTACTGAGGAACCTGTGTTTTTGTCCATCCCTCATTTCCCTCCAATTAAGTGGCTTGCTACCAATTAATAGTCAACAACATTGCTGTGGTTCTGGAGTCTCATGTAGGCTAGGCCAGACCAAGGAAGGATGGTCAGTATCACTCAGATTAGTGTTATATTCACAATTTAATAAAATAGAATCTAATAGCCATTTTATCTCCCTGAGCATTAGTCTGGTCCTCTGGATTGCAAACCAATTGACATTTGTGCTGCAATATGAATAATATTTGAGTCAGCTGTGATGCATAGAACTCTGGCCACTTCAATTAAATAAAGTATGAATCTAGACTCTGTAACGAGGCTCAGATCAATTGTCTTGGTGTGGATCAAGCTGAGCACTCTTTCCTGCATATAATTGCTCAGCTAATGAAGTGGATGAGCTAACAGAGTTATTAAAGAATCTCCTAAATCTTACACAATATCCTGCTGAGTAAAGTGTGAAGAACGTGTTTCCCCAGTTAATTTGCGTAATTCAGGAACAGTAGTCCAACATCAGGCATTTGTTCAAAATGTACATCTGATTTTTATCCTGCTGCTAACCCTGGATGTTACTGATGGAAACTTGTCTTTTCTTTGGACCAGATGCCAGCATTTGTTGCTGTTCCCTAATTGCCTTTGAGAGCAGTTAAAAGGCAACTGTATTGTTATGCATCTGGGTGGAATTTTGGCATTTATTGCTGAGAGGATAGAGTAAAAAAAGTAGGAGGAAATCTAGTGTTGCAACTGTAAAAAGTGTCAGGGAGACTGCGCCTGGAGTATTGCATACAATTTTAAACCACTTGAGGGATGTGTTGGATGCATTTCAAAGTAAGTTCATTAGATTGATTCCAGAAATGAAAGGATTGTCTTATGAAGAAAGATTAAGCAGTTGAGGTTTATACTCTTCAGAGTTGAGAAGAATGAGAGGAATCTAATTGAAGCACAAAAGATGCTAAAGGAGATTGGGAAGGGGGAGAAACAGAAGTAAAAAGGATGTTTCCTCATGTGGAGCAATCCAGAACAAGAGGTCCTATTTTGAGCATAAGAGATAGCAGATTTAAAACAGATGAGAAATTATCCTTTTAAAGGATCTGTGGAATTCACCATCCCAGAGTATGGTGGATGCTGGGACATGAAGGAGGAAATAAACTGATTAGTCATGAATATAAGGGTTGCGAAAAGCGGGCAGGAAAATGAAGTTGAGACTGCGAGGAGATTGGCAATGATGTTGTCAAATGGCAGAATAGAGTTCAGGGGTCTGATAACCCACTCCTGCTTCTAGTCCTTGTGTTCTTATTTTATATTCTTATGGAGTCTCATTTAAGCTAGAACAGATAAAGATACCGATTTCCTTCCCAAATGACTAATGATCCAGATGGTATTTTACAACAGTTGCTGATAGTGACAATGAAACTGAGTCTAGCTTTTGTTTCAGATTTATAAGATTGAATTTATTTATTAATTTCAGTTCTGCAAATGGGGTTTGAATGCACATCCCCTGCAGCAATAGTCTATACCTTTTGGATTATAAGCTCAGAGACATTGCTGCCCCACTACCATCTCTTCTGGACTCCTCCTCCTCCTCCTCCTCCTCCTCCTCCTCCTCCTGTGCGTAAGCCTTCATTTTACTCTTGTTTTATTTTTCAGACTATTCCCGAGGTTGACCCAGCAGTCTCTCAAAATTCTTCCCCAGTGCAGCCAGCAATGTTCCCGGTCTCCGAGCAGCCCATTCCTGTGGTATCCACAGAAGGTGGGATCACTCCTTCCCTTGAACAGGTAAAATCAGTTCGACTCCTGCCTCTGAAAATCCAATACCAAAACTGCAGTCATGTTTCACTGATGCGTAGAACATTATGCGGTTTTTCTTTTGAGGTTCTGATGCTTCGCATGCATTTCTCATCTGCATTTCCTTCCTTTCAGGGAAAACCACATTCACAGAAGGGAAATTCCTTTCACCCTGCCCTCCCCCACCTGCTGCAAGACACTATTTCCTGGCTATTCTTAAGAATTATATTACAGTTAAAAGAGCCTTTGGTCAAGAAACTAGATTATCTGGATAGTTTTTCGTAGAGTTACAGGAAGTTGAGGAAAGACTTGATTGAAATGTTCAAAATTATGAAGGATTTTGATGAAATGAAAAGAAACTGTTCTCACTGGCAGAAATATGAGAACTAAATATTTTACAATGAATTCACAGAATGTGGAATACGCTTCCTTAAAAAGTGTAGCATCCACATTCTTTAGTAGATTGCAAAAGGGAACTAGATAAGCCCTTGAAGGGGGAAGGATGGCGCAGATATGGGATGGAGCGGGAGGAGTGAGACCAATTAAATGGCTGTGAAAGAACAGACAAAAGTTAGATAGGCCAGGTGAACTTCCTGCCCCCCCACATATATCTATGATTCTGTAATTAAAAGGGGTTCTGTCGTGGCTGACTATGCCTTCAGCCTGCTTCCACTGATTAGCATTGCTATTTAGAAATGCTAGCTGCCGTTGAACAGAATCAATTTTAACTGTCTTATCATGGCTCAAGTACTTGCTCTACTGTTAGTTTATTAATAAAGACATGCTAACTTATCAAATGATTTGTCATTCAGTCGCCACCTGCTGGTAGCACTTGGGATAATACAGCTGCAGTCAAATCCATTTGGTTATCCCTGACTTTGGAACTGTATTTTAAATGTATGTTTTGCAGGTTGCGAAACTGCGCAGTGAACTGGATGTTGTTAATGGTAATGTAAAGGTGATGTCTGAAATGCTGACAGAGATGGTCCCAGGTCAAGAGGATTCTTCCGATCTTGAACTACTTCAGGTGAAGCAATGTTTTGAGATAAAAATAGAAACCGGCTTTTCAATCACCTGAGCCTCTTTTGCCATTCCATTAGATTTTGCTGAATCTACACCTCAAATCCATTTGCCTGTCTTTGCTTCATATTTTTTCAAAAATAGGATTGTGCTGGTCCTAGGGGAAAAACGTGATTCATCTGGCCAAACCCATTGTTAGTTTAAAAAAAAAAGTAAACTTTAGCTCCCCTCAATTGGTTCTATTGCCAAAATCTAGACCCTTTCCTCTTTGTTGCCGCTGTCTCTTTTGATGTCATGTTCCCCACATACACTGTCAACTTGCAAAATATTCACCTTCAGCTTCTGACCTGGACCCCTTTCCCTTGGGTTCATTTTGTTCTTATCCCTTGGCATCTTTAATCTGTGATAGTTAATGCAACAATTCTCTTAAGCCATCTTTTGGATATAAGTGATCCACACCCAGGACTTGATGACCATATGATTAGTCTTCAGCTCATACATAAAACATTATGTTCTTAAATTGATGTGTCCTTGTATTGCTAATCCCACAAATTCTGGCTATGTAATAAACAGAAACATAGAACAGGAGGGGAGGAGGAGGAGGAGAATAGCAGTTGATGTTAAAAATGTAAATACTTGCCCTGATAGCAGTTAAGTTCTGTTCAAATGGAAAGTATCGAGAACATTCCCTTAATAACACAAGAAGTTTAATGAGCCTTCGGGACTAGAAGGTTCCAGGATTCAATCATGTTCCCGGTCAGTGGTACAGATTAACATTTGACCTGAATACCCTAACATTAATGAGGTGAAAATTGATTTTTACTGATGTATGATCATAGGCAAGAATTGGACCAGGCGTACCAATTAGCCAGCTGATATTGTGTAGGCTTGTGCAGGAAGAATAACCACTTGCCTGAAGGTAACTGGTACTCTTTGAACAAGGAGTCCAGATTTTCAGGGAGCAGCAGAATTGAAGGAAGAAAAAATTGTTTAATACTTAGATAACCTTTCACTTGGAAATAATTTTTGTCTGCCATGCCTGCAGAAAATATAACTGTTGTTTAGTTCTTTAGCAGTTACCTATTACACATTTTCCACAACAGGAGCTGAACAGAACATGTCGAGCAATGCAGCAGAGGATCCTGGAGCTCATTTCAAGAGTCACTAATGAGCAAGTGACAGAGGACCTCTTGCATGTCAATGATAACCTCAATAACATATTCCTCCGATATGACAGGTAATCTAGTGCACTTCCTCAGCTATGCTGAATGATTTTTTTCATGAAGTTATTTGCATATTTATATTTATTATGTATTTACATATAAACACGCATATATGAAAACAACTTTCACAATCTTGGGATGTCTGCAAGCACAGTTTTTAAAAGTACAGTCACTGGTCACATAAGAATGTGGCATCCAGCTGATGGGCAGCACCATCCCTTCCACTAATGTGATAATGGCTATTTAATCAGCTTTAGTATTGTTGGATCTGGAATATGTTATTAATGACTAGGGTATGAGAAATACCCTTCCTGTACACTTCTGAATGTTCACCTGACAGAGCAGGCCAGGCCTCAGTCTGTCATATCTGAAAAACAGCATCATACTGTGTTGTACTGATTATGATCTTTTGTGGACCTTAAATGCACATTGTCTTCCAATTCATTGATGAGATTAGAATTGAAATAAATGTAAAATCAATTTTAGTCTCAATTCCCTTAACCTACGTTTAAACATGTCAAGTTACAATTTCAATTTTTAATCTCCAGCATGCCCAGTATGTAACTCTTAATTTGCAAAGATGTTGTGCAGTAAAAAGTTGAAGAGTTTTGAAAGATTTTAAACTGGTTGAGAACTAATGGTGCTTATGGAATCTGACTGCATTCTGGCTCAAAGTTGTAAAGACTGAAAATTCTCTGCCCTCTCATAGAATCATAAACTGATAGTCAGACATTCAGTATTTTTGTCTAGTGGTCCCCAATGTGTATCTACGTCATTGTTTTTCACATTTTTATTCAGGTTTGAAAGGTTCAGAACTGGACAGAATACCACTAATCGGGTGAGTACAATTCAACTCCTTGGAGTAAAGCCACCTTATCTAGTTTGAGTTGCTACAGACACATGGTAAATATCTCAGATTAAAGATAGATGACATTTTGTGTGTGTTGCTCGAAGTGTGAAGCACAGTTGTACTGTACAATGTAGGCCTTGTGGATCCTGGAACACTGATTTATGGTAATTGGCAAAAGAAATCTGGTAAGGCATGGAGCTGGTGGTTAAACCATAGAATCCTTATAGTGTGCAAGCAAGCCATTTGGCCCATCGAGCCTAGACTACTCCAAACAACATCCCACCCAGACCCATATCCCTGTACCCTAGCCCTGTAAACCTACATTTCCCATGACTATTCCACCTAGTCTGCACATCCCTGGACACTAGATGGATTGGCCATGCTAAATTGCTTAACCTGCACATCTTTGGACTGTGGGAGGAAACAGGAGCATCTGGAGGAAACCCATGCAGACCAGAGGAAAATGCGCAAACACCACACAGACAATTACTCAAGGGTAGAATCTAACCCAGGTTCCTGGTGCTGTGAGGCAACAGTGCTAATCACTGAGTGACCACACCGCTAAATGAAGAAATGCTTTAATGGTTACGCTGAGCTGGAAACCACAAGCAATGAGGGTAGGGGAAGCAAGTTCAATAAATTTAAAAAAGAAAGAGAACATCTTTTATTGAATTTTAAATGGTTGTGGAAGGAGCAGTGGATTCAGCATAGAAAGGCTGAATGGATTCTCCCGTGCTGTATGACTTCCATTCCACTGGCAGTCAATAATGCTTAACATTTCAATCAACTCTTCAATCCTCCTTTAAGATTAGATTAGGTTCCCCACAGTGTGGAAACAGGCCACTTTGGTCCAACAACTCCACACCGATCCTCCGCAGAGGAACCCACCCAGACCTATTCTCCTACATTTACTTCTGATTAATGTAACACAATGGACAATTTAGCATGGTCAGTTCGCCTGACCTGCACACCTTTTTGGACTGTTTGGAGGAAACTGGAACACCTGGAGGAAACCCACGAGATGCGGAGAATGTGCAAACTCCACACAGTCAGTCGCCGGAGGTGGGAATTGAACCTGGATCCCTGGCGCTGTGAGGCAGCAGTGCTAACCACTGAGCCACCATGCAACATTGGGAGTATACAATGTGGAAAGGTCAGCCCCCAATACCCATAGGTGTAAGATCCATTTCTTCTCCACCTGCAAAGTGCATCTTGCCAACTTGATAATATCAGAGGTCATTTCCTTGCTTGCATGGTTCCAAATATTTAGTCGCTTGCCTGTTATGGACTAGACCAAACACTCTTCATATGAATCAAGGAGATGGTCCAGACCCTAATTTTTCTCTTATTTAAAGGTGAGAGTAAGTTGCTGTGCTCCAGGTGAAATGCAATTGGCCACGCTACTCCGCTTTAAGCAGAGCTCACCTTATTCATGCATCGAATTAAAATAAAATCAAAAGAATGAAGAATTGTATAACTTTGATTGTAGTGGTAATCTTTACAAAGTTAAGAGTGTTTAACTTCTAAACTGCAACTGTTCCAATATAGTAACATCCCATAAACACATCCTTGGCGAAAGCAAATTCAGTAAAATAGATTGTTTCACATGCAATTCTGGCAGCAGAGTGAGAAAATTGTGGGAGAGAAAAAGAGAGCTTTTTGCTGTCACCAGGAGAGGTGTAACAGCTTCCACAGCTAACTTCAAACCCCGACAACTACTGAAAGCCTAGTTCAGTGGGAGTCTGACTCCACCCATTCATGTTGGTTCTATTGTTCTAACTTTTTTATTAAAAAAATACTGAAGGCCTCACAAGCTGTTTATTGGCTTTGAGTAGACTGCTTGGTACCTCAGTCTCAACCTCCCTTCACTTATATGAAAAAAAGGACAAAATGCACCTCTTATAGCCATCATATCATTACATCTCTCCCCTTTTTAAAAAAAAACTGAATCTACAAATCCTCATTTTTAAAAACCTTTTGTCTTACACTATTAGTACACTACAATACATATACTTAGACTCGAAGCATGCATATATTCAATACTATGGTCCATTTCAATCGGTTTCTTCTGCCACTGAATGTCTCTTGTCTTCCTTCACCACAATTATCACAATGGGTCAATAATTACATTCTTTCGTCCTGTCACCTATATAATATTCAAATTGAATGGCTACGTTAATAAGCTGGTTTTAAGCAGTCTGGTAGTTTTAGCCTTAAATTTTTCCAAACATTTTAAGGGGCTATAATCAATATATACAATCTCTCAGATATATTACTGACAACATAAGTGTTGAAGTGTTGCAATACTAACACCAAGCTCAAGGTTTTCCTCTCAATTGTGGAATATTTTTGTTGATGAATATTCAACTTTTTGGGAAAATACCCAACAGAGATTTCTATCCTCTCGTTTTGCAAGAGTACAACATCAACACCCACATCATTCACAGGACTAGCTATCTTGAATAACTATGCATAGTTATGTATGGCTCAGAATGGGGCCATGATTAACACAGCTTTTAGGTTGGCAAATGCCTTCACACTTTCCTCTGTCCCCTGAACTTTTATGCACTACTTCAAGTCAGTCAGTGGAGCAACTACGCAGCTAAAGTTTGGTACAAATTTTCAACAAAACTCATTCAAAACCAGGAAGCTTAGTACTTCCCTCTTCGATGGCATGGGAAACTCATTAATAATCTTTGTTTTCACATCCCGTGTAGCCATTTGTCCGTGTCCAATGACATGACCTAGAAACTTGGGCTTTTGCGAGCGAACTCTTAGCCAGGTTTATCACAAAGCCCGCCTTCCAAAGTAGAGTGAACAATTCTGATGGATGCTCCAAAAGTTCCTTCCACATGTGACTAAAAAAATCACCAGATCGTCTATGTACACCACACAATTGGTAATCCCAAAATGACTTTTTTGGTCAGTCTTTGAAATGCAGCTAGCACATTCTCTGTACCAAATGATAGATTTTAAACTGCTACAGTCCATTCAGTGTCACAAAAGCCAAAATTTCCTTTGTTGCTTTGGATAAAGGTGTCTGCTAGTATGCTCTGAGTAAGTCCAACTTAGACATAGATGTTGCTTGCCCCTTCTCAGTGCAGTCTTCCAAACATGGCATATCAAGGCAGGGCTTATACACTTACTGGTAATTTCCTGGCACGTGTTACTGAACAAAGACCTTGGAGTGAAGGTCCACAGTTCCTTGAAAGTGGAGTCGCAGGTCGCGAGGATAGTGAAGAAGGCGTTTGGTATGCTTTCCTTTATTGGTCAGAGTATTGAGCACTGGAGTTGGGAGGTCATGTTGCAGCTGTGTAGGACATTGGTTAGGTCTCTTTTGGAGTATTATGTGCAATTCTGGTCTCCCTCCTATTGGAAGGATGTTGTGAAACTTGAAAGGGTTCAGAAAGGATTTACAAGCATGTTGCCAGGATTAGAGGGTTTGAGCTATAGAGAGAGGCTGAATAGGCTGCGGCTGTTTTCCCAAAGGCTGAGGGGTGACCTTAGAATTTTATAAGATCATGAGGGGCATGGCTAGAGAAGATGGACAAGGTCTTTTCCCAGGGGTGGTAGAGTCCAGAACTAGAGGGCATAGGATTAGGGTGTGAGGGGAAAGATTTAAACAGGACCTAAGGGGCAAATTTTTCATGCAAAGGGTGATGCATGGATGGAATGAATTGCCAGAGGATGTGTTGGAAGCTGGTACCAATTACATCAATTAAAAGGCATCTGGATGGTATATGAATAGGAAGGGTTTAAAGGGATACCAGCCAAGTGCTGGCAAATGGGACTAGATTAGGGTAACTGGTTGACATGGACAAGTTGGACTGAAGGGTCTGTTTCCTTGCTGTGCATCTCCATGACTCTCTGCATTTTTAGATTAGTACTTCAGTTTATTCCCACATAGCTCACCTGTAATAACTCTTTCAGGTCTTTGATTTTCCTTTGAAAGGTAATTCCTTTTTATCCCAGTTTTTGACAATTTCCTCATTGTCCAGTTTAATTTGAGGAATGTCCTCTCCCCACATGCCCCAAAGCTAATTCAAACGGACTGAATTCCGTTGACTCTTAAGTGCATCCCTAATTGCGAAGCATACAAATAGAATTCCGTTATCCCAGTCCAGCAGATAGTCTTGGCTTTAGGCCCTCACCGTGGTCTTTAATGTTTGATGTCACCATTGTAACAATCCCTGTGACTCTAAATGGTATATGGTGGGTTTGAATTGTTTTATTCTGAAGCTATCCATAACTTCCTTGAACAACTTGGATGTAAAATGTGACCGTTGATCTAACTGTATTTCTACAGATAGTCCACATGTGGTTAAACAAAAATTGAGTAACTCTTTTACAATCCTTTTAGCTTGATATTGTGAAATGGAATGGCCTCTGGCAATCTAGTAGGCACGTCCATTATGGTCACCAAACACTGATTCCCACTTTTTGTTTGAGATAGGGGTCCTATGCAAATAAGACTCTTGTAAAAGGTTCCTTAAATGCAGGAATAGGTATTAAAGGTACTGGTTTTATCACTGTCAGAGGTTTTCCTATTATCTGACAAAAATGGCACATCCAGCAAAAGTTAACCACATCCTTATGCAGTTCAGACCAATAAAAATGCTTTTTTTGTACTTTAGCTTGAGTTTTCATTACACTCAAATAACTTTCTGCTGGTAGTTCATGTGCTACCTGCAACACTTCCTTTCTATAACCCACCAGTAATACAACTTGATGAGCTCCTGTACATTTTGCATCTGCCTGAATATGTGATGGTCTCCATTTCCTCATCAAGACTTAATTCTTAAGATAGTAACATACTGCAATACACTCAGACTCCTCCTCTGTATGCTTTTTGATACAAAAATCTTTATTGTAGTTAAAACACATGAGATTTCTTGTGTCTCTTTCCCCCTCATGAGTTTGCTTTTTATCCTGTGATAAAATATCTTTAATATAGTCAATGAGATTGCCTTTTCCCCTACCACCTGAGGATTTCTCTTGCCCAATTTCTATCCCCCTCAGATTGAAATTGATGTCATAAGCCAAACTTTGATTTATGAACCAACTCATAATCATCTACCATTTCCATTGCTAATCTTGAGTTTTAACACACTGATCTCCCACGAGTTCTCACTACTTCAGGAAGCGAATTTTGGAACTCTTCCAAAATAGCCAGTCTAAGACCATCACGTGTTTGATATATTTTCAATGTTTTTATCCACCTATCAAAATTACTTTGATTCCTTCAAACTCTTTATACGTCTGACCAGTTTCCCCCCTCAGATTCTGACAACGTTGTCTGTTAGCACTAGCTCATATGCACTTAAGATGGCTTTTTCACCTCATCATACTACCCAGCTACCACCTCTGAAAGTGATGCAAATACTTCACCGAGCCCTACTTACCAAGTTTATTTTAATCAACAACACCCACATCGTCATTAGTCATTTTGTTTGTTTAGCCATTTTCTCAAATGAAATGGAAAAATCTTCTACATCCTGCTCATCAAACTTTAGTAACTCTAGGTTGTATTTAAACAGATCCCACCAGACTTTTGGCTAGTATGGGTTTGCTCTTCAGCACTATGCCTATTATTACACTTACTTTTCTACCTTTGTCTCTGCCATTTTAAGGCAGCTTTCTTCTTTCTTTACTAAGTTCAAACACTCACTTTTTCACCCCCCCCTCTTTTTTTTTTCCCCTGTCTTCTGCTAGGGCGATCCTTTCCTTTCCCTTTTCCCTGCTTTTAATCATAATTCAAACTGTTTCATTTCCTTTTTATGTTCCGCCAGGATAACTTTCTTTTCATTTTTTTCCCTTGCCATGTCATTAATTCAAGGTGCTTCATGTGCAATTGAATTTTAGCCATTCCAATGATTCTGAATGCATTCCACGCAAATGTATATGTTAAGCTATTGCAGCAATTATCTTCCCTTTCCTCTCATACACAGACATCTACAACGTCTGCTTAGTTGCCAATTCCAAAAGCTTTACCATGCTCACTTTCTTTAACCACCCGAAGTGACTTCTTCCACCCTCCGGCAAAGTCTTAGCAACTGAAAGCCATTGTTAGATGAGGCCATTGTCCTGTTTAAACCAACCAAATACAACATCTAGGCAAAAACCCACAAAAGCTCACCACTCACTATCCTTGAGTCCAACAGTCCTAAATTCAATATGGAATTAGAGATTTTGATCCTGGACAAGCCCTCAATTTGTTATAGACCAGACCAAACCCCCTTCAAATATATCAAAGAGATATCTAAACACCAACTTTTATCTTATTTAAAGGCTAGTGTAAGGTGCTGTGTTCCAGATATAATTTGATTGGCCATGCTCCTCGGCTTTAAGCAAAGCACACTTTCTTCTAACCTATAGTTAAAAAACAAGCAAAAGAAAGAAGCATTGGTATAACTTTAACTGGATTGAAAAACTT
The DNA here is from genome assembly GCF_020745735.1 of Hemiscyllium ocellatum. NCBI lineage: Eukaryota > Metazoa > Chordata > Chondrichthyes > Orectolobiformes > Hemiscylliidae > Hemiscyllium > Hemiscyllium ocellatum. Next base: position 24,401,962 of record NC_083433.1, on the reverse strand, counting down.
AAAATAATTGTTTATTTAACCAGCAATAGATATATAGTAACAATATAGTAAAGTTCCATAAACATACCCTTGGCAAAGGCAAATTCAGTAGTATAGATTGTCTGACATGCAATTCTAGCAGCAGAGGGAGAACATCCTGGGAAAGTGAGAATTCCAGGTTTTTTTTCGCAGTGGCCGAGAGATGTAACTGCTTCTGCAGCCAACTTCAAACCCCAATAACTACTGAAAGCTAAACTAAAACCCTAGTTCTGTGGGAGTCTGACTCCACCCATCATGCTGTTCCTATTGTTCTAACTTTAAACCCCCAAGGCCTTACAAGCTGTTAACTTTATTGGTTTTGAGTACACAGCTTGTCACCTCTGTCTTAAAACCCCTTCAAAAAAATGCCAAAATTAAACTTAAAGCCATAATATTGTCACTACCTTTTAAGAATTAATTTGTCAGTGTATGCCCTCTTGAGTTAATTTTACATTAAGCAGTCAATGTTGTAATAAATTGTTGCTTAATTTCTCTTCTCCGTCACTTTCTGAAGGTGTCCAGTGGTTCAGAGAACACAGATAATTTAATCAATCTTACACCAAGCTCTCCAGCTGTTGTCACTCCAGTTACTGCCTCTAATCTTTCAACACAGTTAGCAGGGCTCAGTAAGTATTGGTTTCTTTTCATTATTAACACAGAGAATGGGTGAAAATACTGTTTTCCCCTCTGTATTTGTTTCACGGTTAGCATTACTCCTTGATACAGCATCTAGGTGATAGTTCTCTCTTTCTGAGCCAGGGCAGTATTTCTAGGAGCCATCACAGCTAAGTCTAGTTCTGTCTTATTACTACTGATTCCAATAAGATTCACTTGTTTGGTATGTCAAATTACGGTTCTGACTATTTAGTCTATAATCTTCCCATGCAGAATGTGAAATCTGTTTCTGCAATTGATAGAGTTTCATCTTTGGTTATTTGAGGTTGAAACTAATTATATGCTGAATAAAGTCAACATCAGTTGAAGATTGTATGAAATGTATATGTATTAATATACTTATTCTAAAAGAAAGATGGGTGTCAAAAGGGGCTGAAAGGTTTGGGCTTATAGGTACAGAGTATGCTGAAGGTCAGGAAAGGAAATAGCAAACTGGGAGATTCAAACCAGCCACACATCTCCCTTCTCAGCACCACGATATTGAATGTAGCCACCTCCACTGTACTCCTACTAACTGAGGCCAAAAACAGATTTTGAAGCTTGACCTTCCTAGTATCTTTGGTTCAGTCCACTGCAGTGATTACGTACTGAGCTATAAGGCAGCTGTGGAACGAAGTTGGTGACTTCCAAGAAGTACAAACATAAGAATTAAAAGCAGGAGTATACCATTTGGCTCTTCATAGCTAATCTGATTATGGCTTTAACTCTACTTTCCTGCATGTCCTTGATAGACTTTGACTCTTTTTTTCAATCAAGAATCTGTTGAACTTGGACTGAAAAATATTTAATGACCCAGCCCTCACTGTATTCTAGAGAATTCCACAGATCACCTGCCCTCCTGAGAAATTTTGGGTCTCTTGCTAAATGGGAGACTCCATATTTTTCGACACTCCCATATTCTAGTTTTTCCCACACAAGCAAGCATCCTTTCAGTATCCACTTTCTCAAGGGTCTTGTTTCAAAAACAAATTACCTCTCAATTCTTTTTAAATTATACATGCATGACCTAACCAATCTTTCCTATAACAGTCCCAAGCAATCATTTGAGTTAACTTGCTCTGTAATGTTTTTAAAAATATTTATTAATGGATGTGGGTGTTGCTGACTGGGCCAAAATTTAGTGTCCATCCCTAGTTCCTCTTGAGAAGGTGGTGATGAGCTACCCTCTTGAACTGCTGCACTCCATTTTCATTCATTCGACTGTTGGGGAGGTGTTCCATGATTTTTAGTCAGCAACACCAAAAGAACGCTATATATTTTACAGTGGTGAGTGGCTTGCAAGAAACTTGAGGTGGTAGTATTTCCATGTATCTGCTGACCTTTTCGTTCTTGATGATGGTGGTCACAGGTTTGGAAGGTTATTTGTAAGGAGCTTTGGTGAATTTCTGCAATGCATCTTGTAGGTGGTACGCCCAGCTGCTGCTGAGTGTAAATGGTGGAGGGAGCGAGCATTTGTGGATGTGACCCAAGTAAAATGAGTTGCTTTGTTCCGGATAGTGTCAACCACCTTGTATTGTTGGAGCTGCACTTCCCCAGACAAGTGGGGAGTATTCTATCACTCTACTGACTTGTGCCTTGTAGATGCTTTACAGGATTTGGGGAGTCAGGGGGTGAGTTACTCAGCTTCTGAACTGCAATTTTATATAGCTTAGTCCAGCTCAATTTCTGGTTAATGGCATAATTTCTGAGAAAGGCAAATGGAATTTCATTGTTTATTGCAGGTGAATGGAAAAAAATTTTGAAAAATTGTAGGGAATTGCAATCTTCATGTTGCGTTCGTGAATAACATATTTCCATTGTCAAGGAAAACTGGGGCCCATATATTTTATAACAGTAGGGATCACAGAAAAAACCTTTACACTGGTTTAAAATGTCAAATTTGATATTGCAAGGAATGGTTCAGATGAATTGCATAATACATGAAGCTAGATAAATGTACAAGGGTGAAAAGGATTACTGCAGTATTGAATGTTCTAAATTTTATTAATCAGTTGTTGGAGGCTTTGGAGTTCATTTGGTGACCGCTCAGATTCTAAAAAGGCCGTTCAGATTCTGATGCGTTTTATGATTTTATTTCACTGAGTAAGTGTGATGGGATACAGGAGGCCACTAACTTCGGATAAGGGACTGATCATTCAGGACTGAGATGAGGAAAAAGGTCTTCAAAGGCTTCTGAATCTATGGAATTCCTTCACCCAATGTGTAGCTCCAAAATTGAGTCTATTTTAGGCTAAGGTAGACATATGTTTTGTGTTTCAGGGAAGTGGAGATTTTGGGAGCCAGTGGGAAAATGGAGTTGAGACTGAAAGTGATTCATGATCATATTGAATGATGTAGCATGGTCAAGGGACATGTTATCCTCTTGCTCCGGATTACATTACTTGTGTGTTCTTATAGGTAAAAACAATGATTGCAGATGCTGGAAACCAGATTCTGGATTAGTGGTGCTGGAAAAGCGCAGCAGTTCAGACAGCATCCGAGGAGCAGTAAAATCGACGTTTTGGGCAAAAGCACTTCATCAGGAATAAAGGCAGTGAACCTGAAGGGTGGAAAGATAAATGAGAGGACGGTGGGGGTGGGGAGAAAGTAGAGTAGAGTACAATAAGTGAGTAGGGGTGGGGATGGAGGTGATAGGTCAGGGAGGAGGGTGGAGTGGATAGGTGGAAAAGAAGATAGGCAGGTAGGACAAGTCATGGGGACAGTGCTGAGCTGGAAGTTTGGAACTAGGGTGAAGTGGTGAAAGGGGAAATGAGGAAACTGTTGAACTCCACATTGATGCCCTCGGGTTAAAGTGTTCCGAGGTAGAAGGTGAGGCGTTCTACTTCCTCCAGGCGTCGGGTGGTGAGGGAGCAGCGGTGAAGGAGGCCCAGGACTTCCATGTCCTCGGCAGATTGGGAGGGGGAGCTGAAATGTTGGGCCACAGGGCGGTGTGGTTGATTGGTGTGGGTGTCCCGGAGATGTTCCCTAAAGTGCTCTGCTAGGAGGCGTCCAGTCTCCCCAATGTAGAGGAGACCGCATCGGGAGCAATGAATACAATAAATTATATTGGTGGATGTGCAGGTAAAAATTTGATGGATGGGGTCTGAGGGCAGAGGTGCGGGATGTGGACGAGATGTGTTGGAGGGCATCTTTAACCACGTGGAAAGGGAAATTGTGATCTCTAAAGAAGGAGGCCATCTGGTGTGTTCTGTGGTGGAATTGGTCCTCTTGGGATCAGATACGGCGGAGGCGAAGGAATTGGGAATATGGGATGGCATTTTTGCAGGAGGTAGAGTGGGAAGAGGTGTAATCCAGGTAGCTATGGGAGTCAGTGGGTTTATAATAAAAAAAAAATGCCAGTGTCAAGTCAGTCATCATTAATGGAGATGGAGAAGTCCAGGAAGGGAAGGGAGTGTCAGAGATGGTCCAGGTAAATTTGAGCTCAGGATGGAATGTGTTGGTGAAGCTGATGAGTTGCTCAACCTCCTCGTGGGAGCACGAGATGGTGCCAATGCAGTCCTCTTCCTCCACTACATTGACTGCATTGGCGCCACCTCATGCTCCCGCGAGGAGGTTGAGCAACTCATCAGCTTCACCAACACATTCCATCCTGACCTCAAATTTACCTGGACCATCTCTGACACCTCCCTCCCCTTCCTGGATCTCTCCACCTCCATTAATGATGACTGACTTAACACCGACATTTTTTACAAACCCACTGACTCCCACAGCTACCTGGATTACACCTCTTCCCACCCTACCTCTCGCAAAAATGCCATCCCATATTCCCAATTCCTCCGCCTCTGCCGTATCTGCTCCCAGGAGGACTAGTTCCACCACAGAACACATCAGATGGCGGCCTCCTTTTGAGACCGCAATTTCCCTTCACACGTGGTTAAAGATGCCCTCCAACGCATCTCGTCCACTTCCCGCACCTCTGCCCTCAGACCCCATCCCTCCAATCGTAACAAGGACAGAATGCCCCTGGTGCTCACCTTCCATCCTACCAACCTTCACAAAAACGAAATCATACACTGACATTTCCGCCACCTCCAAACAGACCCCACCACCAGGGATATATTTCCCTTTCCACTCCTTTTCGCATTCCTCAAAGACCGTTCCCTCCATGACTACCTACAACCCACTCTCCCATCCTGGCACCTTCCCCTATCACTGTAGGAATTGTAAAACCTGCGCCCACACCACCTCCCTCACCTCCATTCAAGGCCCTAAAGGAGCCTTCCACATCATCAAAGTTTTACCTGCACATCCACCAATATCATTTATTGTATCGGTTGCCCCCGATGTGGTCTCCTCTACATTGGGGAGACTGGATGCCTCCTACCAGAGCGCTTTAGGGAACATCTCCGGGATACCCGCACCAATCAACCATACCGCCCTGTGTCCCAACATTTCAGCTCACCCTCCCAAACTGCCGAGGACATGGAGGTCCTGGGCCGCCTCCACTGCTGCTCCCTCACCACCCGACGCCTAGAGGAAGAATGCTTCATCTTCCGCCTCGGAACACTTCAACCCCAGGGCATCAATGTGGACTTCAACAGTTTCCTCATTTCCCCTTTCACCACGTCACCCCAGTTCCAAACATCCAGCTCAGCATTGTCCCCATGACTTGTCCTACCTGCCTATCTTCTTTTACACCTATCCACTCCACCCTCCTCCCTGACCTATCACCTTCATCCCCTCCCCCACTCTCCTATTGTACTCTATGCTACTTTCTCCCCACCCCCACCCTCCTCTAGCTTATCTCTCCACCCTTCAGGCTCACTGCCTTTATTCCTGATGAAGGGCTTTTGCTCGAAATGTCAATTTTACTGCTCCTTGGATGCTGCCTGAACTGCTGTGCTTTTCCAGCACCACTGATCCAGAATTGTGTGTTCTTATGTCGAATACTATGCTACATGTGAAGAGCAAATCAGCTAATCTCATTCCCCTTTAACCCTGCAAATAATTTCTTTTCAGTTGCTTTTCCAATCCTCTTTTGAAAGCAGCAATTGTATCTGTCTCCACACTGAAGCAGTCCATTCCAGATCTTTTTGCCTTGTGTTGCTGTTGGTTCTTTTACTGCCATTTTAAATCTGTCCCCTCTCGTTCTCAACCCCTTTGTCAATTAGAACAATTTCTCTCCATCTACTCTCCATCCACCATGACGTTGAGTATCTGTATCAAATCTCCTCAACCTTCTCTTTTCTACCTTCTTGAAAGGAAAAACTCAGCTTCTCTCCTGTCTGTCAGTATAACCAAAGTGTCTCATCCCTGGAGCCATTCTGGTAAAGTTTATCTCTCAAGTCTGTACTTTCCAATCACACCGCCACCTTCCTATCCATGCTGTTGATGTCCTTTTCATTCCATGTGCTTCAAGTTTGTACTTTATCATTTTTTGGACGTCCTTGTTTACGTCAATTGCATCAAACATCCCTGTAATCTCATCAAAGATCTCAATTGAGTAAGCTAAACATGATTCACCTTTAACTACTGGTTTTCTCTAATTAATCAAAGTTTGTCTATGACTGTTAACTTCACTGAAAACTATAATTAAACTGGCTTGTAGTTATTGTGTTGATCAAGTGAGATACAGAGCAATAGGAGGTGTTTTTTGTGTGGAGCACAAATGGTGGCACAGACCAGTTGGGCCACACAGCCCCTCTTTATGATATAACACCTCTGCAATTAATTCAAATCTTTCTCTAAACTAACATTGATAGGTTAAAAGAAAGTTATGATACTTTCAAACCCTAAACCAGCATCAAGTTTCCTTTTTAAAGCTGACAACTTGATGCAGCTGATATGTAATCAGGCTTTTGAAATTACACTTGTGATAAGTGTGCCATTAGTTGGGGATTTGTGTGTTTTTAGGTATTGCGGGAGAAAGTGTGAGTGGAACACTGAAGTCTTTGGAGAACAACAACCATCCAAAAACTGATGAAGAAGAGTTCGACATGTTTGCACAGACCAGAAGCAACTCATTGGCTGACCAGCGCAAGAAGTGAGTACGAATCCATCTGGTTTATGTATAGGTCTGTTTTGTAACTTGCCATCAGTTATGGAAATTGAGGTTGAAACGTTAGCAGAAAATGTGCTGTATGGATATTGAAAGTGGAAGTATGACTCCACATTGCTTGGAGTGTACTAAAACCCCCTAACAGACCGAGAGAAATAGGAGAGCAGATATTCAAGGAAGTGTGAAAGTAGTCAGGTAGTGATAGGGGATTTCAACTTCTCCAACATTAACTGTGGCAATGAAGGGAAAGTCCTGTGGTGTTTTACAGCTACCTTAAGGCTAAAAGGATAAGTGAGGGAAAGAGTAGTGCCCATTAAGGACGACAGTGGTAATCTGTGCGTGAAGCCTGAGGATCTCAATAGAGTTCTAAATGAATGCTTTGTGTCAGTGTTCACTAGTGAGAGGGGACAATATGGGTATAGAAATGAGGGAGAATGTCTGTGATACAATTGAAGAAATTAGCTTAGACAGAGGAGGTTCTGAGCAGTCTGGCAGGCTTAAAGGTACATGAATCTCCAGGGCTGCATGAAATATCCCCCAGGTTGTTGAGTGAGGCAAATGAGGAAATAGCAGGAACACTTGAAAAATATTTTCAATTCCTGTTTGGTCACAGAAGTGCTGAAGAATTAAAAGATCACCAGTGTGGTACCATTATTCAAGAAAGGAGTGAGGCAATAAACTAGAAGACTACAGGCCAGCCAGCCTGACTTCTGATGGGGAAATATTGGGAGCAGTTCTGATGGACAGAATCTGCATTTGGAGAGGGAGAGATTAATCAAGGACACTGGTTTTCTTAAAAGGGGTGTTATGTCTCACCGACTTGATTGAGTTTTCCGCAGAGGTGACAAAGTATGTAGATAAGAACAATGCTTTTAAGGTGGTCTACTTGGTCTTCAACAAGGCTCACTTGAGAGACTGATAGCAGAACTAAGAGTCCATGGTACCCAAGGAAATTTTGCAAACTGAATACTCAATAGGCTGTGTGGCAAAAAGTAGAGGGTGATGTTGAGGGTTGTTTTTCTGACGGAGTGACTGTGTCCATTGGTTTTGCAGTGATCACTGCTGAGGCCATTGGTGCTTATGGTTATGTAAATGATTTGCAATTGAATATAGGAGGGTTGATCAGCAAGTCAATGGATGGCCTAAAAATTGGTGGGTGTAAAGTAGTGAGGAGGATGGTTTTAGACTACACGATATAGATCGGCTGGTGAGATGGGCTGATCAGTGACAAATAAAATCCAATCTGGATAGATGTGAGTTGATGTACTTGGGCAGGACAAATAAGGCAAGAGAATACATAAGGATTAGAGGGCGGCACGGTGGCACAGTGGTTAGCACTGCTGCCTCACAGCGCCAGAGACCCGGGTTCAATTCCCGCCTCAGGCGACTGACTGTGTGGAGTTTGCACATTCTCCCCGTGTCTGCGTGGGTTTCCTCCCACAGTCCAGAGATGTGCGGGTCAGGTGAATTGTCCATGCTAAATTGCCCATAGTGTTAGGTAATTGGTAACGTGGGGGTATGGGTGGGTTGCGCTTCGGCGGGTTGGTGTGGACTTGAGCCGAAGGGCCTGTTTCCACACTGTATGTAATGTAATCTAATATACTGTGCATGTAGACTGGTCCCTTCAGGATCAGTACTGGTGGATAAGGAGGCAAATTATATACTTGTCTTTGTTGGTGAAGGCATAGAGTTTAAGAGCAGTGGTGTAGTATGGAACTATATTAAAAAATTGGTTTGGCCACAACTTGGTTACTGTCTGCAGTTCTGGAACCCACATTATAGGAGGCATGTGATAGCACTGGAGAGAGTGCAGAATAGATATACCATGATATTGTCTGGGCTGGAAAATTTTATGAAGAGAGATTCGACAGACTGGGGTAGTTTTCCTTGAGCAGAAGAGATTTGAGAGGGGACATGACTGAAATGTATAAAATTATGAAGGGCATAGTTAGGGTAGACAAGAAGAAAATTTTCCCCAGGTGGAGGGATCGGTGACTTGGGGCCATAGATTTAAGGTAAGGGGCAGAAGGTTAAGAGGTGATGCAAGGGAAAAATTGTTTCACCCAGAGGGTAGTGAGAATTTGTAACTCACTGCCAGCAAGGGTGTTAAGAGTCAGAAACCCTCATAACATTTAAGTATTTAGCTGTGCACTTGCGATGCCAAGGTATACAAGGCTATGGACCAAATGCTGGATAATTGGATTAGAATACTTAGGAATAATTCTTTTTGATTGGTGCAGATGCGATCAAATATGTCTGTCAAAGTACAACAGCCCACCCCAAACACCCTCAGCACTTCACGTCAGCCACCATGTCCCAGAACTCTTTATTTCCCCAGATAGAGATGTAGTTCCTTTACTCTTAGTGGAAGTAGGCGCAACACCCCTTCAGAGAGCAGTTTTACCACTTCTTCTTTCTACAGTCACCTTTTTAAAAAAAAAATACATTTCAAAACCTGAATTTCCACATTTGCTTAAATTAAATGACCTCTCAGCCAGGAAGTCCAATGTACAAATTCTCTTTTCAGAACAACCTTCATTTCACTTTAGATTAAATGCCATAACAGCGAACACTGCATTGTCTTGAGGTACTGTCATTTGGATGAGAGGTTAAACCAAGACCCTATTTGCTCTCTTTGGAAAACATGAAAGATCAAATGGTAATATTTGAAGAAGAGCAGTGAGTTATTCGTGGTGTGTGCTGTATTTTTCCCTCAGCAGTTTCTCCAAATCAATTATCTGGACACCATAGTGTTTGCAGTTTGTGAAAACGTGCAGGGCGTAAGCACCAGAACTGCACCTTTATTGAGAAATGGAGATCTACAGCAAAAAAAAACTCCCATCTGCATCATTCAAAAGTAACCACCTAACTATTCTAATCTCTCAATAGTCTTTTATTGGTCTGAAGTGCTAAGTTCCTTGACAAATGCTCAACAGTAGAGAGATGAACATCTGGATTTTATTTTCTCTCTACTTTCTTCCTCCTTTTGGACTACACTTAAACCAGTCCTACTCTTGTGATGGTAGCCAGTTAACTTATGCAAATTCCATGATGGTTAAGATAATATGCTTGCTAACAAAATTCCATTGATTTAACCTAAAATGCTTTAAAGGACTTGGAAACAAGTTAATTTGTTGAGCGTGTCTCAAATTTACAGTTCTTGACCATAGTGTATTCAGATGAGTCACATTCCTATTGAATCTTAATAATCCTAAAACGGTTTTTTTATCTGAATGTCAGAGATGTACAGCATGGAAACAGACCCTGTCGTCCAACTCGTCCATGCTGACCAGATATCATAAATTAATCTAGTACCATTGCCACATTTGGCCCAGATCCATCTTAAACCCTTCTTATTTATGTACCTATTTGGATGCCTTTTAAATCTTATAATTGTACTTACCTCCACCACCACCTCTGGCAGCTCATTCCATATACGCACCACCCTCTGCGTGAAAACGTTACCTTTTAGATCCCTTTTTAAATCTTTCCCCTCTCCCCTTAAACCTATGACCTGTAGTTTTGGTCTCCACTATCCTGGGGAAAAGACCTTGACTATTTGCCCAGTCCATTCCCCTCATGATTTTATAAACTCCCATAAGGTCACCCATCTGCCTTTGACGCTTCAGAACTAAACAGGATATGTGGGAAAACCCTAGCCTAGTCAGCCTCTCCCTTTAGCTCAAATCCCTCCAATCCTGGCAATATGCTTGTAAATGTTTTCTGAACCTTTTCAAGTTTCATAACATCTTTCCTATAGCAGGGATAGCAGAATTGAATGCAGTATTCCAAAGTGGCACACTAATGTCCTGTGGGTCTATACTCAGTGCACTGACTAATAAAGGCAAGTGTGCCAAGCGCTTTCTTCACCACGCTGCCTACCTGTGACTTTCAAAGAATTATTAGCCTACACCCCAAGATCTTTATGTTCGGCCACATTCCCTTGAACCTTACCATATGTATATGTTCATCCTTGATGCATCCTATCAAAATGCAGCACCTCACATTTATCTAAATTCAACTCCTCGGCCCATTGGCCCATCTGAACAAAGTCCCATTGTACTCTGAGGTAACCTTCGTTGTCCACTTCACCACCAATTTTGGTGTCATGTACAAACTTACTAACCATACCTCCTATGTTCACATCCAAGTCATTTACATAAATGATGACAGTGGACACAGCACCGATCCTTGTGGCACGCTGCTGGTCACAGGCCTCTGGTCTGAAAGGCAACCCTCCACCACCACTCTGTCTCCTACCTTCAAGCCCATTTTGTACCCAAATGGCGAGCTATCTCTGTGTTCCATGTGATATACCTTACTAACTTGTCTATCATGTAAAACCTTGTTGAATGCCTTACTGAAACCCATACAGACAATGTCCAATGCTCTGCCCTCATCAATCATCTTTGGTACTTGTTCAAAAAAACTCAATTAAGTTCATAAGACATGATTTCCCACGCACAAAGCCATGTTGACTAACCCTAATCAGTCCTTGCCTTTCCAAATAAATGTAAATCCTGTCCCTTAGGATTCTCTCCTCATACATTTAATCGTAATGTCTTGGGGAATGTTGCTAAACGAAGTCAGCTTGGTGTGCCGATTCACTATTCCTTGAAAGTGGAGTCGCATGTCGATAGGCTGGTAAAGAAGGTATGCTTGCCTTTATTGGTAAGTGCATTGAGTATAGAAGTTGGGAGGTCAAGTTGTGGCTGTATAGGACAATGGTTAGGCCACTATTGGAATGTGAATTTGTAGCAGACTCTACGTGACCTGACCAATTTTGTTTATTTGGAATCTTGCTTCACTATTAAGGATTGATTACAGGCGAGTAATTTATAATGCTGTTTGCTTGACTGTGTGGAAGACTACTTTAACTTCAATTATTTTGCCTTTTCTCCTGTTCTTGATCCCAATATCTCCTCTTCACCACAAGTTCATTTGAACATAACTTTAGGTCTTAACCAAACATGGTTTCTCTCTGGGTGTGAAGAACAGGCAGGTGTTATCTGCATTAGTGAGGTCTGATCTAGTCATTCAAATGAGACTCATGAAATTCTGTACTGTGGAAAATGTTGGATAGATTACAGCTTCGCAATTCAACCCATCTCAGCTATCAGTCTCTGTAACTTAGTCATATCCTTTGCAAGATGGTACAGGATCATTGTTGCAGTTCAAGCAGAGCTACTACCCAGCATTCACAAGAGGGTGCACACACAAGATCATTTGCCTTTGGCATGAGCTACAGACAGTGGTTTGGATTCCAGTGCCAAAGACAGGTGGCAACTGATCAGTTTACAGTATTACTTTTTAATGAAGGATTGTGCATATCACAAATGAAAGTAAGGAGTAAATTTTTTTCTCGCGTTATATAAAGAAAAATTCCAAGTGATCCAAAGCAAATCTAAATTGGAACTAGCAATCAGATAAGAGATTTAAAAATTCCAATGCAAACCTCAATCAATTAGAATGACAATCCGTTGCCAACATTAAATCACTAACCTCAGAGTTCTGTGAACTTTAACCCTGCACGCAGGCCTGCCTTAATTTCCTACTTAAATGATAGTTTTACCTTCCATTTTAAACTTGTGTGACAGCTAGGCTGACAAAAATTGATGATATTGATCTGAATACCATAGGCTTTATTTTAAAAGTTAGGAATAAGATGATAGTTGATCAAAGCGTTTTCTAATTCAAAGACCTGAGAGTTGTGGAATAAGTTACCAGGTGTGGCGTTTGATGGTTTAAAGGTTTGCAATTGCGGGATTCTGACCCTTTTCCAACAGGTATGCTCTGTTTTCTTGTGAACAATCATCGCCATTTATATAAAAAAACATTATCATCATCAGCCAAATGGAAAGGCTACTTCCCAGTCGGATTGTAATAGTGCAGCAGCTGGTATGGTTTATATGGCAGTGATCTAATCCAGTGGAAATGAAGTAAGCAGTTTCATACTGAATGCAGCCACTGGGGAATCTTTTTTTGGTCAAATGTAGAATGTAATCATCATCATGGGCAATACGATGGTTTGGTAATTAGTACTGCTGTGCGAGGGACCCAGGTTTGACTCCAGTCTGGAGACGCATCTGTGTGGAGTTCGCAAATTCTCCCTCTGTGGGTTTCCTCCCACAGTCCAAAGATGTGTAGATTAGATTGATTGATGGGCCGTGACCAGGCTAGATTGGTTAGCTGTGGGGAATGCAATGTTGCAGAGATTGGGTAAGGGATGGAATGCTATTCAGGTCAGTGTAGACTTGATGGGCTAAATGACCTGCTTTCACACAATAAGAATTCTATACCAAAAGGACCGCAGCAGTTCAAGAAGGCACCTCACCACCATCTTCTCAATGGTAATTAAGAATGGGCAGTAAATGCTGGCTAGTTAAATGTTGTGAATGAATACACTGCAAACCGCAGGTTTTTTTTGTATCAGCAGTCAGGCATGAATATTGAAGGTGATTGGGCTGCATTGTCTTGGATGGTATCAAGTGTTTTGTCGACCTGTCGTCTTAAGATATTATTTGGTCTGGGTGGGATGTTCTTTGGAGGGTCGGTATGAACTCGATGGGCCAAAAGGCCTGCTTCCATACTTTTTAGGATTCTATGATTAAGACAAGATTTATTTGTGGATGATGAGCATGGACTACATTGCCCAGTCATTATTTAAGCTTCGATAAGATACTCCGATTCTAGGTGAAGTAAGGTGTGTGGATAATTAAGCGTCAACTGTAGATTGCAGACCTCGGATAAGTAGAGAATCTCATGCCTTTGCTTTCTTTGAAATGCAAATGGTTTGCAAATGGTGGGTGGAGGGTGGTAGAGAGGTTATGTCTTAACTAAATTGATGCACATGCTGAGTAACCAGTTCTTCCTAATTCCAGTGCAGCATTAAGAACGCAGTAACTAGTATGGGCCATTCAGTTAAGCGATAGCTGATGGACTCCACAACTCTATTTGCCCACATAAACTCCATATCCCTTACCATTCTTTCAACAAACACCTGGCGATTGCTGACTTGGAAGTTCCTGTCGTTCCCTATAGTCTTTTAAGATAGAGAATTCCAGATTTCCATTATCCTTTGCTGCTTGATTTTCTCTCATTTTAAGGTGATGTTGTCTTGTTCTTGATTTCCTCAACAAAGAAACACATTTCTCTGTACTTATCTCATTGGATAACATTTAACATTTTGATCACTTTTGCACTGTAATGGTTCAGTGATAAAAGAATTGAATTGCAAAGAGGGAATGCATTGACAGGGCATTACTGTCTTAATTACATAAGACTGAAGAATCTGAGGTGTGTAAGATGATTAAGCAATTAATATTTAAAAAATCTATATTTCTTCTCGTCAAATTCAGCTTATGGTGAGAGAACCTTTGGTTACTTGTTTGATGTCACAGAATTATAGAATTCCTACAAAGAGGCCAGTCAGCCCATCGAGTCTGCACTGACCCTCTGAAGAGCATCCCGCCCAGAACCAGTCCCCTAACCTTTCCCCATAACCCCATTTTTACCATGGCTAGTCCACCTATATTGTACATCTTTGGACTGTGGGGGGGAAAAGCTGGAGCACCCAACAGAAGCCCACACAGACATGGGGCGAATATGCAAACAGTCAGCTAAAGCTGGAATCAAACCCAGATCCCTGGCACTATGAAGCATCAGTACTAACCAGTGAGCCACCATGTTGCTCCAGGAAGTCCTTCCTTTTCTACAGAATAGTAGAGATGTAGAACTCCATCTACCTTCCACCAAACCAACCTTCCCCCCCCCCCCCCCCCAAAAAAAGTTGTTAAAACAGTTGAGTCACTGTCATGGTAGGTTACTACACCAACTCCACTTTGAGTAGAGAAAATGTGGACTGGAGCTTGAGTGGAGCTCTGCTACCTGTATGTGACCAGTAGGACAGTGCATACTTGGGATCTTTCGCTTTTTCATCAAATTTCCCTGATGATGGAAGGCTTTTCTTTTTCTGTTTCCCTCCTTCTGTGCGACTGGAATATTTGAATGTGACTTGAGAGTAGATTTTGTTTCTCTTTTCTCTTCTATAGGGGGTAATGCTGTGTAAATTCTAAATCAAGGGAGTGGAAGGCAATTACCGTTTGTCAGTGTGTCAAATATATGAAAAGAAAATGAAGCTCTTGAAGTGAAATCCTGTGCTATGCTGGGGGTTATTCATTGAAAATTTGAGCCCATACAAAATGGCGAAAGCATGTGTGACAGCAGTTGTAGCTATGCAACTATTTGGCAATATCGCTTAAAGCAAGATCTCTGAATTTAATCCTCGTGTGCTTGAGACTATTTTCAGACATTCTATTTTTGTTTGGAACCTATCATATGAAAATTCTTCATCCATTGCAAAGTAGTTAACTCATCCTCGGCTCTTGATGGAGATGTGTTTAAAATTTCTGAAGCCTTTCATACCATTTTTCCTTGTTAGTTCAATTATTGTTGCACTTTTCTTCAGCATTAAAGCCATTGTTCACAGTGGCCCATTCACCGATCCCCACTTTTTCGAAAAGTTCAACAAGAAACCCAAGCCAGTTTCTTTAAATTGGACTGGGGTGAGATGAAATGGATTTGGCTGAACACTTCATTTAAGAACCTTTATAAACTTGGGCTAAGTTCCAGTGATAGCAGCAGCAGCAGTGATTTTTGGTCGAGATCCTGGAATTGGTGTACTGTGTCATTTTGTTTAGAGCAACCTGTCATATGAAAATTCTTCATACATCTCAAGTAAGTTAGCAGTGAGTTCCGAAGGCTGTGTTTCTGCATTTGTTGGTACTTAGATTGTGATGATTCCCAATGTACATCAGTAGATTTGCATGTTCTTAATTGCATTGTTTAATGTAAAATTAGAATGTAAAAGGCAAACAACAATGCTGATGTCATTCAAAAATTGGAAGTTCATGAGGTTAGAGTAGAGATTTTGTAGAGCAGGTGGAGGCTACAGAGTAGGGGTGTGAATAGAAGGTAAAAATGTTGATATTTGCTATTTGTGAGCTGCTTTCAAACTCTTCATTCCTGTACTCTGAATTTAAATTTGTTGCACCTTCTAAGGCTGGTTATGGGGCCTGGTTAAGCAACTGTCACTTGGCTTAACTGAGAATATTGGATTTTTTTTCCAGCGTAAAGTATGAAGAACCACAGGCAATTGAAGGACTGGCAGGGGCTTTGGATACTCGACAGCAGAACACTGGAGCGGTGAGTGCTTCAAATGTATTTTCTACTCACAGCTTGTTTAATATCAGAACCAATCTATGTTCCTCAATATTGGTCTATTTGTATTTTTTTTGTTCTGTAATACAATGCAAGTTTTACATCATCAAAATCATTTAAGAATTTCTATAATTAAAAATAAATTATCCATTGTTTTTCAGAAGCGGTTTAGACATATTTCAATTTTAGTTTTAAAATACAAAAGAAAATTGAATATTTGGAAGTATTGAAATATTCCTAAGTGTTTTTTTTTTCTGGTGAGTAGTAATGGAGAATCATACTGGTGCCAAAGTGGTGGAATTTCAGTCTGGCTTCAGTGCCTAGACAGTGTAGTTCAGTTATGCTAGATTGAATAGAAGGAAGTGTGTGAATATGGACTGTGACTTGGCATAATTTGCAATAGTCAATTTTACAACAATAATTCTTTATGAACAGCGCAGTATGATAACCAGTCTATTTTTGAAAAGAAAGTCCCTATCAAATGATAATGGAAGTTATAACCAAAATGTACAGCAATGTCCCTTAATGAAAGCAAGATTATTGTACCAGAAAAAGGTGGTGAGTAGAGAATAATTCTATAATGCAACTTGAATGTGAAATAAATCCCATTCACTTGGTTTGATTCGGGAAGTTCTCCCTTGCTATCTCCATTCTAGCTGGCAACAGTGGTGTCACATGCAGTTGGTGAGCTTGTGAAGTCAAAAATTGATTTTGCTAACATCCTGAGAATGTGAAAGGCACAATATAAATGCAAACTTTGTGTTGCTGCGGTCCCTCCCCCTCTCCAGTGTTGCAATTACAGAAAACATTAATTGGTAATGTTGCAAGATAAATTCAGTTCTTAATTTTTTATAGATATTTCTGTTGAAAGATTTTTATAAAATTTCAAAAAATTACAATACCAAAGAACAACTCTATATGTATATAATAACAAGAAAACAACACAAACAAAACAGAACTATACTCTTATGCAATAAGAAAATCAGTTAAAGACAATAATGAATAAATTAAACAGCTCAGCACAACAAAACATTAGCTCCTGACCTCCAAGAGCATTGAGTATTGCACATACATTTATTTGAAATTCTTCCTTCAAGTGCATCAACCACGCTAAATCTAACAGCCATGGCTACACAAAAGCCCTGATTACGATGGCAGATAAATCTACATCCAGATAGTCCAAAAAGGGCTGCCGTATCCTATAAAAATGTTCCATCTTCCAATGTACCATATTCGTAAAAACGTCCAGAAGAATATGTTCCATGATGAGCCTAAGCCAACCCGCCGGCCCTGGGGGGTTTTCAGAAATCTAACACATTAGAATATTTTTCCTTGCACAAAAAGTGAGAATATTAAAAAGTTTTTTTTCCCCCATGAGCATCCAGGGAAGGTATATTGGGTAGGTCCAGGAGAAGAGAGATGGAGGTCCATCTTAATCTTTGTCCCCAAGACCCCTTCTATAACTCCTGCCACAGCACTCCAATATGTGGCAAGACCATAAGCAATGAATACCAATACTTATTTCACACTTAGGACACCACAACGACGATGGTCTCACCTTAAATTTTGAGACTCGGTCTGGGGCCAAATGGACCCTATGCAGAATTAACGGCATGTCATGGGTCCTATTACGGATCGAAATCTCTATTCTTAATTGTTAATTACAATTCATTAAACTTTGCAGCTAATTTAGAAATCCCAACACAGATGTTTATGTTGCTGACAAAGACATACTTGTCAAAGATTTTCGTCTTGCACTCATCAAAGTAATTCACTAAATATTGATAAAGGGGAAAACAGCTCTCCTTCACTGATGGAGGCATTGCCATTGGAGAATGCAGCAGCTAGTGATGATTAACAGTTAAATGCCCAATTTTTGTTTACACTTCAAACCATGCAAGTTGACTCTGGTCATATAGGTGATAGTCATTAATTAGTTGTTTTTTCAGGGCAAAGGTCTGACCAATCAGTGACTTGGAGGCAACACTTGTGCAAATTTATCAATATTCTTCCTTTTTTTTTCCCTCTCCCTCCCAATTACAGAATTTTCTAGTATTTCTATTCTTGCAGGTTATCCTATTGAATGCAAGATGACATGCTTTGACAATGGTTCTTTTTTTCTCTAAGCAATACCTAGACAATGAACCCTTTGCCAAGCTCCATAATTCTTTTATGGTAACAAATTGGAGCCAAGCAGCACTCAAACAGGTAGCATGTATTTGAGCCCTGTTTATTGTTCAATCGCCATTAAGGCTATGGGGATATAGAATCATTACTGAACAGAAGAGGCCAAAGAATAGCCCTTTCCTGAATACTTCATCTTTTAAAATATGTAATTTGACATTAAAGATTATTTTGTAGACTGTTTAATCTTTGTTCTAACACTGAAAGGGGAGAAAGCTGACATGGATGAAGCTGAACTAATGACCATAATGATGTAAGCATTAACGTTACTTAATCTTTTTAGGTGCTTCAGTAGTTCACTTTGGTGATTCTTGTTCACACCCCGCAAATCAACGCTATGAAGGAAGTTCTCTGGAAAAAAAATACTTCCAACTTCAGAGGTCTTCTAATCGTAGAAAGCAAAAATAATTCATATATACAGTACCTTTTAATGTAGCAGAATCTCCTGAGCTGCTTCTTGGGAGTGTTATTGCCCAAAATTTGAGAATGACCTATAGATATCAGAATAGGCTTTAAAAAGTGTTGTAAAGGAAAAGAGATTTTCAAGGTTGAGGCACAGAAACCTAGCACCAACGCTAGTGTGAAAGAAATTGAGGAATACACAAGAGACAAGGATTCGAAGAATGCACAGGTTCTGGGCTTGGGAGGGCAGCAAAAGTTAGCAGAGAGGGACACATTTGTGGAAAGATTTAGAATGCAAAGACAATATTTTGTTTTTAAATTTTGAGGCATTGTTAATCCAGGAGCCAGAGTGCATCATAGAGTACGGAGGTGATGGATGTACATGGACTTGGTCAGAGTTGCGATATATGCAGAAGAAAGTTCAACTTGTAAGCAAATTTGTGAAGCATTTTTTGGTTTTGTTTCGTATCATCTCTTCTGAAGATAAATAATAGTTGACGTAGTCCTTCCAGGCCATAAAAAGGGCGTTCCCTCCTGAGGATAATCATTCTTTGAAGGGGTCCATCTCAGTGAAGATTCTGACCTCGATACTTTGGAAAAGCAGTTATTGTGAGCCTCGATAATGTCGGTAAACTATCTAGCTGCTAAGAAAATTTTAGCCAAGCTCAATACTGTTCTTTATCTGGCACACAAGTTCTTCCTTGGGTTTGTTGTTTGGCTAGCAGGTGTATTATTTTCCCTCAATTATCCAGAAAGTGCAGTGAATTGCATTATCCTTATTACAGAGATCTATTAACTCAAACAGGTCTGTCTCCTTCTAAACTACATAATGCAGAGGTGACTACTTTTATAAAGAGCATGATTCACCACCATCTTAACCGAGGTAATTTTGGAGATAGACAACAAATGCTGGCCTTGCTAATGACATTCTCACCTCATGAAAGGTTTAAAAAAAAAAGTCCTTTGAAACACAGGTGAGTTGACTACAGATTTTAAGTTTTTAATTATGATGATTTCTCTGAAATAGACGGAGAATATATTGAATGAGCACACAAACAGAACAACGTTAGACAACTGGATGTTAAACCAAGGAATGGTGAGAGTTCACCATATTCTCTGGCTGGTTTGTCTTCTACCCTTAGGACCTTGTGGGCTGTTCGGTGAAGGTGCAAACAGTATTGGGTGATGACCTTGCCTGAGATGCCATTGGTAATGTCACCAATCTGCTGTTTGTTCTTTTACATTTTACATAGTTTTTTTAAAAAAGTTTTTGGGCTTTAAAAACTCTTTTCAAAATACTGAGATTGATGAAGCCCCTGCATTCTTGCAACTCCCCTCCCCTTGCAGAAAGAAGTACCATATTCCTGTTTTCACTTTCTTTCCCATCATGCAAAAAAGAAGCTACTTGCTGGGACACGACTAAAAAAGTGAGGAGTTCTACAGCTGATGAATTTTATGGTAATTGCAGCAAAGAGGCAGGCCATTCAGCCCACCTGTTCTAAGCTGATGATTGTGCATGACACCTGTCCTCCCACCCTACTTTATCCGACTCTTGCCAGTATATTGTTCCTTTCTCCTTTTGAGGTAACGTTATGTGCTTTTCACCCTAGAGAGGGAGTGTCTAAGAAACAACTCTACAGCACTATAAAGTGGTGAAATATTAATGTTACACCTCCCCACTTTCACTTACACAGTACCCTGGGTTCTGACTACCAATTAAGCAGCATGGTGATTCAGATAGCACTACTGCCTCATAGCACCAGGGACTCTGCATGGGTTTCCACCAGGTGCTTTGGTTTCCTTCCATAGTCCAAGATGTGTAGGATAGATGGATGGGCCATGCTCAATTGCCTGAATATGTCCAAAGATATACAGGCTAGGTGGGTTAGTCATGCTAAATGCTGGGTTATAGATTAGGGTAGGGGGCTAGGTCTGGGTGGGATGCTGTTCAGATGGTCAGTGTGGACATAATGGGCTGAATGGCCTCTTTCCGCACTGTAGTGATTGAATGGATCTATTATTTTCTGATTGGGTAATCTGATCTGTTGAGTTTTGCCCAGCTATAAGGGAAGGAAGTGGGAGTCATTCTGAATCTGAATTTAAAAAGTCATTGGATAGCACAGTTGGACCTCACATGGCTTTCAATCTTTGAGTGTACCTCCCCCATAATCAAAAGGAAAATCCAATTAAAGCAGTTCTTGTGAACAAAGTCTTTTTAAAAAAAACACACAACACTGCGTCCAGCAGATTTATTTGGAAGTACAAGCTTTTAGAGTGCGGCTGCTGTCAGCACCCCCACATCATATTGCATTGTAATGTCGCATCATTCTCTTTTCATTTTAAGAATAAATTTCATTCAGTTATTTGCTGATTTCTTATTCTGGTCAGTTGATTTAAACATAAAAATTCTTTGCATTTTCAGAGGATGAAAATTATCTAATTGGTAGAATGAATACTGCTAATTGTATGCATCCAGGCTGCTGACAATCCCTCAATACTGTCTGTGTCCTGGGACATTGCAACTCAATCCAAACTCTTGAGTTCACAGTATTTTAAGAAAGCTTGTTTCTGCTTTCTTTTACTGGGAACAACTTATAATTTTTTTAACAGACATTTATTTCACTTTAAACAGTTGACAAAGTGCTAACACGGGGCATTTGTGTTAGGACATCTGTACCTGCAGTTTCCAATTCTGAAACAGTTGTGTGGGGATGATCTTCTAGAACTGTTGGCCTTCTCTCAAATGATTGATTTATTTAAATTGTGGAAATTATTTTAAATAATTATTGTGAAATATTTAACTTTTACTGACCTTTCTGAAATATATTTTTCCTTCCTGTGGGTGGTGGCTATGGACTATTTTCAGAATCCTAGATACGTATCAATTCTACCAGTTTATTTTCAGATTCCAACAAAAGGAGTTCAGGGCTCCTATTAAAAGGAAGTAATTGCTGTTATTAGCAATGAACTGGTATACTTTGACATCTGCTCTCTTCCTCAAAATCACTGCAGTGATCACTTGTGAACTGTGACCATGCTGTGCTGCTGCAATATGAGACCATCACTGTAGCCGATCTTAGCTTTTCAAATTACATCAGTGTTTGACAGGGCTCCTTTTTAAAATAAGTCAGTATCCGTATTCGTTGTTAGAGGATTCACAGCCTCGGTGTGACCACAGGATGTCGGTGTCTTCCAGACCCTCATGGTGGAGAGTTGCTGAAAAGTTTGCACTGCTGGGTGCTTTGATATTCAATGTGTCAAGTCCTCTGTTAATTGGGTACTGCTCCTGAAATAGGGATTTAGGGCAGAGTAGAAGAAGCATTATACCTTCAAATTGCCTCATACTTTCACTGAGGGTTTTGTTTTTCACCCTGACCAACGACAATGGTATTTCAAAAACTCCTGTGTACTAACTCTTCTGACTGACAGAGCATAAGTGCAAACCTGTGGTTAGTTGCATTACTGAGTATTTGTTCTGGAACACCACACTTGTCTGGAACCAGATTGTCCTGTCATGCAGCTTGCTAAGTATTTAACTGCTACATGCAAGGTTTCCAGGCTTAGCTGTCATTCATAACATCCTTGCCTCAGGTAAGTTTCAGTTCCAGTTGGGTTATGCAGCATATTCTGGTTTTGCTCGTTTGGAAAAGAAAAGGTGAGTCACTTCCTGAGAGTTGCTCACTTAGTAGTAGAAAGAGAAATGGTGTATGCATAGTATTATAAAAGCAAAACGCTTCAGGTCCTGTAAATCTGAAATAAGAGTAAAAAATGTGAGAAGAATTCAGCAAGTTAGGCAGCATCTGTGGAGACCAGAGTCAAAAAGTGTGGTGCTGGAAAAGCTCAGCAAGTCAGGCAGCATTCGAGGAGCAGGAGAATCGTTGTTTTGGACAGAAATCAATCATCTGGGCTGGGGGGGTGGGGGATGCAGGGTGCAGAGAGATAAATATGGAGGTGAGGTAGTTGACAAGGTGATAGGGGATAGATGGAGATGGGGCTTATAGGTTGATGGGGAGGATGGAGTGGATAGGTGAGAAGGAAGATGGACGATAGGACAGCTCAAGAGAGTGATGCTAAGTTGGAGGGTTGGATCTGGGATGAGGTGGGGGGAGATGAGGAAACTTGTGAAGTCAAAGTCGATGCTGTCGTTGGAGGGTCCCAAGGGGGAAGATGAGGTGTTCTTCCCCAGGCGTCGGGTGACTTGGACTTGGTGGGAGAAGAGGCCCAGGACTTGCACGTCCTTGGCGGAATGGGAGGAGGAGTTGAAGTGGTCAGCCACAGGGGGTGGGGTTGTTTAATGTTTATGCCCCAAAGGTGTTCTCTGTGTGGAGCGAAACAGTTAACATTCCTGGCCAATGAGCTTTCATCAGAAGTGATGAGAAATAGAAATGTAAGAGTTTTTAAACCAGAGAAGTATAGGAGCAGGGGAGAAAAGAAACAAGGAAAAGTTCTTTTGGCAGATTGGAGGCCATGTGAGTGTAAATAACAGAAGATTTTCTGATGCAACAGCCAAACAGATTGGTGATGGATATAGTGAGCAAAGGTTGTGTTCAATGAAGCATGAATTGCAAAGTAAAAAGTGCCAATGTAGTGGGAAGGGGTAAATAAAGAGAAAAGACAAAGACCAATTCATCAAAACAAAGAAAGGTAAGAAAATTAAAATGACAAGTATTTGGAAGTTCAGGATCATGCTTGCAGATACAGCAGAGATGCTCTGTAAAGCAGTAACCTAAAATATAAGTTTGATCATCACTTTGCAGCACATGCCTTGAGTTTGTAAACGTGACCCCAAGCTACCAGTTATTTGTCATTATAATTCTTCACGTTAGCTCCCAGTCTGACTTCTGACAGTGGCCTGCTCCAGTGAAACTCAATAGAGTTGTTCTGTTTTGCCTCAGCATTCTGTAGCCAATGTAGTATCCAGCAATGTTTGATCATAACTTCTGCCTCCCATCTTGTTCTACATGTTTTATTTCTGTGTTGTGATGAGTTTGTCTTTACCTGAATGCAACATGAAGGTTAGTTTTTATTTAGCTATCCACCCCTCATTTGGACACCGTCTTTGTTTCTTCACTATATCTGTCACCAGTTTCTTTTTTTAACTGTTGTACAATAAGATATTTTATAATCTACCCTGGTTTTCAATCCATGAGCCCATAGGAAATAGGAACAACAATAGGCTGTTTGGCCCCTCAAGCCTGCTGTGACATTCGTTTGAATCATGGCTGATCTGACATTCATCATGTTCATTTTCCTGCTCTTTTCCCATAACCCTTGATTCCTGACTGATCAAGAATCTATCTATCTCAACCCTATCACAGATTTACCCCTTAATTCTTACTGTGCCTCTCCCCTTTCCATCAGCTTAGAAACTCCAAAGTTTCCATTTCTCTTCTGCAAAGTCATCAATCAGAAACATTAATTCTGTTTGTCTCCACTGATGCTGCTTGACCTGCTGAGTTTTTTTTTCCCCCCAGCTTCTTTGTTCTTGTATGGTATTGAACAGGTTATCCACGTGGTATGTGATTTATCAAATTTTTCCTGTATCCTTTTGGATGGACATCTTTTGAAACTATTTTTAAAGCGCCTAATCATCATCACCTCTTACCAGGCTGACTCATTCCTATTTTAAAATTAATTTATTGACTTTTAATTTACTTTTGGAATATTGTGACCAATCTCTGTGTGTGTGTGTGTGGTAAAACGGATTATAATTTATCGATTTAATTTTTGGAAAGCAAGGTGTGAAGTTCCAACTACTTTAGAAAGTCACTGGAATATTGTCTTAAACTGAGCATTTTACAACTGCTTAAATGATAGATCTTATAATTGACCTTTCTATATGAATCCTGAATTAAAATGAAATCAAGGAACTTTATACCTTGCTTATACGTGAACTTGATTATCAATTTTATTTTTTTTTTGATTGATTGTTTAATTTCCACCTGCCCTTCCCATTTATGTGTAACAGATTCCAGTCACTCAGACCAATCTAATGGATGATATTGAACAGTGGCTGTCCACAGATGTGGTGAGAATTTTGAGTATCTTTTTCATTGTTTTAACCCCATTGAAGTTTGAGTTTGATTTTGGTGATATACCATTAGACCTTTCAGAGTTTTGGCAAAGCTGTTTTATGGATTCCAAGCTTTGTCTGAGAAATCTATTTCTAATCCCGACCAAAGATCCGGTCTTATTCCCCTTTTCATTTTCCATCTATTCATTCAGTTGTTAAACACTTTGGTGTACTTTGGAAATATTCTCGCACATGCTTTTTTTTTGTTAATGTTAGAGTACAGGGGTTGCCTAACAGGGCTCTGCTGAATTCTGCAGGCTTAAACCCAGCTAACAGCTTGACCATGATTATGGTGCATGCATTGAGCTATACTGGCCAGAGTGTAATCAACATAAGAAGTAGGAGGAGTAAACTCTTTGGAAAAGCTCCGTTCATGTCCCAGTCTGTAGTTGGTTGATTGCCATGGGGTTGTGATAAGTGACACCACAATTTGCCTGTGTACACCAGTGCCCTCTCCTGGCCACAGTGGTACAAGATTTGGAGCTTTCACCACCAAGAACCATGATTGAGCTGAGCTCATACAAAGGTAGAAATTTAGCATGGACCAAAGCATTGTTCTTTCAGCTAACCAGGAAAACCTGAAGCACATTGATTTGCTACTGGAAGAGGAATGTGGTTTTGTTCTTAACCCAGCATTGATTTGGTCTACTTTATCTCTCCTCATAGCACGATTTGTTGATCCCAGGGATCAGTCTAGTGAACCTTCATCTTCATTGTATTCTCTCCCTCTCTCTCTCTCTCTCTCTCTCTCTCTCTCTCTTTCACTTTCACTTTCTCTCTCTCTCTCACTTTCTCTCTCTCTCTCACTTTCTCTCTCTCTCTCTCTCACTTTCTCTCTCTCTCACTCTCACTTTCTCTCTCTCACTCTCTCACTCTCTCTCTCTCACTCTCTCTCTCTCACTCACTTCTCTCTCTCTCTCTCTCTCTCTCTCTCACTTTCTCTCTCTCTCTCTCACTTTCTCTCTCTCACTTTCTCTCTCTCTCTCTCTCTCACTTTCT